>NC_136004.1:14704311-15044311 GCF_048128805.1 Centroberyx gerrardi
CACATGGCTCGTGTGTCCGATGAATAGATGCCGTTTTTAGCTGCTGCGGTCCGTCAGTGCCGGGCAGGAGCGTTGCGCTGGCATCCACGTCAATGGAATAACAAGCGACGGCCTTTATGAATGTTTCAGAGGCTCTATTTATGGGGCCTTGGGGTGGGTCTCACAACCAGTTGCAAGGACTGACGGACTGATTAGCTGGCTACAGGTCTGCTGTATCAGTATCACCTTGACAAAAGCCCAGCTTGTGCCTGGCTAACTCTTTATGCGTGGGTCGGTTATGCAAGAGAGCAGATTTTTCCAGGAATGTGAAAGTGGGTATTGACATCTGTTTTGACATGTCAGAAATGTTTGTAAGCAGTTTATGCAAAGGGGATTTTGATAAGCTTTTGACAGGGTTGTGTGGTTTTAAAAGAGGAAGTCAGTAGAGCTGTGTATATAACCACCTCTGTCCTGAGTTAAAGCTTAAGGCTGGAGTTGATTGGTGGTCAGTCGTTTCCCTTTCAGTGCAAGCCTACAGTAAATATATTTGACCCCACAGATGATGCAGTGCTCCCTTTGGGCCAATGAATGACCTAAAAAGTGCATTAAAAATGTGAGATTTTATTTTCTCTTGTCTTTTGTGCTGCCGAGATAGATGCTTCGTCACTCTCCATTCTGTGTTTTCTGAACAGAAGACGCTATCTTGGCACCTAAAGGGGAGCAGAGAGGGGGAGGGACAGAAGGTGGGGGAATTGGGAGGAAAAGAGACAGTGAGCTCAGGGGAACTCTCTCTCTCTCTCTCTCTCTCTCTCTCTCTCTGTCTCTCTGCTGTTACAGAAATAGCTCTGCGGTCCCTCTATTCCTCAGCCTGCGAACCATGTGTTCTGTTGAGGAGGTTGGCAGGAGCCTGGGTACACTGGTCAGTACAGCTACGGGGGCTTAGGGCCCTGACAATGCTTCTCTAGACTAGACAGGACCGGACTGAACTGGGCGAGAGTTCGGAGCCATTGTGCTCTATGCCAGTAGCCTTCACTGTCGAAATGCAGTGTCATTCCTTGGTGGATACCTTAATGTTTTTTTTCCATGAATTTTCAATTAACATCTTTTTTGTCCTCTCTCCTTCCTCCCGTTCTCCAGGGCCCTCTCCATGGATATAGACACAGACTATGAGCGGCCCAATGTGGAAACCATTAAGTGTGTGGTGGTCGGGGATAACGCAGTAGGCAAGACCAGGCTTATCTGCGCCCGGGCCTGCAATGCCACCCTCACACAGTATCAGCTGCTTGCCACCCACGTGCCAACCGTCTGGGCCATCGACCAGTACCGTGTATGCCAGGAGGTGGGCACACACACACACACAAACACACACACACACACACACGCATGCAATGTGGAAAAAAACACATACAGACATACTCATGTGTGCATATGTATACCTTTGGACATGGCTAATCCTAGGAAACTATCAATTGGGCATTTGTTGAATAGGTCAAAACGGTCTGGTGCAAACTTAACATCTCTTTTCAGGAATTAAGAAAAAACATCCTTAATTTTAGACTGATGACCATGTAGTTTGACATGATATGTTGGTTTTGGACAGGGTTTCATTAGCCCAAGGATTGTAAAATTTGGTCAACCCATAGAGGACTGTGTGATCCTTCAATTCAAGTAAACAAACATCGCTAAAAGTGATGGAGTTAAGAGGTTTTGACCTGATAAAGGGGATGTGTGTTTGTGTTGCAGGTGTTAGAGAGATCTCGCGATGTGGTGGATGAAGTCAGCGTGTCCTTGAGGTTATGGGACACCTTTGGGGATCATCACAAAGACAGACGATTCGCCTATGGCAGGTGAGTACACACACACACACACAAACACACACTGCTTCTCTTTGTATTTCTGGTTCAGTAGGCCTGTCCTGCAGCCAGAACTTGGTTACTGACCTAATAACTCAATTGCTGGCTGACTACAGAACATAAAACCACAGGTCACGGTTAATTTGGTGCAACCAAGAGATTGCGTCGTCTTGGCTATGTAATTGGTAAGGGATTGACAGTTTTCCTCAGATAATATCTGCCCAAATTCAGCACAGGCTAGTTCAGGAGAATGTACTGTAATTTAGCGCTAATCTCAAACACAAACACAAACACACCCACATAACATTTACTAACTCAAAATCATGCTGCTTACTTCTGTTTTTGTCTAATCCATCTGACATGCTTTTCGGTTGAACTCTGCCCTCTGGCTGTTATATCCTTCCTCTACTAGACATGATTGGATCATCGCTCTATCCCTCTTACTTTCTATCCCTCTATCCCTCTGTCTGTCTATCCCTCTATCTCTCTATCCCTCTATCCGTCACTTTATCCATTTTACCCGGAACTTTCATCTTTTAATGAGCCTCATACATAGTCCTGACCCACAATCAGGCAGCAGGACTTACACACACATCCACGCACACACACACACACACACACACACACACACACACACACAGACAAAAACACACGTGCATGCACACACCAAACTGTGCAAGCTGTCCGTTCTCTCAAGGGTGGGTGGATGCACTTTGTTTGTGTAACAGGTCACCCTGTCACTTTCTGCAAGTGTATCGGCATGACAGACTGTGTGTGTGCGTTTGTAGGTTGCATGTACTTCAGCTTGTGACTCAGAGCTCCTCCCCTCTGTCTTGTTCTCACGCTCTCTTTGCATGTGTATATTGGTACAGTATGTCTTCTTCTGTTTGTGTGTGTTTTGAGGTGTGTGTGTGTGTGTGTCTGTGTCCGTCTGCATGTCCTGTATGCTCAGTCAGCCTGCAGTCAGCTGATAGACACAGTGCCAGCTCAGCTGTTCTCTGCCTGCCTGCCTCCCCGGCGTCTGCAGCTCCAGGCATCAACATCCCCTCCTCCTCCTCCTCCTCCTCCCTTCATCCAACCATTCACCCTAACCTCACTTGGCGCTGTGTCTATCAGCTGACTGCACCCTCACCCTCACCCCCCCTCCACCTCCTCTTCCCTATACCCCCCACCCCAGCCCACCCCACCCCTCACCTGCTCAACCACGCTCCACGATCATTAGCCTCCTCTACGCCCTCTGCGCTACTCCTCCACACTCTCCACACCTTCTTCCACTCCATGGCCTTTTGTTGATATAAAAACTTAAAACATCAGATGGTCAGAAATGCCCAGTCTGTCACATGCTTTCCTATGAGTGGAACTTTCTGGTCGGGCAAACAATTTCAGCCTGAAAATAGGCTAAGCCAAACTTAACCTGAGTCAGCCCCAACTTCATTTATTCAGTCGCCAAAATTTCCTAAAAATACACATCTGATTTTCTTGTCTGGCTAAATAAACAAAATAATGCTGTAATGATTTGAACCCAACCTATCCATCTATTTTTTAGCCATCTTTTTTTTTACAGTGATCTTTTTGTGATTGATTGGACATATGATAGGGTCAGATGTTTGGCTACACTGACATTAGATCTATGATTTATTTATTTATTGAATAGAACACTGTGCTAGTAAACAAGTTTTACTAGCATTTTATTAACGTGCTATAATATTGTTGTGAATGAGCGGTGTTATGCCAGGATGAGTGATAGCAGATAGCCTGCATGATACCTCTTAATTTCTTAATTGCAACGGAAAGTCTGACTCAGTATTTTGGAGATCTTTACTGTGTGTGTGTGTGTGTGTGTGTGTGTGTGTGTGTGTGTGTGTGTGTGTGTGTGTGTGAGTGTGTGCATGTGTGTGTCTGTCCTTACATAATCTGGCCCAACCAATGACCTTTGGAGTTTGGATCTACTGATCCACCACACACACACACACACAAAACACTATCAAAACAGTCACTGGCACAGATACTTATTATATATTAGTGCAGGTGGTAGATTATTGTCCGAGAACACAGTAGACTGCAAAACCCACCAATGCGGATCAGTTTGTTTGCCTCATTTGACTCACATCTGCTGTTTCACACAGATGTATCAAGTTCATACCTGCATTATTAAGCTCAAAGATGAGATGATGTACAAGCAAACTCCACACCCTTGTGCTTGCATAAATCCATTTGTAAATAATCATACTGTATGTGCACGTTAACATTGATATACATGTACGCACGTATACACACACCGGCTGATGCACAGTGACTGAGGCAGACCCAGCCTTAGCTACGAGAGCGAAGGCACGTACACTCATAACATTTCAAACAGCCATGGTAATGAGCCTTTGACATAGTGCTAATGTGAATTCCTTTGTGTGTGTGTGTGTGTGTGTGTGTGTGTGCAGTGATGTAATGGTTTGGTAGTGTATGTTATGTCTGACTGAGGGGAGTGGTAGCTTTTGATTTAGTAATGTGTCCGTCTTCATAAATCATTTAGCACTGAGTTGCATTTTCCTAAAACAAGCGAGTTCACCCCATTTGCCAAAGGGGTAAGATATTTCCACATTTTCTCTTGCCTGAAGAAAAGTAAGACTTTAAGGCTAAATACTAGATTAAATGACTAGCTAATACACAGTTTTTTTTACAGTGTAGTTCTTTGTCTGCTCAGTAAATAGACCATGTTTGCTGCTGGAGCAGAGGTATTTTCCCCCAGGGAAATATGAGAGGTGTTTGAGTGGTGTGTAATGCAGTTGGCAAGCTCTCTAGCCCAGGATCTGTTTAAGTACCTCAAATCTTCTGGTTTGCATCTGAATATCTCTGATGTTTAATTTTCCCCCACAATGAACTCAGGGGAAGGACTATGGATCGGTTTGCCCAGTTTGTCCGTCCGTCACACACAATATCTCAGGGGCCACTGAACAGATTTTTACAAAACTTCAGGGAACGATGTGTGTCTTTGCTCCATTTCAGCATTTTCAAAATAACACTAATTGGCCTAAGGGGGGCGCTACAATGTTTGTTTAATTGTTGGATGCCGCTAATCGGATTTTCATGAAACTTAAGGAAATAATGCATCTCATTGCTCCATTGTGGCATTTTTAAAATGACACTGCTCAGCCCAAGGGGGGTGGGCACTGCATCATTTGTTCGCTCATCCATGTGTCACACACAATATCTCAGATATCTCTGATGCGACTCTGACAAAACTTGGGGAAATGATGCATCTTCACTGCTGCATTACAGCATTCAAAATTAGACTGACTGGCTCAAGGGGGAACTACAATTGCATCTCAAAACAAGGTGACATACTTCATCATTCGTTGGAACTACATGTTTACTGTAGTTACTTGTTGGTTCATATGTTTTTTCTAATCATTTTTTTTAATGTAAAATTGGTCACACAGTTATTGCTCAGACACCAATCATTTTGTACAGCTTCTCCTTATATTTACCTCAGTTTTTGTTTCAATATGCGCAGTGATGTTACATTCTTTAAAACTGACACACACACGTTAGCTCTCCATTTCATCATCAGTAGGCTATTAGTAATGGTTTCTATGTACCGCTAATGTAACATAGGCCTAATCTAGTAACCCACAGCTGCTAGGGTCTAATGCCCTGTGTTGTTTTGAGAAGCAGGACATGTAGGAGTTGTTGGTTCTTGCACTGTAAGCATTGTCCTGGTGCTAACTGATCTGTCTCAGTGACACAGAGCTCTATCAAACATTACTTACTCACTGGCCTGTCATAGCCATGCCACAGAGACATCAGCACTAGAGAACAGCCGTAAGTGCTGCTGTCTGCTTGCTCTAACACATCAGCTGAGGAAATGAATTTGTGTGTGTGAATGTGCGTGTGTGAGTGTGCGTGTGTGTGTGTGTGTGTGTGTGTGTGTGTATCCTGATCTATTCTTAGCCTTCTCTTTGTGGCCCATGTAGCCTTGGGGGGCTTAGGGAGATTTACGTAAGAGAGAGAAAGACAGGGGCTACACAGATCACCAGCCCCGGAGGCCCACAGACTGGCACACACACACACACACACACACACATATACACACACACACACACACACACACACACACACACACACACACACACACAGACACCAACCTTGTGACCCCACCTCACAGCTTGCTCAGTGGCACTGTTCATGCCCCCACAATGCCTTGCAGCAGTTGAACAAGCTTCTTCTATGCACATATATGTTTTAACATAAACTGACAAGATGTTCAGTGACTCAGTACTGACCCTTCTCTTTTCTGTCCCCTCCACTCCCTCAAAGACTGCCTGTCTTCTCTCCGCTGTCATCTCTCCCTCTTGTCACCTTCTCACTGTGTGTCTGTCAGTCCGTTTCAGTGTCTCTCTTCTCTATTCTCTCTGTTTCATGACCCAACGTATCATCTCTCCTCCTCTCTCTTTGTTCTCTCTTTCTCGTCTCATACTGTACATTGATAGTTTTAGTCATAAGTGCTTGAAATGAACAATATCACTAATATCCTCTGTCTCTCTCTCTCTTTTTCTCTTGCTATTTGCCTCTCCCTCCTTTCCTCTCTAGGTCTGACGTGGTGGTGCTGTGCTTCTCTCTGGCCAACCCAAACTCCCTGCGCCACGTTCGCACCATGTGGTTCCCGGAGATCAAGCACTTCTGTCCCCGGACGCCCATCATCCTGGTTGGTTGCCAGCTGGATCTGCGCTACGCTGACCTGGATGCTGTCAACCGTGCACGACGACCCCTAGCCAAGTGAGACCCCGTCTGCGTCTGGCATTGATAGCCAAATGCAGATAGAACATGCAAGGAGGTGGCATTCACATAGGATTGCATGTTGGGTTTGCCATTTTTAACCAACCAAGCAGTGTGCTGCTATGTATTTTATTGTCTACTTGTGAAAAATTTCACATGCATTACCGTATGTCAATGCATGAACTCATTTATTGCCTCATATCAATGAAATGTAGGTCAGCTTTATAAAAATGAGTATCAATAGTAATTCATAAGTATTCAGCTACATACAGTAATTGTCTTGCTTTTGTGTTAATTTCTGGTATTACTGACGGACTCGCCTCCTCCTTCCCCACACACCCAACTTGCTTATACTTACTAGCTGATGGTTTTCCAGTTTTATCTGAACATTATCAGTATCATCATCATTATCTCCTCCTGACCCACAGACCCATCAAACCTACAGACATCCTTCCCCCAGAGAGGGGCCATGAGGTGGCTAAGGAACTTGGCATTCCCTACTACGAGACCAGCATCGTCGCCCAGTTTGGAGTCAAAGATGTTTTTGACAATGCCATCCGAGCCGCCCTCATCTCCCGTCGTCACCTGCAGTTCTGGAAGTCCCACCTGAAGAAGGTCCAGAGGCCCCTCCTCCAGGCGCCCTTCCTGCCTCCCCGCCCCCCACGCCCCATAGTGGGCATCCCAGACCCTCCTCCCACAGACGGCGAGGCTCCTGACTCCCTCTTCTGCCAGCCGCTGTGCGCAGATGTTCTCTTCCTCCTGCAGGGCGGCACCACGCGCGTCTTCGCACACAAAGTCTACCTGGCCACTTCCTGCTCCAAGTTCTATGACCTCTTCACCCTCGATCTTGGTGGTTCATCTGCAGGGCCACGGGGGGACGAACAGGAGAGCGAGGAGCACTCTGAGAGCGGGGACGAAGATGAGCAGAGCAGGAGAGGAGCCAAGGAGCAAGCTGGGCGCACTAAGAGCCTGGACATTGATAAAGACGGGGTAGATGGAGGAGTGCGGGGGCTGAACCGACCCCTGCTGCCCCAGCAGGGCTCCCTGAGAACTTCCCAGAGTGATAATGCCCTCCCCTCTCGAGCCATGTGCTCCGTGGGAGCCTTGGGGACTGGCCGTGCACTTTCAGGATGGGGAAGGGGCTTCCTGAGTGTGTGTCTGGAGCATGTTGATGACCCCATGACTGGACGGCCACGACTCATGACTGTGGTGGCCATGGATGCACTTATACAGGAAGAACCATTCCAGGTGATGGACTTGACAGCCCTGAATTTATTAAACATTGTTAAACATTCATACATGATAGGGGATATTAGAGCTGATGAGAATGATTGTATTGAAGTGAATGGCAAAAATTATCAGCATCATTGCAACAGGCTACTATCATGGCATCATTTTAACATGAGCATTGTGGTATTTTCATAGTTGCACTGAATTGAATAAAACGTACACTTTTATTTGCATTTATAAGCATTTATTTGATGTACTGATTTTCTCTGGTCCCAGGCGGTGCTGCAGTACCTGTATACAGGCAGCCTGGACGAGGGCCGAGGGGACCTGATGCAGGTGGCCACCATCGCTGAACTGCTTGAGGTGTTTGACCTGCGGATGATGGTGGCCAATGTCCTGAACAGAGAGAGCTTCATGAACCAGGAGATCACCAAGGCTTTCCACGTCCGCAGGGCCAACCGCATCAAGGAGTGTCTCAATAAAGGGACCTTTGCTGGTAAACTACTGTGCCAATCCACCAGTACATCTGTATTTCCAATAGCATCAGTGTCATTGTAGATGTTTTTCATGTATGCATTAGGTAGTGTGTGCGTGTGTGTGTGAGAGAGAGAGTGAAGAGTCGGAGATGGTGGGAAGTTGAGGAGGAGTGAAAGTGAGAGAGAGAGAGAGAGAGGATTTTGTTCATTCCCAGCATTTTCAATTCAGTCTCTTGAAATGTACACATTGTGTACATTTGATCATAAATTTACCCTTGTATATTTGTTAGAAAATATGCAATTTTGTGTGTAGTGGTTTATGTGTATTCTGAAGTCTTGTTATTGTCATCAAATGACTTGATGACTATCTGTTGTGCTGTTTGGAGTCAGTCTTTCCAGTCTGTTCTGTGTCTTTTTGTGTCCATAGTTGTGTGTTTCTTGTGTCTGTGTGTTTATGTCTTGTTGTCTGCCCCCCCTAAGCTGTTGTGTATGCATGTTTTCGCAGCATTTGCAGCCAAATGCCAGACATCCGCCATCTCTGAAAAAAAGCCTGTCTCACATTCAACTCTTTCCATACTGCCTATGTTGTCTTCGTTTTAATAACCATGGGAATCTGTCTCTAACAAAATGAATGCTTTTAAGAGATTATATAGATTATTTAGATACATTTATCACAGTTGTCTGAACTGCACTGCTTCTCTTAGTTATTGAAATAACTCAACGATTGACCTAAAGATATAGATATAATGCTGTGCTTTAAAATGCAACCCATTACAACATCATTACACTAGCATAGTTGCTTTGTTCCCTATGGCCACTTCCCCTACCGCAGCAGTAGTCCAGAGTTCACACAGGAATCCCTCCATGACCTGCTATCCTGTGTCTGCTTCGTAGCGTCCACAGCTCTCCTTCCCTTACTCTGTGTCAGAAGCCGTTCTGTCTTTCTGTCAATTTATCTCTCTGTCTGTCTACCTGTGTCTATGTCTCTGTGTGTGTCTGTCTGGCCTTCTGTCTGCCTGTGTGTGTATGTCTGGATGTCTGTCCTGTCTGTCTTCCCCCCTCTGTAGCTTGGGCTTCTGTGGCACGCCACGAGATGAATGCTCTTTTCCCACCCCGGTTTTAGATGTGGTGTTCCGCCTGGACGACGGCTACCTCCCGGCCCACAAGCCCCTGCTCATCTCCAGCTGTGACTGGATGGCCGCCATGTTCCGTGGCTCCTTCATGGAGAGCTACATTGAGGAGGTGAGTTGAAGACCGAAGGGAGGAAAAGACACCGGGAACAGCTCGGGGATGGAGTTACCCTTAAGTGCTGAGGAGGGATTCAGTTTCCTTGACCTGAATCCTAACCTTAACCATTTTTGCCGAATTTACACTAACCCCAGGTCAGCCTCGAGGGGCAACGTAATCCTACACCTGTACTCAAGTCTATCAGTGCTGAGCAGTAACATCAGATAACAGAATCAATAAATGGGGTTAAGGTAAACAGGTTACTCGGATAAGGTTTATTGGGTTGGAAGTGTGTTGTCTTGATGACTGTTTGTACAGACGCTTGCGTGTGTCACTGTGTGTCTGGAAGGTGGGGGTGTACAGCTGAGGAGTGGTGCAGACTTGTTTAAGGCTTGTCATCTGAGTGACCTACAAACCGTCACTTCACCTGCAGATGTGTTGAAAGCTCAACAATTACCAAGCCCCCTAAGGCCTTGCACACTTAATGAGCACATATAGAAGGCTCCCACAGAGGAATGCACATACATACACACACATTTCTGTCTCTCTGACACGGTTCAAGCCGCAGGAACCTACTCAGGTTGGGACTTCCTGTTGTGAAGGGCCGTGTGATTTCCTGTCCTTAGTCATATCGCAAACCAGAGATACTGGGCTTCGATTCTGGTCTTTTATTAGCAGTTACATCCCTATCAGCCTTTGAAGTAGTTCTTACTTCATATGGATGTAATCTTGAGTTTAGGTAATAAAATAAAATCTATCAGCTTATGTTTACATTAGTGTTATACTGCCAGGTTGTTAAAAACGTCCTCAACGTACCTCAACATTGCCACATTTATGTGACGCAGTACAGTACAGAGCTCTAGCCTATCACTCACAGCAGAATGAGGATGTGGCACTAACCTGTCTGAAGTCTTTACCATAGCTCAGAAGAGTCCCTCTATCCAGGTCAGCATTCCCCATGTGGCGGGTCCGGTTACCCCAGGCCTGCTCTCTCTTGAGGCTCAGGTTCTGGACCTCCGGTGCTCGTCCCGGGGCAGGGCTTGTGGACCGGACCTGACCCACCCAGAGAGGGAGTTCCGGGCTCTGGCTGTCCTCTGGCCGAGGCTCCCTGGGCTGTGTCGGAGAATCAGATCCCCTGGGGTACAGTTACTTTCAAGCTCAGTGGGGTTAGGTTACGCAGATTTAGGCCCTCAGAGGGAAGGGAAGTATACTCCTAGGAAAGAGAGTGAGAGAGAGAGAGAGACGGAGAGTACAAGCGTCTTGTATTCAGTTAAAATATAAAGAATGAAATTATAGGAGGCAAGTTGAAACGAAATTGAATTTTGGGTAGACCTGGAAAAGAAAACCGATTATGTTTTTTGTGTTTCCACAGGGTTAGTATTTTATTCCAGAACACACCATGTGATTGGGTAGAAAAAAAGCCCGTTTTGGCTATTGTGGACGGTGGTGAAAACAGGACATCAGCAACAGTGAGGGGAGCGCAGTGTTTATTGCTGATGGGCCGCCAGTGTCTATGGTTACTCTGAATGGTTCATGCTTGTGTCTATTGTGGCATTGTTTATGGCATGATGCTGGCACAGTGCGGTAGGCAGGTGCCCTTGAAACAAAGCCTCAAAGACTGACTGGACAATGAAGCCGTGACGCCGTCAGCATTTACGTTCATGAGCCCGAGTGTGTGCTTGTGCGTGCATGTAAGTGTATTTGCATTTTTATGATGCTGAAAAGCTTGTGCGGTGCTAGTTTGTGAGTTTGATTACACACTTAAACCAAAAGCTCCGGTTCCCTTATTTCCCTGCTGGCTTTGACAGTCTCCCCTCCTGAGAGGCACAGATGTGGCTCTGATTGTGCGCGGTGCAAATGTCACTGACGCACACTTTGCAAGTGGAATTGTCATGACATTGGCTGGCTATATATCTTTCTCTCAGGCATACAGTACATCTTCCTGGATAAATGCCTGGCTAGTTTGAGAAGCTGTCTCAATAGAACTGAGCAGAAACACTTGATGAAGACGGTCTTGTTCTATTCATGTACTCTAAAAGGGAATCAATCAAAAGGGAATCAATACAGGAGGAAATAACTCTGAGCGATTTGGAGGTTGGAGGTTTAAAAAAAGAAGTGGAAATCAAATAGTGAATGGGGTCTAATGAAAAGTGGCCCCTAAAAATGGATTAACAAGCCTTCTGCTTCAAGCACGGATAGTGACGTCAAGTGACTCATCGTCCAATCACTGTGATGCATTTTAACTTGTAAAGTTTCTCCAATTCTACATCTAAAGAACTTTATACACGTGGTATGATCAAATTATATAATATGTGTCATTTATTTTGGCCACTATGTGCGCTCCAGCATGTGATCAGCCAGCGCTGTTCCATCTATTTTCACTCACACCTTCTGTATTCTTGCCACGCTCCTCTCTCGCTTCCCTCGCAGTATTTTTAGGCTCACGCTTTTCAGTGTTCATGCTGTTGTGTGATAACATGGCTATTCTAGTTCCACAGTTGGGAACCAGAGTGTTCTTGCAGAATAGCATTAAGACTGATATGTCTTTCAGTCACTAAGCTTCTCTGAATCAACCAATTGCAAAACACTGAATACAATAAGCATGTTTGTGGAAAAACTCCATGGACAATATGTAACAGTTAAACTGTATCCAGAGTTTAAATGCAAAAATAGGTATTATCTTTGGTGTAGTAGTCAAATGACACATGTTTTGAGGTTTGACCTCTGTGTAGGGAGTTATACACCTGACCATTGTCAGCCATGGAGCGTGTCATGGTACACCACTGGATTATGTTCTCGGTGTGTGTCTGTGGTTTTGTGTTCACCATGTGAGTGTGTGTCTCTGTTAAACATGAGGGCCTGTTACATTCTCCATTTTCTTCCATTCCTCCAATCTTTTTACCCTGACTTCTTAGTTAGAATAAGGGCTGATGAGGCCATTCTCTTAAACTTGGTTCCTTATTGTGGTGGCGGGTACGTGATGTGAAACTTTCACTGTTTTCGCCCCACATTTATTTTAAGCATTGACTAATTTGTAATTTGCCCTCCTGGCATCTTTATTTCTTTAATTTCCTGGTTTTTACAAGCCCCTTGAGGGGTTTTATCTCACCTGAACAGATTATTGATTGCATTGTTTTTTTATATTATCATTTCTTATCGTTTTTTATCACTCTGCATCTGTGCTCTATCACTGCGCAAATAAACTAAACTTACACTAGACTTGTTACTGACCTCTGGTAGTCCAAACTGAGAAAGCAAAGGAGAAGACAGGAGGAGGACAGTTGAAAATTGTACAGCTAACTGGCCCCTGTTTGTCCCTGACTGTGTCAACATCCATAAATGTCCCGTCACTGTGACTGTGTCCACTCATTAATGCTCCCTGGGCTCAGCTGGGGCTTTTAGCTCGAGAGACCACCCGTGTCTCTGTGTTGTGACTTTTCAGCCGTAACGAGAGGTCGCGCCAAGCTGACATTCTCCTAATTGGTGATGGGAGTGTAGGTTGAAGAGCACCTCAGTGGGTACAGTGAGCTCTCCTGGAGGGCTCAGGTCATCAGTGTTATCATTTACCTCCCTTCCTGGGCTTAGGTTGCATAACCTGCATCTGCATTGCTATTGACCTGACTCATAGTAATTAGGCTCATAAAAAGGTCTTGCTCATTTGTGTGCATTTATTTATTTAACTAACTAGGATGAAATATAGGTTTACATTGAAAAGCAGCATGACCTTTTTAGTCAAGGTGCCTCAGGTTAGTCTCTCTGATAGTATGGCGACATCTAGGGGTTGTTGCAGGGGATTTCAGACTGTGGTTTAGGCGCGGTACCATTCATGGCCCTGATGTTTAACATATGGACATTGCCCTGATGTTAAACATTTTGAAGTGCGCATGCTTGGAGGTGTGGCTCATTCGGTAGAATGGCCCAGCCATCACTAGGGACACTTAGTCTTGTTGGGTAGAGCTACAGGTACGTTCTGCCTTCATAGATCAATTCAGCGCATAATGGGAGTATAAGGACATTAAACTTACGGAACATAGATGTGAAGAGTCCTGAATAGATGAAAAAAGGGGAAGTGACTATACTGTCATGATTTGCAACATACTTTTTAAAGAAAGTTCTGCCTCATGCAGGATGCCTTGACATTTAGTTGACATAGTTTCAGAGAGGCCGAGGTCACCTGCAGTGCAGCACCCCTGGACACAGTGCCTTGCTAAGGGGCACCGCAGCAGTGTTGAAGGATACTGTAGATGTAATACCAGTCATCTTCAATCACCAGCTCACAGTGGGAATAAACCCTTCTGTCCATGCCACGGATCAAACCATCAGCCTTTCCTTTATTAGTTCGGCCTACCTGAAAGCCATTCTGCTGCTCCACTGCCCCCGTGGCCCCGGTGGTGATGTGTGAATGTTTCCCCTTGTCATCATTATGTTAATGCACTTGTCCGTCCCTTAAGAGACCATTCATACAGCCTCATTTCTCAAATTGCTCTGAATCTAGCTCTGATGCATCCCACTGTGCCCAGTGTAGCAGGGCTATTCTGAGTGGGCTTTGAGTTAGCGTTAGCCACATTGCTCACATCAGTAGCAGACAGTGCTTTCATCTGAGCCCAGATCAAAGGGAAGTCGACCGGAACTGTATGCTATCTGCCCTTTACCTCCGAACCCCCACCGCAGTGCTTCCCTGTCTTTATTTGACCCCTCCCTTTGCTGGGCATTATACATACTGTATAAGTGAGGCAATATCCTGAGTTGTGAAGATTTTCTCATCCCTCTCCTGCTGTACTCCTTGTCTATTGTTTCTCAGTGCCATTTACAATGTCCACCATTGTCTTTTTTGAGTGAATGAGACTTGGTAAAAATTGAAGTATGCTATCATCTAGATATTGAGCCATATGTGCATAAATATTCATGCATACTCTTATCCCTAGCACGTAGTACCTCAGCCTTTCTTCCCCTCACATTTTTCCTGTTTTCTCTCAATCTGGCCATTTCCAGGTGTCCATTCCCAACACCGGTAGTGCCTGTATGCGCGGGGTGCTGGAATTCCTGTACTGTGGCCTGCTGACGCCCTGTCCCGGTCTGGAGCCCATGGAACTAATTGTCCTGGCCAACCGTCTTTGTTTGCCGCGCCTTGTCGCCCTCACAGGTAGAGATCTACAGCACTGGAAATGTTCTGAAGAGAAATGTCCATCTTACCCACTGTGATTTGATAGAGTTTTAACCCTGAACAGCTTTTTATCGCTGACACCATGAGTGACTGTATGTATAGTGAGTCATGTCAGGGTCATGTCACAGTGCTTGGTGAGTGTAAACAGTAAATACTGACATGGCCGTGTGCATTGTGCGCCACCTTCAGAACAGCATGCTGTGGATGAGCTGCTCCAGCAGGCAATGAAAGGAACGGACATCGATGGACAGGTGTTGGCTTACCTGGAGCTGGCACAGGTCTGTCACTGCAAATTTACCTTTGTTCTTAAAATAACTGTATTTTTTTATGAATCAACCTAACATAGGAATAGACATGGAGTACATTAAACAGACGAATGGCAATTCCCTATTGATACATTTTTATAAAAGTTGATCTCCTCTTCTTTGACAGTTGTAATAAATGCTCATTTCTCCTCTTTTTTTTCTCCATTTTACCCTCTGCAGTTCCACAATGCCAAGCAACTATCAGCTTGGTGTCTCCACCACATCTGCACTAATTATAATAGCATCTGCCGCAAGTTTCCCAAAGACATGAAGGCCATGTCTCCAGGTACAGGCTCCTCTTCTCTCCCTCTTGGCCTTGACACTGTATCTGCCTCCTTCCCTCTGACAGCTGCTGCCACTCTCAGTCACCCCTCATCCTCCACTCTAGTAGTTCCTCAAACCCTCATTGCAGTCATGTTTTAGTTGTTTCTCTATGTTGCTTTTTTATTACATTATTAGTAAATCATTCCCCATTGTTCAACCTGTTTCCTCTTTGATTGTTCTTGTCTAAAAATGTAGGCTCCCCCCGTCTACTCTTCCGCTTCATCTCTTTTTCAAAATCTGAAATGCTTCATCTTTTTTTTCCCTTTATCTCTCTCTCTCCCTGTGTGTAGAGAACCAGAGGCACTTTGAGAAGCAGCGCTGGCCTCCTGTATGGTTCCTGAAGGAGGAGGACCGCTACCTGCGTTCTCAGAAAGAGAGGGAGCGTGAGGAGGAGATCCTGCGCAAGCAGCACACCAAACGGGGCTGGTGTTTCTGGAGACACCCGTCCTCCTCGCCACATGTCTCCTAAACGTTCCCTCCACCGCCCCCGGCTCCGTCATCCTGAGCCGGGCCGTCCCACCCAGGATAACCCCCCTCTAACACATATAGAGGAGTCGGCTTTTGAGCCCTCTATCATTAGATAATTGACTGTCAGTGCTACTATGCCTGAATGTCGGTGTGCTTGGGAGTATGTATGTGCCTCTTTATATTTGTGTGTGAATTTGTGGTTGAGTGCATTTTGATATGCTTGTGACCGGTGTGGGCTCGAGTGAGTGGTTTGTGTGTGTGTATGACAATGTGCGAGTGTGTGAGTGGTTTTAATGAGCGAGTGATACTCCAAGTCGGGTGCTTTGCTACTTCCCAGACACCCTGATCTTTAAGGGCCTCTGGCAGCGCAGTGCAGCCCCTCGTCCCCTCCACAAGAGCTCCATCCCTCCACCAGCGCTCACAGTGTCCCAGCCTTTGAGTGATTGGACTGGGAGCAAGGGCTCTCTATCTCTCTCAGTCTCCATCCTTCACATTGACCTTAATGACTATTACACGTTGACCACTGCAACTCCTCGCGGGGAGGTTACCTCTGCCTTCACTTCTACACAGACTGTTAGCTTGCACACGCAGAGCCGCACCCAAACCCCCCCTCTAAAACCAGCGCTGGATCACCAGGAACTGACTTGGACAACGTAATTAATATTATTATTATTTTTATATTATTTTACCTTTTGTTTTTTCCTACGCCGTCTAGAAAACTCTCATCAGGGGAAATGACACACACTACTCCCAGGACGTGTTGAGGACCTTGATGATTGCCATCAGATGGGACTGTTAGGGTAAAGCCCCGGTTTGGGTGTCCTCATTCCATTAAGGACAACCTTAATACCGTTGGCAAGTTAGGGCGCTCCAATCAGGAGGTTTGAGCACAGCCTAGGCCTCCAATCTAGTCCTGATGGTCCTCAGTGTCCATCATCCGCCCCTGCACCCCCTGCCCCCCGCCACCAACACCACACACACAAAACCACAGACACAAGCTCTCCTTGATGAGTTGGATTCACCAAATTCCACTTCAGAGACATTCAAAGTGACAACTCTATAGCAATGACAGGGGGAAAGAGGGCTATCCTTACTTGATACCACTGCCACGGAGGAATGATGGATGCAGTATTGAACAAATGTGTTCCTGACGTCCATGACCACTGGGTTGCGTTGAAGCGCCTCAGCCAGCCTGCCTTTACACCCCTATACCACTAGGGGCAGCACTGCTCAGGGCCCCGGCACTAACCCTCACACCAGGAGCAAACAGGAGTTTTTATGCCTGTGATTTCTACGCTCTAGTTTCTTCAATTTTAAGATCAACAGTAGAACTTTAATCATCCTTGCAGAGTGTTAAAAAAAAAAAGCAAAGCACATGCACAGTGTTACTAGTGCGTTTCAAATTTGTACCTGCCTATTGATTTTTACCTGATACTGAAAACCAAAGCTGTGATTCTTTTTTTTTTTTTTTAAATCTCCACTTTCCTCACTTTCTTTATTCCTGCTTCCCTGCTCCCTTTTTTGGCAGGAGGAGATGGAGGAGTGAAGAGAAAGTGGAGTTAGTATAATAAAGGAGAAAGGAGGAAAGGAGGCAGTATAATATCTGTATCCCTCCTTATGGTGGTGTTTTCAGTCTGTGGTGTCAGGTGCAACGTGTCACTGCTGGACATTGCCTTCCATTCCTCTTGCTGGAATTGAAAATGGTGCTTAAGACACAATAAGACAGTGTCCACATGAACACACACACGCACACGCAGACACAGTTTTATTGTTCGCAGTTTAAATGTCTGTCCAGTTTAGTGTTTACCTGCGATAAGCATTCACAAGTTCACATAGAAGGTGTTACGTTCCGATTTGACGCATGAGCATTTTTTTTCAACCTTGTAAGGTTTTACTCAATAAATATTTTTTAATTCATTACATTTTTCATCCTCCAAAGGCTAACAGTTTCATAGTGATTAGGATTCAGTTAAAACTTTAAAAATCACTGATTTCAGAATGTGTAGAATTTTGATTTTACATAGTTATAACCATGTCATTTCTTTTGCTGCTGTTGTATTTAAAAACAGAGTGAGCTGTTTAGCTTCCTTGTTAAGCAGGAACGTAATAATGCTTTGGATTGAAATTGCAATTCTGGTCGTTGTTTCAAATGACAAATGGTTTATTGGATATATAACTGCATATGATGGCGTTTCTAATTTTCTCGATAAGGGTGCTAATTTCTTTGGGCTTTAGGATTGAATGTGAAAACAAGACTTCATGGTGATGAGTTTCTATTAGCACGTTGTTCTATTTGTGGGTTTGCGCCCCTCAGCTTTACCCAGGTGACTATAGGAGATAGATGGATTGTGTGAGACATGTGGTGCGCTCTGCCGTTCTTCGAGTTAAAGTCATCATCAGCTACCGAAATAGAAGTCAGATAGGATCTCATGAGACCCAAGTGTGAATTGAGCTGATTCCTTTTCTGAAAAGAGTGAGAGTGGAGTGAAAGTGGAGGAGTCTCAGTCAGCATTACATTCAACCTACATATTTTGAATTTGCTTCACGGATATTTTAACCATCCCAATGCAGGGATTTGGGAATTTGGAAATAAGATAGAAGAGGAGGATGTCGAGGACAGTTTTTGATGGACTTCCATGGCCTCTTTTTAGTTCCCCACAGGAGGGATGGCCATTAGATTTGTCTTACTAATGGTTGATATGACCCATTAAGCCTGTTCTCTTGGTCTGTGTGCCTTAAAGATGCACAAACTAAAAACTACTTTTAGATATCAGTAAATTTTGTTAGTTCAAACCTGCAGACAGGTTCTGCAAAGGTTGACATGATGGATAGACGATGGCCACGATAATGATATGGCCGTCTGATTGATTCAGACGATGCTGAACTCAGTCTCAGCCATCATCCTGAAGGGGGATTCTGAGCCAATTCTCATGGAGAATCTTTGGGCCTGCTTCTTGTTTTTACACAGACAAGTGGCCTTGAATTAAACTCTTTATGGAGTGTAGTAAGTGGGTCTTATCATATGGCCTTAGATTAGTGTGTTTTCTAGATTGGTAATAATTTGGATGTAGAAGACTGTGTCACATCTTGGTTGGAAATATCCACTGACCAAGTGATTCAGAGGTAGCCATAAATATGACTAGCAGGTAGATTCCTATAGAATAACTTCAAAACCACTGACTTTGAGAAAGCAAAAGCTTTTTAATAATGAGCACTGGCTGGCCTGTGTGCTGGGAGGGTGCAACCACTTTTGGAATGTGGTTTAATTTGGAATGTGGTTAATTTGCATGGTGGCCTAACTTTGTCATTATAATGACACTTTGTTCTCTTTTCAGTGTTGGAATGCACTTTCTTCTTTTGTTGTCTATGACCTTTCTGTGCTTGGCATGAATTGTTCCTTATGTAAGATTGTTTTCAAACCTGATGATTGTAGCACGATATATCCACTTAGGTCTTTCAGACTTTCCCACAGCTTGATCGATGCTGAGTTGAAGACAGAATAACCGGACTCTAGCTTCATGTTTTAATGTCTAGTCGGCATTGAACTCTACAGTAGCCATCTTTATGCTATGTGGCTTTATGCACAATTCAGTTTTACTTAATTAGCCGTGTTATTCAACACAGCTCATAGTAGCGCAACTAAATATACATGTTTAAATAATATGCTGGGAGTACATTGGAAAATGTGTCTATTTGAAAAACTAGTTCAGAGGACTAGACCCTTGCCGCTGTACAGTGTTACAGCTGTCCCTTTTATGCTGTTACTATGGTGAATACAGTCAATTAAGCTTATTCTTGTAAGTTTGCAAGATGTTGGGCACATGGCCTAGAAATAGAGAGCATAACATAACTGCGAAATTTGAACTGAATTCAAGTATTGTAATTCACATATTTTAAGAATGTTCTAAATGGCTGGAAGCCAAGTGGAATGTTTTGGCTCGGCCTGAAATGCTTGTATGCACAAAATAATTTGGCCCAGCATGATGCATGTCTCTGTTAGAGGTTGGGTAGACTACTGTATATATACAGAGAGAGATGGAGATGCAAGATTAAAACCTTGTTAGCTTTATTCAACCCTCAATATTTGGCCCACACTGCCCCCTACAGGCCAAAGTTACTTAGGTTGTGACATTCATTTGGGTTGTCTTGTCCTCTTTTCACATCCTTTTCTTTTCGACATTCTCCCAATTCGTTTGATTTTGGTGGGGTGTTTTTTAGAGTTTTAGCAGGCCTGACTGTCCCAAAGTTCACAGTGTGTGTTTTTGATATGAGGCCTAGTGACTGAGAGAATGCCATGTTGTTAGTCAGTGGTGTCTCCTTTCCTGTGCCTTTGATGAAATCTCACACTGTTGGCTTACAGCACTGAAACTGCTGCCTTGTGGTTTCAACTGAAAATTGATGATGTAAGCCAAGAAACAGACAAACGTGCACACAAATAAAACTAGGCCGCTTCCTTCATTGAATCTTAGTGCTTGTAGATTGGCCCATGTTCCCTTAATATTCCAGGCACAAAGCCATTACTATCTATGGGGTGAGTAGTAAAAACTTCCCCCAACCCAAGACATGGAGTTTTAACAAGTAAAGTATGTTACCCGAATTACATTATCTCCTCCAAACTAAAGCTATGCTACAGATACTTAAATTATGAAATGACCAAGAAAACCAGCAGTTTTAAATTAAAGATGTATTTGTTTTGCACTCTTTCAGATGCTTGCACTTTCTATTATGTAGCCTAATACAACTATTGTGCTAAATGCATACCAGGTTTCTTGAGCAGAATTAAAATAAATCTTTCCTGTTACTCTCTTTTTCTCTCTCAATCTCTCTCTCTCTCTCTCTCTAAGCCAAATTCAAGACTTATACCCCATTGCTTCCACTATTTAGCTGCAATTTACTATATTGCAATCATGCCTAAAGTCACTGTATTTTAAATTGGGGAACAGCGCCTGTGAACTACTGTTTTGACTAAAGGCAGGTATTAGCTGTGACAACAATATATATTATGCTTTATTGAAGATATTTGTTATCCAAAGTGTCTTACAGTAGAGTCTTGTAAGTTTGGTTTTGATATGAGTGGTCCCAGCTGGAATGAAGCCCTTACTTTATTATTGGTCACCTTACTGTATCTACTAAGCTCTTGTATACATAGGATTGTATGCACAGAGACTGGCCCAAGACAGGGAGAGTTGATTATATAGATAGACATGGTGTGATTAATCCCTGGTCTATACTGTAATTTTTAAGTGGGTCGTATATACTGTACAGTATTGTTATGCACTTTTGTTTCCATTGACCCATACAAGTTTTATTAACATTTACTGCTCATGTTAATGTGTTTATTATAATAAAAGGCAAAAGAAAGAGCACACCACACTCACAAACTATTAAGGGCTTTTAAAAATATACAACAATCAGAATGTTTTGCTGCTGTTGCAAAAAATGTTTTGAAACAAAAAAAAATTGTAATATTTTTGAACCACTGTGATTTGTACAAAATGAAAACAAAAGTAGAAAAAAAGTTTTTGCCATTTCAGTATTTTGATGTTTGACCTGGCTTTTATTAAAACTCTGTTAATCTTTTGAACATGTGTGTCGTCTCAGATGTTGTCTTGTTGTTGTTTTCCTACGTGGCCACAGAACACACTCCAGTCACCATATTAAGCCATTTTGAGACAACAAATTATTCATGCATTGTTTAATTTTGAGCACTAGATGGAACTAGAGATAGTAAAGCCTCTACAGGATTATGTCCAGTTACTACCACATACTGGCAACATTACCTAATGTCAAATTATTGAGCAGGTTCATATTGGGATTAAACCTCAATTTAGGATTTATTTGGTCATGGAGTGGATGAACCAAGTGAGGGACAGGAGACTGACAGATCCTATCAGTCATCACAGCAAATCCACAGTGACAGCGAAGTCCCACTGTAACCTTGTCTATATATATATTTATTTGCAGAGAATAAATACATTATGCCCTGTGGCACATAACAGTATGCTCTTACCATCTTTTGAGTAAGGAGTGCAAAACAATCTTTTAGGTAGGTAACTTAAGTCCTTGTTTGACAAAACTTTTTTTTATTGAAAGGATCCTCAATATCAATCAAAAAATGAGTATGCAGCAATTTAGAAATGAACATCTCATTTGTAAATTTTAATCAAAACATTTTGCATAAAGGATAAACACATGATACATGCTATGTCTACCATCAATCAATGGCGTTCAAATTTATCATAGACTATCATAGAATTCATACGTTAATACTACTAGACATACATTTGAAACCCTATGATTATGCTAGTATGAGCTACATATAATAAATAATCAAAAACTGTACACAACTAAAAGGACCTGGAGCTGAATTCATAAACTCATCAAAGAAATAGGGAGTAGCACTCAAACGTCCATTGTAATTCTCTAAATATTAAACAGGTGAAAAGGTACATAAATGTTTCGGGCCGTCTTCAGAGTGTTATTTCTAAGACATGAACGGGTATCTTTAATCACATTTTACAAAGTGATGCAGGTGTATTACATTTGCAATCAGTTAGGGCAAACATCATATCCATATGAGACACTAGGTGTCACTATGGTCTAAACCTATGCATTCTAAATGTATTCTCTTTTCAATACAACAAAATAACCCTAGTAGAACAGCCCAAGCAACTACACAAACACTAAAAACCTAAAAATGTGAAGTGATATAAGATGATGTGATGTCACACATGCAAAGCATCAGGTTTAGGCAGTTCATAGAGCATGTGGGGCATGACACCATACAGAATAGACCTGCCATAAATGCCAATATTTTTCAATTGTAATCAAAGAAATGCAGTTCTTCATTTAAGCCATTATAAGCTATACAGAATAGAATTTATGAAACCAAAATTATTTGTATTGTCGTAGTTTGAGGTCTAAGTCTCTGCCCCGGTGAGACTTTTATATTTTTTCTTAGATCTTTTACAGTATGTTTGAATTCTGCAAAATGCCTACAGGAGAAGTAATATATTGGCGTTTTATGGCAAATTTATGTTCATATATACAAGTTTTTAGAGTACGAGAGGTTTTACCAATGTACATCATGGTAGGATACCATACTGGTAGAATTACAAGTTATGATCGTGATTGGATTTTCACTGTGGTTCCTGTCTTGGAGCAAGAAAGCTAGTTATATTTGATTAGGGTTGCTGCCTTTCTACAAGTTACATAACCTTGAAAGACATGATACACAATTGCACTCCCAGTTATAAAATCTACCATTGTTTCCATGGTTTCAAGGAAAAACAAATGGGGAAAACCACACCAAAACCAGCCAAGACAATTCTCTGAAGGGAATTTCACACTGTGCAAGTAAAGCTGTTACAGACACTCCTAGATATGAATAAATGCATACAAAAATGGATATGAAAGGTATTTGAGGTGTAATGTAACACGGAAATGAGAGTTTAAATTCAGAGTTCACACTTTGTCTTTACTGGTTTCCTAACGTTCTCTTCCTTGTGGAAGGCCTTTCCATCTGGCTTCATTCTCCAACTCAGTTTGATGTGCTCAGATATCCCCTTCATCCTCAGCTCCATCTTTATCTGTGCCAAATGTAGTTCATACACTTCACTGATGGACAACTGCAGTATGTCCTTTGTTACACTTAGAATCTATCAATTTCATAGAAGTTAACACTGTTACAGCATGCACTCACTGATTGTCAGACTTCACTGTGAGCAAAAATATTGTATTTCCTCTTTAAGAGTCCTTCTTTGGATTGGCTTTCATTTTTTACATTAGTCTAGCCAAGACACTTTCAGAGAGAACGTGGGACTAACCTGCTGTAAAAGGTCCTCCTTTATAGCTGGATCATCCAAGTTCACAGTTGACTTCTGTGGGCTCAACCTCACTTTCACCAGCTTCTTCATTAAGTGGGCTGAGAAACAAGCAGAGAGATTGGGGGCAGGTTCACAGACATGGCTTAAGACTATGAGATATGTACTGGAAATTAGTTTAATTCAGAACTAGGCTAGTCAACGTCAATGTCCATGTCTATGTTCAAGTCTTCCATAAAAAAAAAAAATTTGTATCTCAATGGGACTTAAATAAAGGTGCTTAAATAAAAATATACTGGCAATTCAAAATGAACTACTGTAAAATCTAGTAGTTTATGGATAGATTTCCAAGATAGATAGCTAGATAGATAGATAGATAGATAGATGATATGAGGATACTTAAATAAGTGTTGAAGTCTTACAGTGGCAGATGAAGGGAAGGCTTTCTTTACAGTCCCTAGCCTCATAATAACCTGTAGAATAGGGCAGTAGACCTGCGCATGGGCCATTTGTTGTGTCATTTCTTGACATCCACTTTCTGAGGGTGGAATCACTCTGATCTGACCATTCCCACTTGTCTCTGAAGAGGCCAATCCACACATCATCACCATTGGCAATCCTCTTAACTTCCACATAGTCTGTATGGTGCCTCACACTGGCCAGGTCTGTGTGTTTCTCCCTGCAGAATGTCCGAGCATCTTTCCATCTCATCCGTTGTTCATTGCGCACATATTTCACTTGTGTTTTACCTATAATTCCAGAGATCTGTGATTAAAACCTTAATTCTATTTCACTCTTCATGACTGCCAGAGCCGATGGATATTAACAAACTCACATGTAACCTTGGATGGCGTAAGACAGCAATGCTCCCCCTCTATAAAAACCCCAACATCCTCAGGTCTGTCCCTCCAATCTTCTCACAGATAATTTGTGTCGTGTTTATTGGTCAAATCTGTGATATGCAATCATGTGCCACAAAGGGCAAAGAGTATACATGTTTTCATTCCAACCAAAGATGACATTGTCTTTTCACTGAGCATCAGTGGCCACTAGTCATTAGCATGCTAGGCATTAGATCGTTTGAAAGCTAAGAGGGAGGCAGGGTGGGGGAGACACAGGAGAGAAAGATCTGGCAGGATTCGTCCAAGACTAGCTCGTCAGTACTTTGTGGTAAGTAAGACCGTAGGTACTTCTTGCACTGTTAGTTTGCTATCCAGTATAGAGTCAGGTAAGTGTTTACAGTATGCTTAGGTAACAAACTATTACTTGGAATGGAGCGTTTGCATTTGCAGCTCCAGCATTCATTTGTTTTGTTATGGAAATCATAGGAAAGGTTGTGTCTTGTCCAAACAGATTCTTTGTAAATTGTGGAGGTGATTGCCCACGCATAGGTCCAATGCTCTTTGTTAAGTACCATTCCACTAGGAGTGTCTCCACTTCCTGAGCTGCATCGAGGGGTTTGCTGTAAACAACATACACTATGTGCAGCGGCGACATGGGTTTCGTCATGCACCTTTGCCCAGTTCAACAGGATCAAAGTAGTTACTCCCCACGCTGTGGCTGCAGTTGTTTTACCAAGACTTTCAGCCTGTTCCCAGTGATGTGGGTGTTGATTCCGGCTTGTGACCTTGTTGGTAACAGCCATCCAGTGTTAAGCACTATCTCTGATGGTCAGGAAGAATGAAATGTTATGGACGTAACTATGGTTCTATGAATCCTGGATCACAGAGTTATCAGAGTTCTCTGTCACTCAGAATCATGTGGAGAAGGTTCTGACTGGACAGACCTCAGGACGACGGGGTCTCATGTAATGTAATTTATGTAACATTTAAATTAAATATTTGAGTCCTAGTGTTACACCAGTCCTAGAGCAGAATGACTTACCAGTAAAGCAGATGGAAGGAAGGGTTTTCCTGCAGTTGGTAGAATACCACTTTCTGTCAGATTTCATTGCCACACAGTTAAATTTATTTTGATTTCCTATCCCCCATTCTCTAAACCGTCTCTCTCCCTCCCCATAGAAATCTCTGTCTGAAAAAGACCAGAGCCACTTCAAAATGCCTCTCTTCTCTAGTCCTATCCAGGCTGTCTCATTGTATTGACGCTGAACACTTTTAGCAAGCATTGCCAGTTCATCCATGGTGTCTATAGTGGCCAGGTCAATATGGTTCTTTCTGCAGTAGATCTGTGCTTCTTGCCAAGTCATCGGAGTATTCACAAAATTATAATTATGAGGCAGGCAGGAGGTGAGGGTGTATAACCCTGTAAAGAAAGGTCAAGACATTCTTAATATACTATTGAACATAATTAGGAAAATACAGCAATAGTTTGAGTGCGGTACACAAGCATTACTGTAGCAATGTAACTGAAAAAGGCATGGGAACTGTAAAATAATTGTACTGCACACAACAGCATGATACATTGCTAGGAACAAATTGTTAAAAGTTCTATGTTCGTCTACCTGGAATAAATGCAGTATGCACAAATAAAAGGCAAAAAAACAAAACAAAGCCAAGGCACCAACCTGAGAGTAGTAGGATGAGAATGAGTCTATTTTCCATTGCTAGGTATTAAAATAGCATAGACAACACTCCTTTGATTGGCCTGCAAGAAATATCATCATATTAATTTCTATCATATTTGATATTAAGTAAAACTAATGCAGGCATACCACTCTTTGAGTAACTTACATGTGGGTGAAATGGGTGAATCCAATTTAGATAAAAGGTGAACTTCCCATCTGGCTTACTGCTGACTACAGTCCAGAGTGTCCTACTGTCGTCTTTTCCTTGTCTGAGGATATATCCTCTCCCTCTTTGTTTTCATTAAATCAAATGTATTTTAATGATATGCACTGACATGCAAAACAGACATTTGAGACAGTTTTTTCCCCACTTGACATAGTTTCTTTCATCTCTGCTCTGTACTTCTCTGGTTTCAATGTTTTGCTCAAGAGATACTTGAGTAAAGTGCTCCTGTTAAGAAAAACAAAACAAAACAAACAAAAGTCATAACTAAACGAAAAGGATAAAAAAATACACTCTTCTCCCGATTTGGCTGTCTTCATCAGAGTGTCATGATATTGCGAGATGTACTTCTGGTATCATACCTGTAAATAGCATGAAGTTTACTGTTTCCTTTACTGGACATCCATAACACACAACATATAAATCACACACTCAAAAAAAATGTTATCATCTGCTTTGACATGATGAAAACAAAGTAAAACTAGAGAGTGTGAATTCCAAGACTAAATTTAGTAGCCATTAAGAGGCTGGACATTTAATTTACTGAGTCTGATGTTGTGCGTATTTGTTCTCACAGAAATTGAAAAAATGGCATCTCTCGCAGAGAGAGCTTTAACATGAGCAGCAAATTTCAATAGTTTTAGATCTAAACTATTAGGTCTTAAAGTAAAACCATTCATTTTCCATTAAGCATCTTTTAATAGAATTACCAATTTCAAGAATTACTGGGTTTACTGGGTTTTACAACTTTCATTTTCTCCAACTTTCCAGGTTTCTAGGACTTGTATAAACCCTTGTAATTTTCATAAAAATAACCACAACTTTGAATTAAAGACACCACTTCATGAGAGCCACCCTAATCTCCATCTCTGCAGGGTTTAAATGAGAACATGGGAACTCCCCTTTGGTTTCATTGTAATAACAAAAGAAAAAAAACTCAGAAAAAAACACACTAATGCCCCAGTGATTATGTTTGGAACTCCCATTGTTTACATTTGCAAACTTATACTGTGTAGACAAATCCCTCTAAGTTTATCATTAGACAGTGCAAAATAGAGGAGAAAGTGTTTTTGACTTTTTAGAGGGAATCATTACAAATTGTCTTTTAAAGGATAGTTCTTGTATAGTGATGTGAAGCTTACAAACATCTGAAATTAAATGCCACACTAATCATCCCAAACAGACATGATCCCATGTCTGTTTAATTTTTCTATCTTTATTTCAAATTTTGTCTTTAAACATTTAAATTGAAATAAATGTGAAAATAAATTAAATAACATGTTTTGATTTTGTTCAAATCATGAACCGTATCTCCATAGTAATTATGCATGCTTCAACGTGCATAATAAAGTGAAGTGAAATATATGAAAGCGTTCACCGAAATCAAGTAATCTGACTGTCATTAATTATTTAATTATTATGTATCAAAATTATTTTGAATCTCATTAAAATGAAAGCTTGTGTGGCATATTTACTCCCTGTCTTCCCCGCAGTACAAGACCAGTCTCGGTTTTGTATCAGTCTAAGAGGAGTGCCTGATTCCAACAGAGGTCGCTCATTTGATTTCAAGATGTTCAATTGATTTGCGTGGTTTGTTGTTCACTGGTGACTTTTGAATTGTTTACTGATGCCATGGTTTATTCAAAGCACATGGAAGCTCTTGCTTTCTGGACAATGCAAACTGCACACTGAGGGACCATGCAGAAGTCATTTCTCGTTCGAGCAGAGGCAAATTCTCACTCTGGTTCATTTGCTTTCAAACTCACATTGTAATCGCTGTTTTGGCTAGATTATTTTGTATGCAAATAAATGGTAATCTCAGGTCAAATCAGTACAATACTGAAGGACTGTCGACTGCCCTGTCTAAAAGATGAATGAAATCCGAATTATGGACTCGGATATTATACAGGCATCATATTGATTATTTAAAAAGTTGCAAAGTACAATAATTATTGTGTATCAATAAATTAGTCTTTGCAGAGGATGCTGAGGTCAACTGTAGTGTAAAATGAAAATTCTAATGATGGATTTTGTCCACTAGGTGACACACAACATTAGAAAATATGACTTTCCAAATGTGCTCTGATGAAGTCAATATATTCAATTCCCAACAAATGTGTTCAGCAAGGTCTGACTTGTCTAAAATAGAGCTTGCACAAATAGCCTCCAAACCACCAAGGAAAAAAAAACTACTGCCTTGAAGACAATTGAATCTCTCACACAATGCATGGAAACAGACACACTTACAAACACTGCATGTTTTATGCAGCTGTGCCATCTGGTGGGCAAAATCAGCTATACCATTGAGAATTTTTTTTTTTTTTTTTTAAATCTGTCTATATCTGTATTAGTTTCATCAAAGTTGAAGGTATATTGAATTTAAATCACGTCTTCCAGTCACAGGCCCTATAACTTACACAAAGAGCATTAGCAAGACATCTTTCTTTCTTTCTTTCTTTCTTTCTTTCTTTCTTTCTTTCTTTCTTTTTTGCTTGCTTGCTTTCGTGGCACACAGCCATCTCTGCTTGCTATTCCTTAGTTCATAAATGGCCCAATCTCCAGTCTAACTGGAACCTTATTTTTATTTATTTACAATCATAGAGCTCTTAATACCAAGAATAACAGTAAATCATAGGTCAATGTGTGTTTACTGCTATTACAAATTAATCAACAACTCAAGTCATATTAAAATTCATGACAATATCTAAAAATTAATATAGATTGGGGATTTCCGAGGAAAATACATAATGAAAAATTAATTTTCATGTTATTCTTATGATAATCTTGGATGGATTAGCTTTGCCTGGAGTTACAATGAAATTAATCTTATTTTGGCGTAAAACTCTAAACGCCCTAAAGGACTTTTTAGATTGAACACAGTCAGTCTTTTATTCACTATTACTGAAATGGAGCAGCTCCTGAGATTGTTCCTTGATCACAGATTATTGTCTTTGTTCTCTAAATTCTAGCTTTGGGGGAGAGTTTTGTGTTCCCAAATATCAATAGAAATACCTACAATCCTCAGAGTAATGTGAATTCTGGTTTAGGTTTGTGCTTTCCTTTCAAATTTGATCACTTAGAATTAAGCTTGCCAAAGCATTATGTCTATAGTTTCGACAACAAATCTGTGTCTGGTTACCAATTTACCCAGCAGTTGCCCTCTGATATTCTTACTGTGTTTTTCTTGTTGTGCTTCCTGGAACCTTTGGGCGAAAGAGAAACCGAGTCAGCAGAAACTGTTGCCAAGTGGCTCCCTGCACACATGGATCATCAAGATCAATACTTTTGGCGCGTCAGTGTTGGGACTTTTAATAGAGGAAGTCTGGTAAGGGATCACAGAACACCACAGAAACATGGGGGGGTCAGAGTGTTGCCATGGTGATGCGGAGTGATGTGGCCGATGATGGGTAACATTAGAAGGGTGATGAGGGAAGGTGGTGGTTACGGGTGATGGAATATTTGTATCCACATGCCATCTTGACGTGTGTGTGTAGAGAGAGTGTGCATGAGTGTGTGTATACATGTGTGTGTGTGTGTGTGTGTTTGTACGCACATGGGTGTGTGTTAATACTCCCACCAGCCCAGAGTCATCCAGTAAAAACCAGTCAACCGAACTTTTAACAACCAATGACGTATTTCAGTTTCCCTTTTCATTTTGTAGTAAATGGAGGAATTCACTAGTGTGTGTTTGTGGCAGCGCCCGCAGTGTCGTCCCGGTCAGCGCTCGCCGTGTGTCCGCGGGCATCGGCTTGAACGCTGATTACAGGCCCGAACGCTGCGTCAGCCGCTTTGCCAGTGGGCTGCGTTCAGAGCTCCCACCAGGCTCGCCCCGCCGCCGCACCGCAGCCTCGTCGAACACAGCTTGAGAGCCACTGACACGCGCTGACATCACCACATGTGGCTCTCATTTCCCAGGTCTCCCCAGGGAGCAGATAAGAGGATCTGGATTTGAGAGCAAGAAGGAAAACACTGCCTCCAAAGTCAAGGATAGCAGAGTGTGAGCGAGTTGGGGATTCTTCGTGGAGCGCATCAACATATGATGGAAGCAGAAATAATCAACTCTATAAATCTTGCTGGTGTTTGAGGCCTTGGACAAAGAGTATGGCGAGGGAGTGGGCAAAGGCTTTAAATCTCATGTAGGGTCAGTTCAGTATGACGGAGGGGAGTATAGTGGGATCAAATACTGTTTATTGTTCTCAGTTTTAGCCGATCGAAGATAAGGATATATTTTTCAAACCACGCAGGACAGAGGATAGAGGAGTTTCACTATGACATGCACAAGCAAACTCTTTCAAGGATGCAATCACACACACACACACACACACACACGCCATGGACACTCCATGCAAAAGTGGAAAAACTAGTAATACAAAAGTACAAAGGAAGTCCATGGTTATAAGGAGTGACAGCACATTCCTCTGTATATTTCTCCCTCCTCCAAACTGTGTGTCTCATCTAAACGTTGTTGGTCCAGACCTCCCCAAGGTCTGCTCCATAAACAAAACTGTCTGCCCACACATATACACACACACACACACACACACACACACACATACAAACACACACACACACACACACACACACACACACACACACCTCTAAATCAGGACCTCTCAAGGCAAAGTTTACGAATACTCTATCATCCTGACACCATGGTCTAATTTAAGGTCTACATAGGAGAGCAGACACAGAATTCCTTTTTACTGAGATTTGTGATCGCTTTTCATTTCAGCATAACCCTGCCATTTGTTTATGCTTGTTGTATTTCACTGAAGCGTGGTTCGTGATGAAGGGGAAGCCAAAAGCTTATGCTTTTGTTTGTACAGTTTGACAGAGAAAAAGAGAGAGAGTCACAGTGAGGGAATGCAGAGAGAAAAAGGAGCGGCAGTTTGGAAAATCCAATGTCTTTTAAGTACTTGTGTTTGTGTTTATGAGGTGTTTGCAAATGTGAGTATGTGAATTAAAATTGCATACACACACACACACACACACACACACACACACACACACACACACACACACACACACACTGAAGCTCATGGGGAAGATATCTCTGGCAGAGTTGCTGTGAAAGCGCATAGCTGAGCAGTGACCTCACCTGAGAGCCTGGTGAGTACACCCACATTCACATAGAGTGTGGATCCTCTGTCTCTCTTTTCCCTCCCTCTCTCTCTCTCTCTCTCCCTCTCTCATGCAAAGAGCATGTGTTTGTGAATGTTATGAACAATCTTGAAGCGTACATGTGCTCTCTCTCTCTCTATTTTCTTTCTCTGTCCTTCCAACCTGTCTTTCTTTCCACCCAGCGTCTTTTGTTCCCAACTTCTCAACATATCTCTGATGTTTCCTTTTGTTATCATATCTGTCTGGCACCTGAATTGACCCCATTGTGTGTCTCAAGGATATGCCACAGTCTCATTGGCCTCAAGCTGATAGTAAGTTTGTGTGAGCACAGCTGTCAGATTAACATGTTTACACCGTTGGCTTATCACTAGCGACTGCCTTCCACTCAGTTGTATCATCATCGCCACTAGCGAGCCTTTCCCACACCCACCTCAATATCTCCCTCCAGGAAAACAATAACATGACTCCTCCACTGAGCTCAGCATTACTGCGGCAGGAGGGAGAGAGGAGGTGAGGTGCTGGAGTGCCATCAGTCTGCTCAAGTAAAGAAAAAGTGTTATATCACATAGTTGATATTGAAACAACAGGTAGTATAGTAAATTAAAATCTTTGGCATGATCCATTATCATCGATCCTCTTAGAATATTGGTATTTTCTATAACTGACTCACCAAGCTCAATGCTACTCGCCTGTACTACTGTGCTTGACAATTCCCAGTGATGAGAAAAAGTAGTGAAGTGTTCAGCAAGGTCTGACTTGTCTAGAACAGAGCTTGCACAAATAGCCTCCAAAAGGTAGGACACATTCCAGCAGCTTATACTGTAAATTCACCAGACAACTGAGCATGCTAATGTCCTAGGAAAGGCTGTACTTATGACAAAATGAGCAGAAGATGTAGCATTCCAGCCATAGTGACTGTCCACACACACACACGCACAAATGTATGACAGCACACACACACACACACACACACACACACAGACTGCACGGACACATACACAAACCCAAGCACACGTGAGATAGGTGGATCCTCTGAAAGCATGGAGAGGGGAGTAATGAAAAACATATTATTAGTGAAGTGTAATGACCGCTGGATGACAAAGATCAAGCTGTGACCCCTGAACCCAAACACATCCCTGACCTTTTAACACCACCCATCAGGTCTGAGCACACATAAACCTGCCGTGCAAGCCTGGATGTGCCCCAGGAAAGAAGGATTTGGACAAATCCATGCTGACAAGGAAGTGGCTTGTTTGCTGGTATAAGTTTATTTTGTCTATTCAGAGGACCAGAGAGGTTTTTTGTGTCCACGTTATGCCACGCCCCGCACCATAAGATGGTGGAACAATCACAGTTACCGTGATTCAACATAAACGAGAGCGCTAAAGTCATGTGGATTATCAAGCAGTTTGACAGGGAGAGACTATGAGAGGATGTTGTGTGTGAGCGGTCCACTCCACACACTGTCACCCACACTCTGTTTGTTTAGGCTATTTCGGGACGGCAGGAAGCTGACCAAAAAGCCGGCATCTGCGACAATTAGAGAAAGAGTTTCCGTAAATGAGAAGAAAATCCCCATTAACATGCGCTTGCATACACAGGCACGCACACACACACACACACACACACACACACGCAAATACACATGTTCAACTCCCCTCTACACACACAATCATTCCCACATTTCGACCCCATCTCTAACAACAGCTGCCACCGCACCCCAGCAGAGGAAATGCCAAAGTCCTCTGAAGTGGAGCATAACAGCGCTGCAGTTCACATCCACAGCGAAGGGCCGAGAGGCTGGAGGGGCAGGAGAGCCTCTAATAGCAGGAAGTTGTAAGAATAATAGTGGCATGGGGATGTCATGCCCCCTGTCCCTCTGGCATGCAAGCTTTGGCCAAAACAGAGATGTGTGTGTGCGTGCGTGTGCAAATGCTTACATGTGTATGCTGGTGTTAATGCACCGTTTCCAGACAGCTTGCAGTGAGGTTTTACCCGCTATGGGTCTTTTGGGGAGGAATCTGAACTCTGTCCTTGTGGCAAAGCAGCGGTTTCATGCCTACAGTGATACACACCATGTTGTGTTTGTACTGGAGTCTGTCGAGATTTGACAGTTAAAAAGCACCATGTCAGATTTGTGGCTCTGTTTTCTCTGCTTCTTGGTGAAAATATGGCGATGGTTGTTAAACACCAGAAATATAATTCATATCACGGTGACTGGCTCTCCTCGACAAAGCAAAACACTGAACCTTAACTCATTTTGTGTTTGCAACATAGACCTATTAATATGTCCGCTACCCTGGCATCATTACAGAAGAGTTGCAAACCTGACAGTGAAAAATGTAGTCAGAGGCTAAAATGAAAAGAGGAAGAGGGGGGTAGGAAGGTGAAGATAGAAAATCTTTGCCTTAAAAGGAAGTGGTTATTTTTATGAGTGACTGTGTCTGGTGACTGTGTCAATCCAATATTCACCAGAGGATTAGTCAGCCACTGTCCACTGTTCCCAGATCAAATCTTGGTGGGGGAAAAAAACATGGCCTGGCATATTAGCCATTGTGGAAACTGATCTGAGATCTAATCTCCAGCCTGAGCCTGACACATCAGAAAATAAAAGGCTGTGACTTTTATCCTCTACATCTGTCCTGGATTATCTAAGAATGACTGCTAAGTAAATTACAGAGCTCAGGAACATTCCCATAATCCAAGATCATACACCCCCATGCCACTGACCCACAGCGAAATACCAGAGTGTGTGTGTGTGTGTGTGTGTATGTGTGTGTGCAAATGTGCATGAATGTGTGTGTGAGTGTGTGCATGCGTGAAAGAGAGAAACAGGGAGTTTAACAGTTTAACTAGAGTTCAAAACCTGTCTGTGTGTGTGTCCGCGTGAATGTGTGTGTGTGAGTGGTCAGTGTGTGTGTGTGTATGTGTGTGTGTGGCACTGTTGGGCAGCCATTGAGTAGACCCCCAGCCGTTCTTAAACACTGAAACAGCCTCCCCTGCTCTTTTTTTTATGTGCTGCCTGCTTCAGACTCAGTTCCCATGAAATTGGCCCTTCTTTGGCTTGTTCAAGGATGGCCTGCACTGTAAATGGCTTCTCTGGAGTCTGCCAAGGGCCGCTGGGGGCCGGCTCAAAGACCAAAGGAGACAAAGAGAGACTGACAGTTCCAAAGCTGCCGCACTGCCCCTCTAGCCCCACAGTCTTTAAACCACACCAGCATCCCCTATTCCCCTTTATGAGATGTCTCGAACTGGACTTCACCACTCAGACACCATCATTATTTGAATTATGCAAAATGAATAGTTTTCCTGGATTGTTCCATTCTGTTGGTCCCAACAAACATTCATTTTTCAAGGGATTATTATGTAAATATCAACAGAGGTGGTGCAAAAAAAAAGAAAAAAAAAAGAAGAGAAGATAAAAGTCATTTGATGAGGACTGCTGTTAAGGATGAGGATGCATACAAGATTTTTATTATCGTTTATTATATAGAGTGGTTGTTGCACGGTGAACGGTTTTCTTCCGAGTGACCCAGCTAGTGAAGTCATTATGCTTTCCACCCTCTCAACGGGAGGTGGGGCTTTTGGTGAAAACTTATTCCATCTCGCTGCACAAAGTCTGGTGTGCAGTCCCAGTCTCCTCCACGCTGTGAGTGCGCAGCGCCTGCACGGATCGCTCCAATTTGAAACTTCAACTCGCACTGCATGAACTTGCATGCCTATACTGTCGTTTTCTCGGCCGTGAACGCCCCTCAGTGTGTCGGTGTGGCCGTTTGCAGCGGATAGTCCGTGTGGACGTGAAGAGAGAATCTCCGGGAGTGGTCTGGAAAACTTTTGCCATCATGACCATGCGAGCGGTCAACCTTGATACCTACAGCCTGTCGCTGCTCACGGCCAAAGAGGACATCCTCAACCCCCGCTCCTCCACCAACTGGTAACACTTTATGTTCTTCTGCAAAATTACTTCTGCCTACTTTAGCAGAACTATATTTGTCTCCATCGACGTAACAGATTCATTCCAGTTACGCAATAAAATGACTGATTATTGAACACCACAACACAAGTGTAAACAGAAACTTTTAGCAAACGTTCTGCATTCTGTTTTGCTGGATGAGTCGTGGTCTACTTACTTATTCATAACCAGAGCGCCTGTTGTGTAACCAGAGGCTTGGTTTTAATTAATCCAATGAGTGGAAAGGAATACTGAGGTGGCCGGCCATGGGACAGCACGCAAACGGGATTACAGGTTCAGCAGTGGCAAATTCAAATGGCACAGATAGCTTCGTAGCTTTTAAAGTGCCACAGAGATGTATTGGCTCACACCTCCTATTTGGCTGGCTGTCCATTACGCACGCCAGGCGGCTGGTTACCTGTGTGGCCCAGAGCGCAGCAGCACCTGGCCGGCGGCCCGCTGGACGCACCCCGGCCTGCCGCTCAATGACTCGGCCATTCTCCCCCGGGAGCTCTGCTGCTTCATTCTTTGTGTGCAGGGTCGGGTTTCTGCTGATGAGCTGATCTTTGAGAGAGGGCTTGTCTTTCAGGGAGAGGCTATTTAACTTGACAGACAGCATAGCACGCACGCAGGACTGCCATCAACTTGACTACTACTAGTAGTAACTAGTAGTAACCTAGTAGTACTACTACTTTACTACTACTAATATGCTCAATATATATGCTAAAGGGCAAATGTGCAGCATAATTACAAGAATACAAAACCAAAATACAGACCACAATTCAAGTAAAAGCAAGCCAAAATAACAATTTTAAAAGTGTTTTACAGGAGGAACTACCCTATTTTCCATTTTAGAATACTATCTTGACTACACTTTGCACTCTTGATTTTGAAACCTATATGCAAAGGTGAAATAATTTGTTTCATCCTGTCTGCTGTGGTATTTGTGAGACCATGTAGTCTCTAGTAACCTGACAACCTGATACTTTGCTTGTTCATCCCTCTTGTCACAAGGATTGGCTGGACCATCACTATGGTGACTTATCCATCCTGTCCAAACAATATCTGTCTCCAACTCTGTCTGTCCATCCCTCTCTCTCTCTCTCTCTCTCTCTCCCCCTCTGTGTGTGTGTGTGGTATTTTCAGCTCCAGCTTCAGACACGCCGTCACTGGCTACTCGGCTAGCCTGAGGAGAATTAGACATACTATGACCACTCTCTTTCCACGTGTCCACTCCCATTGATGACAGACTAGCCTATCACCAAAGTTATTGCAAATTACAACTTATAGCCTAGAGCAGTGGGCCAAGGCGCAGGCCTACATGTGTGCTCGCGTGGAAGTAGAGGTTTCATTCTGTCTATCTCTGTTTCATCTTCCTCTGCTCACATCTCTCTCTGCCATCAGGTTTACTCTGTCTCGCCCGCCCACCTTCCTCCTCCCTCTTTCCTGGCTCTCCGTTACATGCTTACAGTATACAGACCTGAGCAATAGAGATCCAGAACGCTGAGTGAAACTTTGACAGATCTTCATGAATGCGGTGGAATGAATTTCCCCATACAGGCAGAATATGCTCAGTTTCCTTGAAAATGTCTGAATGCAGCAGTGTTTAGGGACAACACCTCCATTGCGATACTTCACTGATCCAGCAGTTTCTCATTGGAGACCTCACTGAGACCCTAACCCTAACCCTAACCCAGGTCTCAATGAACAACAGCTCTGGACTGTGTCTCTGCCAACCCACTGCCTGTCAGACAATCACACACACTCGTGCATACACACACACATACAGACACAAAACTCATCTAGCCACCACATGCACGTGTTTGCTTGTGCTTATGAGAGAAAGAAAACGAGAGAGAGAAAGAGAGAGAGTGTGAGAGAGAGATCCCCCAGCATTAAACCCCCTTTAAAAGGCTAAATAACACTGGTGTGACTGAATAGAGAGAGAGCGGGGGGGGGCATAATGATGTCATTATTCCCACCGTCATACCATCGAGGTGTTGGGAATGCACACGCATGCATGTGTGTGTTTCTGCCTGTGCTTGTGCCTGTGTGTGTAAAGGTGACGTGTGTGCATGCGAGTTTGCATGTGAATATATTTGTATCTGAATGTGTGTATGCATCCTGCAGTGGCTGTTAAAGTGAGTCGGGAGTTGAGAAGTTTGCAGTGAGAGGGGAGGAGGGCTGTTTCGTGGAGCGGTCCCACCCCCACTGTGTGGCCTTGAGGTCCCCGTGTGTATTATCTAATGACCTTGTGTCGTGAATGGGAAACAGGCCCTTTGTGGGAAGGCTCTGAAGAATAGAGGGGCAATCTCAATGCATCCCTCATTCAGACCTCTCTATTCAACACACACAGCCTTGGAGGTCTCTCCTCACTCTCCCAGACCACTGAGGACTACAAAGTCTCTCACACATAGGCTGGAAATCAGCGCTGTCTGCCTGCCTGCCTGCATGTGTCTTATGTTTGTGTGTGCTCGGGGAGAGAGAGAGAGAGAGAGAGAGGGAGAGAGAGAGAGAGAGAGAGAGAGAGAAAGAGAGAGAGCATGTTCCGGAGGACGTTGAACAATACTCTCGACAGGAAATACTTCTCATTCTGTTCAGCAGCAGAAGTCATGACAAGTTTACATCCATTTACACCCAAAATAAATTATTCAAACAGGCGCTTACTGTAAGGCCAGCCTGGCTTACATGGCCATGCACAAATGGAAATTTTTGTCAAGCAAGTATGCTGACACAGTTATGTATTAGCTCATGTATTTCATGTAGATGAGCTCATACATTCAGTTCTGCAAAGTACAGGTTCAGGTTATATTTAGTTAAAGCACAAACTGGGGTCAGAAATTTCCCCTCTGTTCAATAAAATACCTCAGCCAGTGGTTTGTTCTGCCACAAATGTTGATGATCAAAGGCGTCTTACACAGTTTCCACCCAGCAGTGAGATAGTGTGTAAATACGAAACACTTTTTCCAGTGATATGTCCAAGCAGCGTGTGTTGCTACACTTGCCCAATCAAGTAGAGTGTTGCACCGGGTTAGTGAAGCATGTAAAAGAAGGGGAGACAGAGCTGAGTCAGTTACTGAGGACTTCGTTAAGAAAAAAATGTTGTTTCAGTCCTGCAAAACATACAGTATCAGATGGGAATTCTTATTGAGCTGTGTGGGAGCTTGACCTCTATTCATCACAGCTGGGTGTGGGCTGTATCCTGACATCTGTGGGCCCTGGTGACTTTGAACGCTGCCAAACACACCTTCTTCTTCAACTTCTCTTTGGCAGTCTGCTCTTTGGAGCTGTGTACTGTGTTAGTGTTAGTGTTAGCGTTTGAGTGTGTTCTCTTGTGGGGATTATTACAGTCAGGCAGTGACGCATAAAGTAAATATCTGATTTCATTTGTAGTAACAGAGTCATTCAGTTAGATAGAGCCAGTCACTCTTCTCCTCCAGTCCAAGTCAGCACCTTTAGTCAGGAAGCTTTTAAGCACAGAAATATTGATCTACGACCACTGATCATATCACTTGACCAAATCCACACATGAATTAACATACATTATGCTATTCCTATGATTTTGGTCAGTGCATCAAATGTGATGCCATCAAGCAATACTTTCTAGAGCTACTTCAGTACTTAATTTACATTTATGAGTGTGAAAATGAAACCCTATCTCCAGAAAAAACAACCTTGTGTGACTGTATTGGGCCCAGCAGTTCAGTTATCAATTTAAGGAAGTGTCACTTGATCACATCGCAGATTATAATCTCTTGTTTCTAGCTCTAGGAGAGGAGCTAGAAGCTTGTTCATGTATGCAAATATTAGCTAAACTCTTTACAAGATAGGATTAGCACATGTGAATCTTGTTATAGGGTCTTTTAATCTCTTTTACTGGCCCAGATTTTTTTCAAATCATTTCTCATTTGTACCAGGCAGGGACAGCTCCTCAGTGATTTGACGGTGCAAGAATTTCCTGAGAAGTTAAGTTGAATTTCCTGTAAAATGACGTACAGCCTACACTCTTGACTCTTTGGGCAGACGGGTGGCTGCCAAGCGTCAGACCTCTGCCGCCAAACGGAATTAAACATATCAAGTTTCACTCACAGGTTTTGACCCATATTCCAGGAAGATTGCTTTGTCATAGTTCAGCAGTTTTGCTTCATTTTGACCTCAGTTAACACTTCTTTGTCCAATGTTCCATTTTTTACTGCGTGTGCCACATGTGACAGTCCACAAATGTTATCTTGATGCTACAGCCTGAAATGTTGTTCTCTTATAGCTGTCAGAAAGCAGAAATAATGATCTGACAAACAATCCTTTGAGAGAAACAGTACTGTAATACAGTATGTCATTCAAGCCTATTTTCAGTATTTGGAGCAGGGTGCAGTGCCCACAATCTTTAATTACTTTAAATGCTGTCAATTCATTAGTTGGACACTTAGGTGACTGTAATTGAATAACTTCTTTCTATCCTTAATTCTCTCTTTGTTTTTTTTTTGACAGCTTTTGGGAACTGGAAGTAATAAATCTTACCGATCCTCATTAAACTAGCAACATACTATCCTCTCCGCTCCAGCTCTCTGTTTGGATCAAGGCCTCTGATCGCCTGTGAAAGGACTCTCCTGCTGATGATAAATGGAGGAGCTTTTATTTCAGCGTATGGGCCTGGGGTGTTTGTGTTGCTGCTACCTGCCAGAGTTTCCACAGGCTCATGCATGATTAACAGAGACCTAAAGGGTTCCTGGGTCTAAAGTTACCCGCGAGATGGGACACACCTGTGGGTGGGGAGAGGATGGGAGGGAGGAAGGTGAAACGAAGGGTGCCGCTGTGTGTGGATGCGCATGCTTGAATGCATATGCTTGTGTACAGTGGAGTGGCACGGACTCCAGAGGGAGATTATGCGTACAAGTGCAGCAAGTCAGCTCCCTTGTATGTAAAGCTAAACAACCATTATCGATCAAGCTGTTATCAAGACTTTACCCTCGGCCTGAGCCTCCTTGCATGGGCTCAGCTCTGTCGTTGTTTAGTTGCTTAATTACAACCCGATGGCAGTTAATGCTAGCTGTCTACACATGAGCTGTTGTGTAATCCTCATCTAGGTAAGTAAAGGTTCTCATAGCTTTCTACATTGTCATGAAAACCCCTGATCATCTGACTCTGGAATCCCATAGAAAGAAAACAAGCAGTCTGGTTGGTTTCCTCTAGCTGCTCAGGATAAGGCTTCAAAGGCCTCACACTGTGTTGTTATCAAGCTGAATGATAACAAGACGTGTTTGATCGATAGTTGATTTAAATAGCGGTATAAAAGGAAAGTCAAAGGGCAGTTACACTGGACCAATGCCCAGAACTCACTCTCTTTCTCTCTGTTTCTCTCTCTCTCTCTCTCCTTCTCTGCTTTCTGTACAATAGTGTTCAGTCGCTGTCTGTGTTAAATAGATTTCCACTGATTTCCAAAGGACCATAGGGGTGTTTACAGGATGTTGATACTTGGGAAAGACATGGGACTGAGGGCATCAAAAGAAGAATTCAGAGATTTTTTATATGTGATATGGAGATTTAGTGAGTGATCATTGCACTGCTGGAAACAGATAGGGATCCGCTATTATGAAGTATATCACCCTATGTAGGTTGTGCCATCTGCAAAGTAGTGGCCTCAGCTTGCCTGGCTGCTTGTGTGAGCAAGTGTGTGGGTGGCAGGTTGGTAGATGATGATAATGATGGATATAATGGCTGTTATATGGGGGTTCCTATGTTTAGATGAACTTAGAGAATGAGTTGAGCAGTAATCACTAAACGACTGCCTACTGCTCCCTTAAACACTGTTTAGATTCATCTGGGGTCTAGGATGAAGCTGCGGGGTAATAGTAGGTCTCAGGCATGATGAGACATGACTGTACAAGGTAATATGAGTGTGTTTGTGTGTTTGTGTGTGTGTGTGTGTGTGTGTGTGTGTGTGTTCCTGAGTATGCAAATTGTTGGTTATAAGACCACAAATTGACATGGTGTTGTAAGTGTGAGTTGTAATTGCCCTACAGAAGATGAAATGGGTGGGTAAGTAATGTGCGTCAGGACTTGGTGGCACAGTAGCACTTCTTCACAATATGCATTTTCCTTTTTTTTTTTTGTTATGAACAAAATAACGTATAATCAACACAAAAGAGGTGCTATCTTAATCAAGACATTGGAAGCAACGGGGGTGACACTCTCCACTAAAGACGTTTTAATTTTAGTAACATAAGTGTTAGATAGAGAGCGTCCGACACAATAACAATAACAAGCGTCCCATCATCGGTCCTCACACCTGACCTTTTTATCAAGTCCTCCTTTTGTTCATGACACTGCCTCACAGCAGTTGACCTTAATCCAAATGCCCTCAGCACATTGTTTCCAGTGGAAAACTGTCCTTTTGATGCCTACAACACTGGAGACAACAAATACATTATTGTTTCCCTTTGCAGTCCAAGATAAAGGCAGTTAGACGCTCTGCCGGAAACTCTGACTCTGTCTTTGTGGAGCCAGATACATTTTTCATACAACGCTATGAAATATAGAAGTTGGACTGAGGTGGATTAATCTAACCATTGGCCCACGACACTAGAGAGATATTTCCAGGGTGTGTCAGATAGCTGTCTAAAACATCTGTATCTTTGTGTTTCTCCAAACATTGGCAAGGGGAAGAACGCAGTGTGACGGGTGTGTGAAGCACCAAGCCCAACTGAGGCACTATGAGGGGATGTCTGAGCAACAGCATGATATCACACAGATAGAGTCTTGCACACACATCCAAGTGAACATTTGGGCACTGGCATTTACATGTATCTGTGCTAGAGAGGATGTCAAAGATACAATCTCTAAAATAGGTGTTCAAAGTAGATGTTGCATCCATAAAGATATAATCTCTGAAACCAGGCCCTTGGCACTCAAACGCATTGAAACTCTTGCTGTACTTTTACAGAGATGGAAATGACCCACCTATCTAGATGCTGTTGCCATGCTTGGGTTGCAAAGTGCTGAGGCACGCTGTTCTGGGAGATAGCGAGACACAGTGTTCTCTGTTGTAGTGTTGTTTCCACTGCCTCCAGAGCAGCTCCCACACAGCTGCCTCATGCCTCAAGAGGTAGGAATGATGCTCTCAGAGTCGGCCTGAGCTGCAGATGAGGGTCACCTCTTAAAGTCCCCGTGAAATGAACTCCCATTTCTTTTGCTTCCTGGACAGTATCTTTGGTGGCGACCTCATGCTGCACCAATAGGCGTAAATGTAAGTTTCTAAAAAATAAAGCCATCAGATTTTTGAACAATCCTGCCCCTTCACACTCCTCCCATCAAATTAAATTGCCTTTCTCTTCCTGACTCATATTCCATTGGTTTAGACTTTTGAATGATCCCTCACTGCATTATGTCCCGCCCCCACCATCCTGTTTCAACAGCAAATGCTGATGTTTTAAAATAATAATGAAAAAAATGTTTGCTAAAAGTTAGGATCCGTTTTAAAGCCCAACTTTTTCCTCTCCACTCTGGTTTGTGCGAGTCGGACATCTTATTTTCCGAGCCATTGAATTAGGCAGAACCACATAAATGAAGAGCTTGAATGAATATTGTGAAAGGAGTGATGCGAGGCCTCTAACCAAGTGCATGCCGAAACACGGAGGGCCCCGTCATGTTCTGTTTTGTTTTGGCTCGTCTCTTTGTGAGCGTGCCAAGCACAACACTAGCAACATTTGACAGTCACGAATCTCTCCACACACCATAACATTTAATTGTAATTTTGCTCTTAATTACGCAGCTATGAGATCATCAGACGCATTCCCTGACACACACATATTGCATGCACATGTGCATGCACACATGCAAATACACACAGACACACACACACACATACACATAATTCAATAACAATGACACACCCCTCTGCTCCTCTCTTTCCCAAAGCGGTCCCGTCTAACACTGTGAGGGATCATCAGCTGTGTTTGCAGAGTTGCTGAGTGATTTAGTGCCGCAGCACCATGGCAACAAGGCAGACAGTGATGCCATGACATTTTGAGGGTTAACTATTAGCGTCTGCAGCAAAGTCACACTGGATGCAGGGACCCAACTCTGTTTTCCTTTCTCCTGTCTTGTTTGTTCGCTGGTGGTGGTGGGATTGGGTTGTGGATGGATGGGGAGGGGAGGCGGGGGGTGCTCTGTTGTCCTGACTACCCTGGTGGGAAAGCTAGGTTGTTGTTTGTTAAGAGAGACTGAATGAAAGGGAGGAGATGAGTGGAGAGGGACTGCGGGGCAGGGAGGAGGGGGTGTGTGTGTGAAATGAAGGGGCAGGGACACTTGGTAAGAAATAGAGGAATAAAGAGATGAGAAAGAATGACAGATGAAAGGGAAGAGGAGGCGTTGGTGAGACGGACGACAGGTTTCACAGGGGCGGTTTAGACAAGAGGCTGTTGAAAAGATACAAAAGTAGAACCCGAGAATGACCGAAGTAAGCGATGGCGCTGGAGAGAGTGAAAGAGAAGGGAAAGATGAGAGGACAGGTGGAGAGGTGAAGAGGACTGAGGTAGATCAAAGAGCTGAGACGGGCAGCAGAAAGGACGGGCCAAGTGAGGGCTAAGTGGATATGGGATACTTGAGAGAGTTTGCTAATTTAAGGAAATGGCTGAAGATAAGATGCAAGCATGTTTTTAATGCTCGCATAATAACTGTGTGTGTCTGTGTGTGTGTGTGTAGCAGTGTGGGACAGCATGGACAGGAAATGCCAGAGCAATCCCAGTGGACCTCTACTTTGGAGGGGCTCGATTAGCATCACTCATTCCTCTCCTCTCCTCTCCTCCCCTCTCCTCTCCTCTCCTCTCCTCTCCTCTCCTCTCCTCTCCTCTCCCTCTGTCTGTTACCCTCTGAACACACTGTATACCTCTCTGTAAGGGTTCCCCCTAAGAGTCATAACAATTTACCCCATACAGACCCATAACAATCCCTCTGTAATACTTCCATCGAGGCACTTACCCCCCATAAACACATACTCTTCTGCCCCCTTGGCAACCCGCTATACACTCTGGCTGTGTCCCATTGTGTGTCATTCCCCTCTCAACCTCCCCATTTATACCTCAATGCATCCCCTGGTGTTTCTCATCGCTTTCCCCAGTGTGAACCCAACATTTGAGTAGCACCTTCACTTTTTTTCTTGCCAGAATGTATCCCTCCTCACGCGAACACCCTCTCTATGTACCCCATCCTTCATTTAAGCACACATATACACACACACACACACACACACACACACACACACTCATCATTGAACCTCATGTACCCGTCATCTCATAGACCCTCTCGCAGCACTGAATTGGCCCAAGGCACTACAGTCTTATCTTAATCGGCAAGAGTATTGGGTTGGACTGCTGATAAGGCCTTAGCTTATTTTGGCTGCACTTTTGAGTAAAAAGCTATAATGAGCTGCGCTCCGCTGAACTGCATATGCACAGTGTGGACACCTTTACACTGAAGAGAGAGTAAATTTAATTCTACATATTCTAGTCCAGTCAATATTAGCATGGAAACATATTTATCATACACTTTTTTTTTATTATAGAGCAGTTTTTGATAATCCTAACCTCAAATTCTGTATTTTCTAATGCTGGTCACAGATTTAATATATAAAATTGTGCAGTTATGTTGGAAATATGAGTGAACCATCAGCACATTGACCTTTTCTACTGTAAACTTCCAATGTAATATGTAAAAAAAAACATACTTGTAATATGTGTGATCTACTACTTTGCTTTGCTACATTGCTATCCAGTGTTGATTCATTTTGTGTGTGAGCAAGTTAGTTTCAACGAGCTGAATTGGACCTTTGAGTGCAAACATGCCTGCATCCTCTCTGTTATCACCTCCTGTTCAACACACACACACACACACACACACACACACACACACACACACACACACACACACACACATCACACAACGGGGGAGGTCTAGACTGCTTCCTCCCTCTGAATTGAAATATCTCATCTAGCTTTGAAAGGAAGGATATTGTTTCTGTGAATCTCTTTTAAAACCCGTCAGCATGACTTGCTTATCAGACTCTATGGGTTGGCCTGTCTGAGGTTTAGAAAACAGTGTGGCCTGCCATGGTATAGTGATACATTTTACTTTCAAATTCTGTGTTCAGGCAGCCTGACGAAGACAGAGGCACACACACACACTTGCCACACTTAGTGGTTAGGATTAGATTACCGAGAGAGCAATGTGGTAGCTAAGTAATTAGTACATGTAGAGCTCGGCTTACGCAACAAGTGCCTAAGGTTATCTGTGGATTAGCTCATAGCTGTAACACTAGACCAACTGTTGGCCGTTCAGCACACCACTGCACCCACTGCCACACAATTCATCACCTGACAACTAGTGCTGTTGTCCTCCTGTTGTGCTTATGAGCCGGTTTGTGGCTGTTCATCAGAAGTTTAGTCATCGCTTTCAAGACATTGTGAAATGACCACCACTATATTGCAGCACTCTTTCTTTGTCTCTCTTTCTCTTTCTCTCTCACTCTCTCTCTCTCTCTCTCTTTCTCCATCCCCCTCTCTTTTCCATCTGGTTCAGCACAGAGAGAGCTGTTCTCTCTCACTGATCCTTGGCAGTGATTTAATTACTTATTTGTTTAGTTTGTCATATTCTAAACTTCTCTGGCTCCATGTTTTGCTGAGAACAGAAATTTCCGTCCCTCTCCTCCTCCTTTCAGCATTCCATCCACTCTCTCTCCCTCTGCCTCTGCCCCTTGCTACCTCGCCCCCCACCCCCCCCCATATTGTATGCACTCTCTGTTTTTCTCTCTCTTTTTCTCTTTGTTTTTTTTTTTTTTTCAAAATCCTCACTCAATTTTCCTACATTTTTTATTGTGCTCATTTTGCTACCCTCTCTGTTCTCTTTCTATTGTATTTTCGTTCTCTACTCTCTTCTTTTCTCTACCCCTTAACTGAGCCCCTGTTATTTCTGCCATTTGTCCCGTTGTTTCTTCTCTCCTCTCACAGGCCAAATAGCTTCACTGGTCTGTAATAGTCTCCCAGGGGAGTCCGCTGTGTCCTCCACCCAGACAGAGCCAGACTCTCTGTAGTCAGTGCTTTGTCACATACTGTGGTCTGCAGTGAAGTATACAGATCAGTCAGTGTTACACACTGGGTAGATCTGACCAAGCATTCAGATGGGTCAAATAGGCATTCAAGTTGTGATTCAAATCAGCATCGCTGTGCACATAGCTGTGTTTAAATGAAACATGCTTTGTCACCAGGATTTTGTCACTCTGAATATTACTCCACCATCAACAGAGTATAAAGGTTAATTTTGGCTGCACTACCTACTACATTCTGTAGAAATGTAAAAGTTGTTCTTGCATGAATAGTTATAAAAAAGTGAGAAAACGAAAGTAAGGACATAAAACCAAAGGAAATTAAAAAAAATGATTTTGTGCACTGCCAGTGGAAGAGGCTCTTAGTCAACATCCTGTAGTCAGACTGTCAAAATTTTCAGAACTATTTGAAGCACTGAAGCAAGCTGTGGCTTATTCATTACTTGGTTTTCTGTGGAGCCACTTGGACTCTCCAGTGGGTAACAAAGGAACTACTAACTTTGCTAGTCTTCCCTTGATATGGTTAGATTTTTTTTGAATAAGGAATTTAGACAATCAACATTTTGTTGTTAAGCTCTCAGTGCTATTGCCTTATTCCTGACTCCATCACTGTCATGGCAATCGTAATAGTAAAGAGTACATTGAGTAATATGGTGGGTACGTTATTAGTACATAACAGAGGTTTGCTGTATGAGGGACAAGCTTTTCTAGTCATTCCTATCGATTCAGAACCATTAGGAGCAATGAAACCTTTTTTTATTCCTCCATAGTGAAGCAGCAGGTTTTACAGAATGTCTGTTTCTCATGTTGTATCGTACTTACAATCGAAACGGAAAATAACTGAGAATGTCTATTCTGGGAAAACACTCTAGGCAGATATAAGCTTTCACTCTAGAGCGGCACCACTATTACTTAATAAACCTAATTTTAGGCTTTATTGGATGTGAAGCACTGGGTGAATTAAACTGTGTATGTGAATGTATGTGTGTGTGTGTGTGTTTGTGTGTCCAGTAGGATATCCTGAGAGCTTGTTTGGCTAGTGTAAACGCTGTTGATTGGTACTTGGCACGGTGCTGTTACTGGGTCATGGGTACTGTGCCAGGCACTACCATCAGCAGCAGACATCATACCCACAGAGCAGAGCTTTACTTAAGCTATTTCCCTGAGCCAGCTTTACCTCCATCACAACCATACACTTACAATAGACCGGACAAGATATGGTGGACATTTAGCAGTTTGGGGTTTGAAAATGTTAGTGTTGCGTAATGAGAACGCATGCTTCTGTTCATTAATCTGGCATCAAGAGTGATTTGGCCGAATAAGGGAAATGAGGTGAAGTGAATTAGATCAGTTCAGCTCAGTTCACTCGGTCTAACTCAAACCTCTGCTGTATCATTCCTGTATCTCAACTCCTGTTTTGAATCCATTTACATAACAGCTCCAGTGGCTCTCTCATGGGGCCTTCCTGGAATCCGCTCTGCTCAGTGGGAGAGGAGCGAGCTCAATACTGAGCTGCAGCTGAAATGACAGTAAAGGGATATTACACCTTACTCGGTAAACCACAGTACTGCTTGGGGCTGCTTGGCTTGACTATATTTTACTTCATCCCACATCTCCACTGGCCCCCAAAGACGCCCCCCTGAGCTGTGCTTTCTGTCCCTTGTACTCCAGCTATTTTAGCCCTCTTATTTTCAGTGTTTTCAGTTGTAGTTGTGTCTCTGCCTTGTGACTTCTTCAGCGCATCACCATAGTTTTTCAGCAAGCGATATGTTCAAATGACAGATAAATTGCTATTTCTCCTCACTTACTTTCCAAAATCTGCAATTAATAATTGAGATACATCTCATTAGTGCTAAGTAGGAAAATACGGTGCCATTTATATCATTTCAAATTGTCCCCTGGGAGTCTTTTTGTGCTGTGTCTCATTCCCCTCCTCCTCACCAGCTCTCATTATGTGTCCTGCTGCTCGGTCTGTATGAGGATTGCTGTGTTTTCAGCCCACTGTCTGCGGGACAGCTGACTGAATACTCTACAGTAAGAGATGAGTATGAGGACCAAGGCTCGCCCCTTTTTGTGCACTTCTGCCTTATTTTACAGTATGTCTCTTGCATCTATTTACTTTGCAACTTCTCTATTTCCTTACCTGATTTCAAGGAAAGATTCTCTCTTTCTTTCTGTCCCTTTCTCTCTTTTTGTCTCTCTTTCTCCCAGTCTCTCTCCTCCCAGCAGTGCTCTGGATCCGGGTCAGCTCTGTCGTAGGATTTTAATGAGCACAGAGAGGTTTTCACATAAACACCATCCCTCAGCAGCAGTCTATCCCTTTGACATCCACCTTTCATCACCTACTGAGGGGGCAAAGAGGAAAACACTGTTTGGGTTACTGCAGTGATCTTCAGTTGAACGTGGGAACCTGCTGTAAAGGGATAGTAATGATTGTTGATATTACACCACATGTAATATTAACACATGGTTTATAAGCTAGGCTAAAGTACAGTGTATAGTGGATGAGCACGATGTTTGACAGTCCTGGTGTATTCAGCGTTACGGCCAAATTGTGTGAGTTTTGTAACCAAGATGACATCAAACAGTTCATGAAACAGCCAACTGTTCATTTTCCAAAGTTTTCAAAGGTGTGTGCGCTTCCTAGCAACATGTTTTACCACTCATTGCAATTGGAATGTGTTTGTGGTTTAAACACATACACAAGGCCAGGTTTTTCAGTCATGACGTTTACAGTGATGGCTCATGCATCACCTTAGAGACACAGCAGGAACCAGTACCACCATGTAAAGGATGTGTCATTTTTAACACATCTGTGTGTCTTCTTCAGGACAACACACACTTGAGTTACTTTTCAACACAAGATATGTTAATAACAACACATGTTGTGTTAAAATGTATTGTCATTAACATATACATAGTGTGTGTTGTCCCAAAGAAGACACAGATGACACAGAATAGTGCCTTACTTTCTTTATTTGGCTTTCTGTCTCTCAATCTCTCAGTCTCTGTCACTGCCACTCTCTCTCACTCCCTCTCTCTCTCTCTCTCTCTCTCTCTCTCTCTCTCTCTCTCTCTCTGTCTCTCTCCGCTCCTCTCTCAGCCTCTAAACCTAAACCTCCAATTCCTCCACACGTTTTTGCCTCATCCCGTCCATGCAGGCCAGACCAGACGGATAGAGGAATGCATGTACCACTGGGGTCACTGCATGGACTCTATATGAGTAACATACTGGACAGGGAAAAAAAAACCCCCAAAAAACAGTTGACTTTTTCAGCAGCAGCAGTCTGGCTGGGCTGCTTTTGCCCATGTTTGGAGAGAGGAAATGAGCGCTGTGTGCTGTGGGGATGTCTCTGAGCTCCCGACTCCAACACAGACAGAGAGGTAGACAGAGAGACGGGCTAAAAATAGCTCTAGGAGCCCAGGTCAGCACTGAGCCAAGAGGAAGGAGTGAGGGGGGCTGAGATGAGGGGGAGGAGGGGGTGCGTTGCAGGAGGGGGGGGGGCAAAAACGTATGATGGAAAATGAATTGAAAGGGGCTCGTGGACAGGCACACGGAATGAAAGGAGGAATGTGATGGAAAGAAGTGAGAGAAGGAAATAACCGTATTCAAGAGATTGCCAAACAGATACCAGTAGTTAAAACCACAGGTCTTGACAGATGACTTGCCATAGCCAAAGCGCAGGCATGCCATGGAAGCAAGATGGTGTGTGTCTGTGTGTGAGAGAGAGACACAGACAAAGAGAGAGAGAACGAGGCGATGTCTTTAGATGTCTCATGGAGAGCTTAATCTGGGCAGTATATCCCGGTGAAAGCTCCCAGCCTCCCATCCATTTTCTCGTATCTTTCTCTTCATGTGCACTTTATCATATCCCAACAGCGTGCATCAGCGCACATCTCTCATATCTCCCCCGCTGGCAAAGATGGAATGAATAAACGACCCGTGGGCCCGCAAGATCTTCCTGTCAGAAAGACACAGAGGATAGGAAGTGTGGAGTCGAGGGAGAAAAGATGAGGATGAGATATTGCTTTAGTGTGTGAAAGGGAAATGTTGTGTTACAGGATTTAAAGGAAGATGGAAAGGAGGAGGGAAAGAAATATACTTTGTAGTAGACAAGGGTCAGAATAATGACATTAGAGTGGGAAAGATGGGGAGATAGCAGTGAAAGGGGGGACAAGAGAAATGGTTATTGCAAGACTGTGTATATGTCTGTGCTATAGCTATAGTGAGGTATCTGCAGATGGGCCTCAAAGCCATATTCTTATTAGTTCATCCTGATGATTATAATGTAAATTTACAAGTACAGTGGAATGCATACACCAAGGACTCCAAAACAAAATTGGATGAGAGTACAAGGAAAGAAGATTATGACCGCAAAAGTCTGTTTGGAAGTTAGAATACGAGACAAGTGAGTACATCGTGTTCAAGTATTTCCTGCGTATTACCACACTCAAACCAGTGAAATGGTTGAGAGTATAGCGTGGTGTTGTGAAATGCCTGAACAAGTAAGATCTAAGCTTTCTCCAGTACAGCGCACCATCTGCTTATGTTATGTTCATCTTTGAAATGGTAGAGCATAGCGTGTTTGGAAGTACTACAGCGGCTCTCGCAGTCCAAAGCAAACCATCCCTGTTGTTACTGGCTCAGCCCTGTGTTGTGTGTGCATACATGTGTTTGTGCGTGTGTGTGTGTGTGTGTGTGTGTGTGTGCGTGTGTCTCTGCCTGCTCTGACATGAATGCCTACTTATTTGTTTATTGCTGCACTGAGGTTACAGTGGCTGGCTGCGGTAATGATGCACAGATTTCAAATCTAATTTTTAATTGCTTCCACAAAAAAACCCCCAAAAAACTTGATGTTGTTTCAGATCATGACATCATTGTTTTTTCTTCTCCTCTTTTCTTCTCCCTCTCCCCTTTGCATGCCCTACCCTCTCTCCCCTTAATAATGGCCTCTTTCCCTAAATTCCTCTTCTCTTCTCTTCTCTTCTCTTCTCTTCTCTTCTCTTCTCTTCTCTTCTCTTCTTCATCTACTCTTCATCCTTCTCCCTCTCCCTCCCTCCCTCCCTCCCTCCCCCTCTCCCACTGTCCCTCCCTCTCTCTGTCCCTCCCTCTCTCCCTCCCTCCCTCTGTCCCTCCCTCCCTCAGAGCTGAGCTCATAGCTGGCTGAGTTTGGAGGTGGGCTGTAGTACAGAGATGAGAGAATCTGTTTTTCTCATCAGTCAGTGGAGCTCTCAGGAAACCCACATGTGTGAAGAGAGGGGGGAGAAGACCAATGGCTCTGCCTGCCTGCTGCTGATTCCTAGTAGATACCCCATCAAACACTGCTCTCTGCTCTCTTAGAGACAGTCATACCATTATGCAAAGGTAGGCAACTGCCTTAGGCCCCAGAGGGCCCCACAAAAGACAAGAATATCAAGTAATTAATTTAAAAGAAATATACTTACTGAAAAACACCCCTCCTGTTATTGCAATACAAATGATTTCAATCTTGAATCATGGCCACCCCCCTACTCAGTCAGGATAATGGACTGTTCCACTTGACTTCTAGCCTGATATTGCCAGTTGACTTTAAGCTCATTTTCTTTGCTGCTGCACCAGTTGTTTCAAGAGAAGTAAAACTCACTCAAAAAAATAATCTTTAAAAAAAGAGAGGAAAAAAAATTTGTTGACAACTTTTCTCATCAAAGAATCAGCTGCTTCTAGTGTTTGCTGCTAGCAATATTACCACTGCCTCCAACCTCAACCAGCTCTAGTGAAGTAAACGTTAGCTCCACCGCTGGCACCAGTAGTAACGATAGAGATGGTGAGTGTGCTGCCATGCCAACTGATGCTCAGAGCCAAGGCAAGTAAATATTAGAAGTAGTGATAATGCTGAAGATGAGGAGAATGATGACCAGCATCAAAACATGGTGAGTGACAGGGAGGTCAGAGCTCAGGCTCAGCTGCAAAAGAGCGATCCTGGGGCTGCTATGGATTCAGTGTCTTGCTCAAGGACACTCTGGCAGTGCGAACGCTTGCTGTGATGGGGGCTTGAACCTTGACTTTCTGTTTGAAGAACTGTTTCCTCACTCGCTACACCACTGATGCCCTGTTGCCACCCATGAAACACATATGTAGCTGGACAGATATTTGGTAAAACTTCTTTTTTCTTCTTTTTTCTTGAAAATCCCATCCTTGTCCATCCTGTCCTACACATTCATCAAACAAAAGAAATAAAGGCAGATTTAATTGATTTTGACCTTTTCTTATTTTGGTTACTTCTTTCAAATTATTGAAACTGTGCCCCCCTAGCCATGTAATGTTCCGAGACAGGGATCAAGCTTAGTCCTGGGATAAAAATGCCTGAATATGAGATCTTTGAAAACTCCGTCTTAGTGAAAGCATTGGCAGAACAAAGAGTCTCCCATAGCACAGCATATCCTCATGTGCATGCCTGTCCCCTGTGGGTGGAGAATTTGCGCATGCAATTAAGACTCCTTCAGAGGCACAGTGACTTTTGACCCCGACTGCTCGTGAACGCTGACCTTTAGGAATGTCTGGAGGACTAATCACAGTGGGCATGGATCGGTGCCTAAGCTCTGGATGTGGCTAGACTAAGAAGAGATATGTGAATGATCCGGTTGACACAAAGCTCACCTAATGCTGGAAAGCCCTGGAGAATTTCTCTAAGACATGCATTATTACATTCTGACCTGATCTTATGAAAAAGTGGGACATAGGTGCATAGATAGTTGTTCGACACTTGGTTATACTTGATAACAGGATGGATCTACAGTAAACAGTAATCAACGTAAGACTTGAGTATAGGGTAACTCATACACACACACACACACACACACACACATTAAGGGCAGAGACAGGAGAGAGAGCAGTGTCAGCCTGCCTCATCACACGCTGAGCCAGCGCACTGCTTGCACAACAGGGAACACAATATGGTTATTGTGTCCTCATCACACACACACACACACACACACGCACGGACACACACACATATCCACAAACCCACGTATACACGCACGCACGCACGCACGCACGCACGCACGCACGCACGCACGCACGCACGCACGTACGCATGCACAGACACACACACACACACTGACTGATTGTTGTTTCTCTCTGTTCTTTGGACTGACAGAGACCAGTTGTACCAGCAGTAATAACAGAGTGATTCAGAGATGTTAACTGAGTTAGTTGGCCTGCTGTCAGCCTGTGCGCCAAGCTGCTGGTGTTTGTATAGATGAGGTGGAGAGGTCAGTGTATTTACACTGCAAAAAAAATATCCATTGTAACAACTGAGTGAAATTATCTCATCCCATGGGCTGATTTTTTCACTACTTTTAAGGAAAACAAAGTTTTAAGACAGTAATCTTAGACATGTTAAGATGAACATTTTTTTGCAGTGCAGAGGGTTAGGTAGAATATAGTCTTATGCCATCGGCAAGTCCAAACCATGTCAGATACTGCAGACACATGCTAGTAACAAATATGCAATGCAGTTTAAACATAATAACATGCTAGAGACAAAGGTTACCATCATGCAGTGTTGCTGACAAGAGAGAAAGTGAATAATGCCAAATGGGTGAACGATGCACACATGCAGGTGAACTGTGCAGATGCCTGCCATATATACACCCATAGACACACATACTCTCTCTCTCTCTCTCTCTCTCTCTCTCTCTGGCTCTCTCTCTCTCTCACACACACATACACACACACACAGCTCACCTTTGGCCCATTGTAATAGCTACTCGTGGCCTTATGCTCTGGCTACCCAGCTCCAGATGTTATTGACACACCCCCAGGAGTCCTACAGAGAGAAATTTACACACACACACACACACACACACACACACACACACACACACACACACAGATCAGGCCTACAGAACTTCGCCAATTTTTCTCTCTGCAAGTCAGCTGGTAAAGTCACACACATTCACACACATTTACCCCCAGTGTGCTCCAAACACACAAGTGAATCAGGACCATGTTAGGAGCGTGTCATATTAAGCAGCATATGGATATCATTTTGGAGTTTTGGTATTTCTTGACCTTGTAAACAGCTGATCAGAAAGAAGTATAAGATGGCAAAGTAAGACTCCCATTATTTACTGTTTGTGTATTTGATTTGATTTGTTTGATAACATCGACTCAACATGCAGACCATTTTCTCGTGATATTTAATGATATGCTTCCACCTCAAAACAGTCACTCTGTACTTACTGAGCTTATTTCAATGGTTTCATGGGAACAAGCATCATGAATTCCTGAGTTGTTACAGTGACCTACGGTTTGATTGACTGAAGGGTGCGGTAGGACAGGTTTTCTCCTGCTAAATGTCAGAAACTCTGTAGCTGTGAACAGCACTGGCTGCATATATTTAACATTCAGGTGAGAGTCATCCATCTGTGGGACGAACGCTATGAATGAAGGTTATTGTGCTGCTGAGTGCTTCCCTGTGTTACGCACGTAGGGCCTCTGACTAACAAGGGCTGAAGGACAGGAAGAGATAGAAAGGAAAGAATGAGAGAAAGAAGAAGAACAGAGAGAGAACAAGTGCATGTCAGAGTGGAAGAGAATTCATTATTGTCGGTGCATTGTGGAGATGCTTTGCACTGCGGGGAAGCTTGTTAGGATTTAGACCAAGTATGCGCAGTAAAACATCCGGCTTCGTCAGCGCGCACGTGTGTGTGTGTGTGTGTGTGTGTGTGCGCGTGCATGTCCCCGTGCACATTGATAGACTGAACACATGGCGTACCCAGCTGTCCACATGTTTATGCTTGGAAATGAATTTTTTGGATGTGCCATAACGCTTGGACATTATTAAACGAGCTGTACTTGTGTCCAGAATATTCCGTCTGTGCTCTATCTACTCTGTGTTTATTTCTCTACACTCAGCATTGCCAATCTGTCTGTCATTTCCCTGTCACCCTCATTTCTCAGTAGCTGACCTGTGTGTGTGTCTGTGTGTCCACAGGGCGCTGTTCACATATGATGGAGTCAGCAACAAGCTCAAACTGGCCGACTCGGGGGGTAAGGCAGACATATGTGGAGTGTTTTTTGTTTCAGGAATGCAAGTTTTAAATATTTAAGCACCACAAGGAATGAAACTACTCAGCCGCTTCACTTTGGTCCAAATTGAAAGGCATTCATTGTTCTCATATTGTTAGGGGATGTTTTAATGTTCTCACAGTTGGATATTTAGAGAAAGAGGTTTTGCTATGAAACTCTCTATCCATCCTTGGTTCACCGTTGTTCCTTCTACCTTCTCTCTCTCTCTCTGTCTCTTCTTTAACAGTGGGTGGTGTGGCAGAGCTGGCAGGGAAGTTTCATATCTCCAAGCCCCAGTACGGACTGTGCAGAGTGGGAACGGCAGAGACAGGAGGCCCCCGCATTGCTATGATCAGCTGGGTGAGTGGCAGACAGGCTTGCGGGGCTTAGCTTGTTTGAGTAATGCTTAGGAAACATACATGCTAACACAAAATGCAGAAAAGCACATACATGCATGGCACACACAAATTAACATATGCAAGCACACGCACACATACATGCACAAACACGCAGATACACACACGCACACACACACAGACTTGCACCCACTTATAGATAGCTAATATAAGTATTTATCTAGTAGCTCCAAGATCATGGATTCAACATCTTGAGGGGCCACATAGAGAAAAATGCATGCACTCAGTGAACTATAAAACGCTTTGGAGAAAAGCCTAAGATAAATGGCTTATTCACATTCTATAGTTTTGTTTTGACAGCGGCTTATTTGGCATCTGACATGTGGGAAAATATTGTAAGGGCCTGTTACAGCCTCATTGTTGTGCAAAAGTGCATGAATCATAGGGCAAACAGAAAATGTAAATACTCACGTACAATAATGTTAGGCAGATGCACGGCGCTTGAATGATGTTGTTTACCGTGGAGTTATAGAGTTGTGATATAAAGGCCAGCTGCCACTGCTGATTGGTTGGAAATCTACTTTGATGTGATTTGATTGGTTCATTGTCCATCCCCCGACTATCCACCCCCCTCCACAAACACACAGCCGAAAATTGTGTTCATACTCTGAGCACAATTCAGGCCAGGTAACAGATGCTGAGACGGTTCCCAAAGTGCTTTGCTGGTCCTTCCCCATGGAGACAGTGTGGAATGTTGTGATGGGGTCAGAGGTTGCATCTGTAGCCAGTCAAGCATTGAAGAAACTCACACATTCACACACAAATATACACATACACACACATACACTTGCACAAGCAATTTGCATATTTGGTGTATAAATATACAGGCTTGCTGAAGTGGCAAGTGCTACAGTGATTTAAAATTGACTTTACACTGACATTATTTTTAAGCTTTGGTCAAATGTTTTCACTGATTGTCGGTTTTATCAAACGGAGAATCTACTCAACTGCAGCAATGTGAATCCTATTGTTCCTCAGCCTTTCTTCCTCTCCTCTTTTTTTTTTTTTTTCAGTCCCCTCAGAGAGAGGTATGATATGTATGTAAGTGTCTATATCCTGTGTTTGTTCGCAGGTTGGCCAAAGCGTAGATGACTACCGAAGGACGGAATGTGCCAGCCACATGCCGGCCATCAAAAACTTCTTCAAGGTAAGATCAACACGCACTGACCAACCTTTGGATCAGACAAACTCTACTGTGCAGTTCATCCAATAGAGACGGTTTGTCTGCTGGTCACTTTTTCCCCACCAAAGTGTGCATTAAAGATGACATCATTCCAGCTGTGACATTTTTAGCATCCAGAGGGGCATTACCAGTACAGTAGATGTGCGTAAGAGTTGTAAACATACCCCACCCTCCCTCTTTCTTTCTTTCTTTCCTGCATCCTGTGTTCCTCCTGCTATTCTGTAATAATGTTCCTCATGGTTGGTGTTTTTATTGCTCTGTATTCATTCTGTGGATCTGGTCTTCCCATTACAATGAAGAATGGATAACGGATTTCCATGGTTACTGTTGTCAGAATAACACAGATAGGTAGTGAACTTAGCAGACCAGGCGCGAGGGAGTGAATAATCATGTTGTCAGACAGGCGGACATTGTGTTAGAGCGCTAACATTTATATACTCACTCGCAGCTTGTACACACACAAACATGTGCACGCTATATTCAAACGTGTGTGTGTACATGCATGCTGATATCAACACGCACTGATGCACACAGGAACAAGTTCTCTTCTCCTTCTCTTCTCTTCTCTTCTCTTCTCTTCTCTTATCTCCTCTCCTCTTCTCTCTTCTCTTCTCTTCTCTTCTCTTCTCTTCTCTCCTCTTCTCTTCTCCTCTCTCTTCTCTTCTATCTCTGCACTCCAGACTCTGGACTCTATATTTACACACGGTAGTTTACTTTGTATTGTTTTGAGAGTTTCCTGTCCTCAGTCTGCTTCCTGGTCTGTTGGTGTGCTGGTCCTGTGTGTGATCCGTCTGTCTGCCACGCTGCTACCAGGGGGGAGACGGGGGTAAGGTCGGGGTTGAAAGCTCCATTGTTTGCGGTGCCACCGACAGGCACATCACAAACTAACACTGGCTAAGTGGTGACAGGAGAGACGGGAAATGGAGAACGGGATGGGGTTCATGTGAAGGGGGAGATTGAAAAGGGAATGGTCAAAGTCACAATGAAACTGCATTTTGAGAGCATCTTGCTTCCTTATTGTGATGTATTTTTTGTTGAAACAGGATGTTGGGGCGGGACATAACATGGGGAGGGACCATTCAAAATGGTAAACCAATGGGATATCAGTTAAGGAGAGAAAGGCAGTTTTATTTGATGGGGCAGGATTGCTCAAAAATCTGTGATTGCTTTATTGGTTGAATTTTTATGTACACCTCCTGGTACACACTGAAGTCACCACTTTAGATTTTCTGTTTTCCAGGAAGTAAAAGTAATGAGATTTTTATATAAAGATACAAGAAAATAAATGTTTTGTCATTTTTTGGGCATAAATTGTCAAATAGGTGTGTGGTATGAGTCAAAAAGGCAAAAAGTCTATTTTCATTTCACTTTGACTTTAATGGGGGCTCTATAAACTTGTGCGTATTTATGCAATGCAGGTGTGTGTGTGTGTGTGTGTGTGTGTGTGAATAAATGGTCATACACACGATAAACTCTGTCCATCACCTTGCTAGTTGCATCAGTCATCTTCCCTCCATCTTTGCCCCTGAAAAAGTGTTTATTTAGCATTTCCATCTCACTAGGAGAGGTTCATGGGTTAAGTTCAGCCGACCCCTAGGTTTACTAGTTTCCATATAAAGGCATCACCCAGTCAACTGCGGAAGCATCTGTGGAATGTTTGTTGTTGTTTTTTTTGTCTCATTTTTTTTAACAGTGAATGTCGAGTCTGGGATTTTGCGAGCCGCTGTGTTAAACCCCTTAACCCCTCTATGAGACTGTTGGTGTGTGAACGAGGACCATTTATGTGCGTTTGTGAGAGAGTTTATATGGATACATGTGTGGGATTTCAAAATGGTAGAATAATGATTACATGGTCAATATTGCCCAGAGCGAAGAGAATCCTTCTCTCTCCCTGTGTGAAGTGTGGGAGAACCACAACCTCTAACCTTAGCAAACACACACACTCATACATTAACGGCCAGACCCATGTCACTACGACCCAAACGATAACCCACGGTCACTACCTCCCAACTAGCTTCTCTGTGGATAACAAATAGAAGTAAATAGAAACAATTTATTGCAAACTAAGTCAAAAATTGTTCTCTGGTTTATTTGTGTTTTGGCAGAAGTCTTACAGTCAGTATCTGAGCTTAGAAGTCAGAAAAGGAAAGAATGTGAGTTCAACTTTCCCGGCTTTTTCGGATGAATTTTCCATTAGTCAGCACCTGAGTTCATGCTCTTTACGTAGTTTTACTAGCTGAAGCTGATTCAGACTGAAAGAAAACATCGCTCTGCAGCGTGGACATCATGGCCAAGCATATGGGTTACATTTGCACAAGTATTCTGACGTAAGGACTATGGTGATGATACCTTACTGTGCTATCCCGGCCTCCACGGTCATCCTAACTTGGATTTGCCAACAGACGTGGGATTTTTACATTCTGTCACAGCCATGTAGCCTCCTTTGGCATGAAACAACTTTCCCATGAAGTCACTTGTTCAGATAAATCAGCAATAAAGCTCTTAGCACCCCAAAACATTGCACAATTACTTTTGAAACATCAAGGGAAGCTTGTAAAACAGCACGCTACTCTGTGTCATACCACTTGTGTGGGAAATCATTTGGGGTTAATGCGTGATTAATTTTTGAAAAATGATTACTCACTACTTATACAACCTGTTTGTTTTATAGTTTCTGGCAGTGTCTGAGTCCCCAAAAACATGTGATGCAAATCAGTACCAGTCAGAGCAGTGATACTGTGTCGAATTTTACCTCACAGATATCTGATGTTTTAATGCAACAAGCACAAAAATGCTTCCAGTACAGCCTCCATATAATGTTCCTGTATATTGTCTATTGAAATTGAGCTCAGAGGTGACACGGTTTTGTGTTGTAAGCTAGTGTTTTCAGTATGTTTCTACAATATGGCCATTGGCTAGTAATGCTTGAGCCTTAAGTATTACAGTAAGAAATTGCCACCTACCTGTGTTACCAGCTACTACAGTAACCATGAGCCTGACTAGATCCCAACCAATAAATTTGGAGGACCAAGGGGAATTTGAGGGGCCACCCATAACTATAGGATACCCATGGGTGATGTATGTGATGTATATGATAATGTGATATGGGCTTTTTTTTCAGTGTTGTGCACCCTTTTGGTGGAAAATAAACAGATGCAGCACACAATCTTTCTTGACTCCCTCCCAAATCCCTCCTAGTTGACCTTGGTTTGCGATGAGTGGGAAACAAAGCTGCTCATATGACCTACTTACTGACATTGATTGATGATAACAAAATGGGAACTCAAGTTTTTGTTTGTTTTGTAAAAATCCTGGCTTTCATTATCTTGGATTCAGTTAGCAGGATTATAAATGAGAGAATGTGCTTCAACAGAGTCAGAATTCCCCTTGGCAATGCTGTTTTCTCTTTGTCCTTTGTTTTTAGCTTTCATGTTCTCTTTTCTTGCTTTCTCTGTTTTCTCTGTTTCTCTCTCTGCCTCTCTCTGTCTTGGTATCCTGGTGCATGCCCCAGCTGGCAGTGGGAGGGTTGTGTCAAGGCGAGTCCGCAGCAGCAGATTTGGGTGTGTTTCATACTGTACTCCAGTTCGGCATTACGTTATGAAAACTAGAATGTGAATAGGATGCAGATGTTTCCATTGTGATACATTTCCAATGAAGTAATAGTCGAATACAGTTGAGACTGTGTGTGCGTGTGTGTGTGTGTGTGTGCGTCTGTGTGTTTGTTTGTGTGTGTGTGTGTGTGTGTGTGTGTTTGTGTGGTGGGGGTTGAGACATCGATGATATGCTGGAGGAGATGAGGAGGGAGATATGACGGTAATGTAGACAGACAGATGAAATGCAAAAAGACACAATGGAGGAGTTCATTTATCTTTAATTAACCATATTAATTATAAGCACGCTCTTATTTGGTGACATGACACCAGTCTGGCAAAAGGCCAAAGGTCTTTTAAGGCGGGGCAGGGGATTTGGACTGCAGCAAAGAACAGTAGCTCTATTGTAAATAATACAGACTATCTTAGAGTCCTGGTGCTGAGCCCTGAAGCAGTTTAGATCATAGAGATCTGTCATCTCACAGTAATGACAGACACTTAAGAGCAGAGGTTTTAACGCCATCTCAACCAGCACCACCCCCTATCGCCCCTGCTCTATTATTTCAACTCAGGAACACTGTTACAACTGTAAATGTAATAGCTTCTCATGAATGTGATAAACCATTGACGTAATAAAACTTTGCAGCTAATAGTGTGATAATCCAGCACCCCACTCGCCATCTCCAAGAAAACCAAGCACTCTGAACTGCTTTTAGGTACATACACACAAACAACAGTAAGAGTAGGTGAGACATCACCCCCTGTCAAGGAGTTTGGTTCCAGAGCAGACACTGTGTGTAGATGTGAGCCCAACTCCATATGTCTAGTTGGTGCCTCTCAACCTCCCGCACCAGCTCCAGCTCCTTCCCCTCCCAGAGAGGTTATGTTCCACATACCAAGAGCCAGTCTCCATTGCCAAGGTCCATGACACCTAGGTCAGCTACACCCCTGTCCTTTGCCTGACAGGCATTCCACTTGACCCCCACCCTTCACCTTTTGGGTGGTGAGCCCATGAGGCTCAATGTCCAGCTGCTTAGCATTTAAACACTTGGTTCCGCTGCAACATCTCACATTATACTTTCAAACCACTATATTGAGAATTTGCCCTGATTGATTCTAGGGCATGGACATGGGATAATAGGACATGGGGAGCATTTGTCTAAATGGACCAGTTGACCATTGTGGCAAGTTCTGTGTGGCAGAGCAGGCAGTGATGGAGGTTACTATATTGCAGCCTATTGATAATCCAATACTTTGGGTATATTGCTAAAGCATTCTGATTGGGAATGTAAGACATTTACAATAATTACCAAAGACCTCTTCCATACATATCACTTTTTTTTTTAGATGTAGCACCATAGTTAATAACCAAATTGATCAATGGGTGACTGTTATGTATTGAATTTTGACAATTACATTATCAGTTAAATTTTTACAGTTTTGAAAACTGATGTTTTTTACCTTCCTGTCAATGTAATAAAACCCAATACTGTAATATTTTTTATGTTAACAGGAGAAAAGTTATTATATTAACAGGAGGTAAGATGTATTACATTAATGGGAACTGTATTACATTAAGAGGATTATTACACTAAAACAGTAGCTACAAATTGTTATTACATTGATGGTTCACTACGTTAATGGGAAGTTAACACACTTGAAATGGTCCTTGGTGAAAAAGTGATGAGGTTGGGACAGAGTGAAAAGGAGAGAGAAAAGAAAGGAGGTGAAGGAGAGAGACAGAAGGGTAGGGGTTGATTTAATCTCAGAGATTGATGAGTTGTAGCTGAAAATGGAAAGAAAAGGTTGAGTTTTGATTTATGGAAGTCACTGTGTTTGGAAAGCTGCAGAAGGAATAACAGACATGTATTTATGACAATTATGTAAAGAGGGAGAAGTGATTTGCATAACAGTGTGCAGGGAAAAACATGGAGGTTGCAGTTTTTCCGAGAGCAGCCTGTCTGTTCTGTACTGTGCCGTTCTCTGTGTGAGTTTACTCTAGACAACTAGTCATCTACATACAGCTCTCTGAACTGTATGTGGGTTTATCAGATGCCATTTGCCATGCTTTTATCTAAACCACCTTACAGTAACATGGAACATCTCACCCTGGCAGTTTTAGCCCCATCCTTTACCCAATAGGTTTTTGATGATAGTGATAGATAAATACATGGATGTAGTGCAGTGATTTTCTGCACTTGTACAGTGTTGAACTGCACTATGCAACTGATTTTGGTTCTCCTTGGTTTTTCCAGTGGCCCTGACTGCACTGCACTCCACTTGTCTAGTCTGTGTGTGTGTGTGTGTGTGTGTGTGTGTGTGTGTGTGTGTGCTGTTGGCAGTGACAGGTAGAGTGATATAGATTACACGCTGTACTGACGTGTATTATAGTGTGCATTGAGTGCTCTGTCCAATGTCAGTGTCAGTGTTGTCTCTCCGATAAAGCTGTGGTTTCCTGCTGGAGGCTGACAGACGTGGCCCTCCATCAGCAGCTTGGACTTACTGGACTGGTTGTGCTCTCCATGGAACAGTTCTGACGTCCTAACCACACAGACACACACGTGCATACGCACACACAGACATACACCCCCCCACACACACACACACGTGCGCGTATTCAACACGTATCTGTCCTGTAGAAAGAGGAGCAGTGGAACATTATGTTTTGTTCTGCGGTTGTTGAATATGACCCGTCGTTAGTCATTTTTCAGATCTCTGAATCCCCTTTTAAGCTTGACTCTCCTGGTATGGAACAACTGTTGCATGTTTAGTGAGGTCTCTCTCTCTCTCTCTCTCTCTGTCTCTGTCTTGCGTACACACATTCCTTCACTCTCTTTTTCTTGCTTTCTCTCTCTCTCACCCCCCTACTCCCCATTTTTTTTCCCATCTTCCCCTTTGCTATCTATAATCATCCAAACCAATGCATTCCTGTCCTCTCGCTGAAGCCAGGGAGTATTTTTGTTCTCTCTCCATCCTCATAACTGAAGCAGTTGCGCAACTGTTTGGCCCCAACTTTGCATGGCCCCGAGTCAGGCCAAGAGAAAACCACTTGAGGGACAGTGTGTGTGTGTGTGTGTGTGTGTGTGTGTGTGTGTGTGTGTGTGTGAATGTAAGAGTGGAGTAAATTCTCGTAGAGTTCTTACACGTCACTGCCGTGGCTTGCTCTAATCGCCATCCCTTCATTTTCACCCCCACCCTCTGTGTCTCAGGAGGTCCAGGCCTTTATCAGTGCAGAGACGGTGGAGGATGTCACAGAGGAGAAGATAGCAGCTGAGCTCAGTAAGGTCCAGGCTCGAGCACCTGCGGAGCGGGTGAGGAGGAGCTCCAGGTCTGTGGAGAAGGAGGAGACAGTGGTGAGTCTCCTGCAGTACCTCATCTGTCCATCGGATGGAGACAGAGAATTACACATATACAAAATGTCATGACACCTTTTCAAGGCCTACTGTACACTCAGTTATTCAGTTGACCTCCGGGATGTTCATCTAATTATTCATGTGAAAATAATATGGTTTTATCATTGACCAAAGTCAAAGTACAGTTACTGAAAGTACTATATAATTTCAAAAATGCCCCTGTATGTGTCATTGGCAGGTTTGGGGAATTCATTGCTCTCTATTCAGTGTTCCTCTCTCATTTTTTTATAGGGTACAAACTACAGAAAAACAAACGCTGCAATGGAGATGAGACGAATCAACAGAGACTCTTTCTGGGCACGTGCAGAGGTATACAGTCTTCAGTCACATTTGAGCGGTTTGAAATGTAGTTCAGCTGGAGGTTTACTTGCCCTTTACCTCAGGTCAGAGGTCTATTGAAGAGAGGTATTGTTTGATTTGAAATTAAAATGAAAGTATCATTTGGTCTCACGTTCTTCCTGTCAGCGTGAGGAGGAACAGAGGAAGGATGAAGAGAGGAGACGAGCAGCAGAGGAGAGACGGCGTCTTGAAAGAGAAAGAGTTCTGAAGGAACGAAGGGAAGCTGAAGAGAGAGACAGAAAGATGAACGAGAAACTACAGATGATCGAGGAGCAGAGGTTGGCTCCACAAGCAGACATTGTATCTTCTGTGTCATGTCAATAGTGCCCTCCAATGGCCAGAACATGCATAGATCAGAAGTTCGACTAGAGTAAAATTAGTTTATGTGAGTTGCAGTGCAGTGTAAATGCAGTGCATTTGAGGTTAATGATGAGTGATGATATTTAGAAATGATTTCCCTCTTGCAGAAGAAAACAGGCAGAGCAAGAAGAACAGCTGCGCAGACGGGAGAAATCAAGATGGGTGAGTGAAAATATGTGTATTTCTGAGTGTGTGTGTGTGTGTGAGAATGTGTTTTCTATAACGGATTGCTGCTATATTTCTGTACTGACAGGAGCAGCAGCAGAGGGAGCATGAGGATGATATGAGGGCTCGTCTGAGACGGAGTGAGTCCATAGAGAAAGCAGCAGTAAGTGAATCCTAGGCTTTTATAAACATATAAGGCTAGCATTACAAAATATTCCTCTGAAATAGCTGCTTTGTCAAAAACCTGAATGTGCTACAAATTTGCCTTTAGCACCCCTAGAGTGTGGAACAACTTGCCCAAAGAACTCAGAGTAGCTACATCTGTATCATCATTAAATCTCTTCTTAAGACTAATTTCACTTGTTCTAGTTTTTTATTTATTTATCATTTTTATTTATTTTGGTCCCTTGTTTTATTTTATTCTCTCTGCTGTACTATGTCTTCTGTTTTATGTGAAACATAAGATATTAGACATAGAGATTGTGCATTGCATTCAAAGCCATAAAGTTGCACCTATTCTATAAATATGGAGAAGGAGACTAGTCACAGAGAGAGCCTTAATCAGAAAATTATGAATGAATTGAAGGTCAATGTTCTAGTGACATTATGGCTGCAGCAGTACATGTGTCCTGGATGTGTCCTATGTTTGAATCATAGAATGGATGATTATTTCATTGTTGTTTTGTTCTTTTTTCTCTCATTATTTTAGCCAATGATATCGTGATTGTCTAACATATGACGTGGGAAAAGTAATCTATCTGGCAAAACCTATCTAAGTTGAAAATAAATCTGAATAATTAAAAAATGTGATTTGCTTAATGGAAATCAATTGTCCACAAGTGCCATCAATGTACTTACTTGCTCCTGCAAGGCTTGAATATGGGCATGTTTGCCTGGTAGCTGATATGCATATATTTCTTTGTGAATCAGATGCTGACTTCATGCTTTTAGCTTGTGCAAAAGTACAGGATAGAAAGTAGGCCTCGTTTATTACAGCCATGAGACATTCGCATTTGTATTTCCTCTTGTGACCTGTAGGAGGCAGCAGCATTGGTGTCCCAGCGCTCCATGAATCCTAGAGAGTTCTTCAGGCAGCTGTCGTCATCGTCACAAAGTCCCACCAGTCCTGGATCTCCCCGCACAGGTACATGGTGTGTGTGTATGAACAGTCGGTGATAACAGAGCACTCAAAGGTCTAAATGAGCTCATTGAAATACATAGAATGGATCAACACTGGATCCACATACATGTAGTTGAGCAAGTGTGTTTTGATGTCTTTGGGCAACTGTGTTTAGTTTTTAAGTTGCTAAATTGTATACTCACAAACTGATTCCCTTGCTCTCTCTGTCCAGGCAAACCTCCATTGAGGCGATACCAGCGCAGCCTCACAGACACGGCCTTCATCTTCTCTAAGTCAGAAGAAGTCAGAGCAAACTCGCTTCGCAGTCCTCCGCTGGTCTCACCTTTCTCCCGGGCCCCTCCCTCCCCCCTCTACCGCACCACCTCTCCTCCCACCAGCCCTGATTTCCGCCCGATCACCTCTCCGCTAAGGCCCCGGGTCCCCATGATGTCACCGCCCACATCACCCCTGCGCCCCACCCCTCCAGTCTCAGCCCTGCCCAATCTCCCCCTGACTAACCACCAAGTTGAGGCCCCCGCTAAGCCCAAATCTCCATCACCCACACAGCCCTCTGCACCTCCAGCCTCCCCTAGTCTCCTAGCCTCCTTGTCCCCCAGTTTACCAAAAAGCAGTCCCACAGAGTTGCAGGCAGCGGCTCTGCCGCCCTCTCCCCCAATGACCCCACCCCAGGACCGGGCCCAGACCCAGACCATACTGCCTTCTCCCCCAAATACCCCAACCCAACACCAGCCAGAGCGCTCTCCTCTAGCCTCAGTCTGTCTTGAGCCTGGTCTAGTTCCACAGGCACCGACAGCTCCCCTTCCAGAGAGCCCACAGCCAAACACAGGTGGGGTTCCATACAGGACATAAAGCATTATATTAAGGTCTGATGATACAATGCTAACTATCATATTTCTACTTTCTTAAATAATGGACAATGTACAGGAAGCCGGTCATTATTGTAAAAAACAGCCCAGACAGGGTGCGTGGTGCAAAGCAGAGCACATTATCCTGCTTATTACACAAATGCTTACCAAAGACATTAATCATTTGACATGAAATATTGATTTAAAATGATTTTATTACAGGCTTAAGTAACTTAGATGCTTCTGCCAAAAACTAGTCCAGCAGGACTGTCTGCAGCAACCAAGGAATAACGTCTTTTTGGCACAAGAGTTTACAACAACAAACTCAACAGGACTTCTCACCAGTGTAGTGATATGATTAGATGTGAAACAGCAGTCTGTTATACAGAAATAACAGACCTCGGAATGTGTTTATTGGCCAATCAGAAATGAGCATTAAACAGAGCTGTGTAATGACCCTATGTAATGTCAGTCATGTCATGCTTTTTACTGTACTGTAGCCAGAGAACTTGTGTTTTGTATTTTTTTCCCAGTATTTCTACAAATACACACACAGCCTTTATCGGCACACTTATGTAACCTTAAGAAGTGCACAGTTGTGTTCTTGTCTTTTACTTTCTAACACCTCTGTAATTTTCCAACCACCAGACCTATACACAGCCACTCATATGCAAACTGAGCTGGTCTCAGACACTGGCCATACAGTGCAAGCTGTACTGGTGGAGGAAGATGAGGACGAGGATGTAGAAGAGAAGGAGGAGGAGAAGCCTGAACCGCAACATTGTACCATCACCACAGAACCCATCCAGACTGCTGAGGAGCAGGAAGAGGAGGGATCTAAACAAGAAACAGAACCCGCATCACTGGAGGAGCCAGTTGAGATGGTGCAGGAGGAAGGAGAGGCAGAGGAAGATGGAGAGGAGAATGACCAATCAGATTACAGTCAGCCCCCTGCTGAGCCAGTTGTGGTTGAGCTTTCAGAGAGAGAGGAAGAGTCAGCAGTCACAGGTAGCCCTCTTCTGTCCTTGTCTTGTATCTAAAAATGAGTTATATTTAACATACATTTTAACATACATTTTATAGAGTATTGTTACAGCAGCACAAAAAAACATTTAATTAGAAGTGATTAGAAGTATCACTCAAGAAATTATAAATGACAGCCAACCAAATCATTATTTCAGATGCAGAAGCTATTTGTCAGCAAATCAAACAAGAGACTGTGGTTCTATCAACCAATGGGATCACAAATGGAGACGACATACGGGAACAGAACGGCATAGGTTTGACTACTAATCAGTTTAAACTACACTATACTATACTATACTACACTACACTATACTACACTATACTACACTATAATACATTACATTATACTATACTATACTATACTACACTACACTACACTATACTATACTATACTATACTATACTACACTACACTACACTATACTATACTATACTACACTACACTATACTACACTATACTACACTATAATACATTACATTATACTATACTATACTATACTACACTACACTACACTATACTATACTATACTATACTATACTACACTACACTACACTATACTATACTATACTACACTACACTATACTACACTATACTACACTATAATACATTACATTATACTATACTATACTATACTACACTACACTACACTATACTATACTACACTATACTACACTATAATACACTACATTATACTATACTATACTATACTATACTATACTACACTACACTATACTACACTATAATACACTACATTATACTATACTATACTATACTACACTACACTATAATACACTACATTATACTATACTATACTATACTACACTACACTATACTACACTGTACTGTACTATACTGTACTGTACTGTACTGTACTGTACTGTACTACACTACACTACACTACACTGTACTATACTATACTATACTATACTATAGTGTTTTATTCTTGACATATTTATTTGCTTTTTATTAGGCTACTTAAGATCCTCTGGATAAAAACACCATAATATAGACATCCAGTAAATTGAAACCCATCCAAAGTATTACTTTGTGTTGGTTGGCTGTGATGAATTCATTCCATACTTGTCTTCCCCAGAGCGATCTATGAGTCCGTCGGACACCGAACTCAGCACCCCAGAGCTGGCTGTGTGCTACAATCTGCATGGCACGGCCGAGGAGGACGATGATGTTGCTGAGGATGAGGAGCAGGAGATCTCAGAAAATGGACAAGCGGTAACATCATTTTTTTACCCTGGATATTTTTTACATTTTGACATTGGCATTTTAATTGCTTGGCTTGGCCCAAGGGTCATGAAACATCCCCTACACATATGGCGCAATAATAATAATAATAATGATAATTACATAACAATAACAATAACCATAATTTTACTCTATTAGAGTAGGCCTAGTTTAGCAGCTTTACATATTTAAACAAGATATGTATTTCATGATTACAACCTGAAACAGGACACTGTATTTGCCCTTACCTCCTGTCTCTCTCTCTCTCTCTCTGTCTCTCTCTCACTCGCTCTTCCCTTCCACTTCAGGTTACGCCGGAGCGACAAATGTGCGTCCGAGCCCTGTACGACTACCAAGCAGGTAAGCTGCACTGCATTTACAGGATAATTGTCGTACGCATGCACATAAAGTGCCTCCACTTACGGTAATTACATTGTGATTAGTGGGTGTTCACCATGTTATCTTTTGGTTCCCACAGAGGATGAATCGGAGATCTCCTTTGAACCTGGTGACATCATCAGGGACGTGGAAACGGTGGATAAAGCCTGGTGGAGGGGGTGCAGCAAAGATGGCCGTCAAGGCTTGTTCCCTGCCAATTATGTGGAGACCATATAGGCAGATAGGCAGACACACACACACACACACACACACACACACACACACACTCAGGGACACCATCTCCCCTTCTGTTTTTACTAGTATATGCATGTCTTTATCTTAACCCTCCCACTGAAATTTTGTATTCTGTATATTGTAGAAAACTTATAAGGAATAACACTTTGTTCTCTATTTTCTACAATTCTTTGAGAAAAACAACAGATTCCCAGAAGTACGCAGAAACTACCCGGCCTCATTTTCTTGGATAATATAATAGAGGCCTTTTCCTGGACCAAAATATGTTATTTCCTTTCGAGATACAGTAGGAATGTTGGTGGGAGGGATCGGATGACAATAACAAATGATTACACGCTTGCTTTTTTTTTTTTAGCAGAAAAAAAGACAAAAAAAACCCAAACAGATTTTTATTGTGTATATTCTTCCTTTTTATTGCACCTATATTACAGACATTCCATTCTGCTCACCATTCTGCTTACCATTTGCTCCATGTGTGGAGGTTAAGTTGCATTGCTCAAAATGAATTTACCGCTCCTGGCTGGTACATATGATCTTATCGTCATCTATCTGTTATTTTGTTAGATATATTATACCGTTGTGTTGAGGTACGGTATTTTTTGCTTACAATCTCTCAACACTCTTTAATTACCCATTGAAAACCTGTACAGCAACATGACAAAAGAAAAACGAGCGGAGTAAATAAGCACTGTATTTAGCATCTGTGTCTCTCCATCACTCTTTAATAAGGGGTTGTATTTTGTTTATATAGTGCTGTCCTTCATTATCTGATTACGTGTTGAATCTTATTTTTCCCTAGATCTGAAGTGATTAAAGCATTATGTTAACACACATAGAGAGAAAAAAATGCTACTTCCAACTTTAATGTTCTTTTGTCTTAATACACTACATTTGTATATAAGAATGTATAGAAACATCAAAGATCTTTTCTTTTGCTATAATCAAAGTGTTTGTACGTTCTTTGTATTTACTCCAAACTTACAAATATAAACCATCTACAAACTCAAAATGCTTTGTTAAAATGTGTGTGAGGCAAATCACTCTTACTTTTACTTTTCAACAAGAACCAAACCCTTACTGATTTTACTATTAATATCACTCATATTTCTAAATGAAATATTTGAATGTAGTTATTTTGTTGTTTGAGTGTCCACATTTTTGCATTGATAAATGCATAATTTCTCTAATATTACTGTTGATGTTTTCATACGATCAAACATATGCCTGTTAATTTCTCAGCAAAAATACCTTATTTTCTACATTTTAATGGGAGCACAGTGTTTATAAGTAATAACAAAATTCACTCCAGATATTTTTCCGCATGTCTGAGAATTGTCAAAAGATGTACAAAAAAATTAACAAAAAAAATCCAATAAATAAATCATGTAGTTCACACCAATTTCATAGCATCGCAGTAGCCATAAATTAGCATTGTTATAAACCCACAAAACTAGACTTTGACATAAAATATATTACTGATAATGAAAAGCAATAGACTACCTGCAACAATACAATAATAAAATGATTATTGGTCTCAGGAAATGTATACGGTACATTTCATGTTTTTTTCATCTGGCAATCACATCACAGTTATTTGGTGACCTTATCATGAACGTTCACTCAGGAGCTGAATGACCTGAAGTCATTGAAATGATAAATTGATCTCTAAATAGTTTATCAATTCCTGGGAGGAAATTTGCATGTCAAAGATCATCAGTCAGGGTGCTGAGAGCAGGACAACATGGCAGTTTCATCAAATGTATGGATTCTCATTATCAGTAGCATCTGCTTTTAAAGTTGTCATGAGTAAACCTAACTTGAGCATTTTTGTGGGCATTGTGTGTGCTAAGCACAAAAAAAAAAGTTTGTGGGCTGCAGTGCCATATTTAGACCTATAGGTGGAGACATTGCCTTTTCCAATGTGCCATTAACACAACTATTGAGAAGGAGCACACTGAACTGAACAGATACCTCAGGACAAAAGGCAAAATATTTTGGCAGCCAGAGAGGAGGCTTATTGTTACACACATTTTAGAAGCGGAATATCCAGACATTTCCAAAGCTAAAAATTACTAATGCCGCTACACCTTAAACAAGATTTTCCCCTAGGGTAATAATGATTGATTGAATATGACATTAATATTTCTTAACCAAACACCTTTAATATTTATTTTTTTTTTTGGGGGGGGGGGGGGGGGGCTAGGTTACGCTCCTGTAGTGCCAGTTCAATAACAGTGTTTGGCAGATCCCTCTCTGTTCTGAAATAGAGAGGTAATGTTTGACATGGCTCTCATCCTGTCAGAACTGATGCCTGTTGACAGATTGACTAATTCTATCCAGGAGACTATTCTGTCTAGTTTGCCCCCAGAAGGCTAATCATCTGTGATATGTTTTAAAAGGTGATAGGGCTCTTATGAAATACTGATTAGGTTGCAAGGAAAAGACAGTGACAGACTCGGAGGAGCAAGATTGAGAGACAGACACAAGAGAGTAAATTCAAATCTAAACACTAGTAGTTAAAAAAAAAAACTTGACATAAATATTATAAGACCAAACATGAATGCTCATGAAATTGGACCAATTTGTATGGTGTCTTTGCATTTGTTTGTGTGTGAGAGAGAGAAAGAGAGGCAGAGAGAGACAGAGGGAGAAAGACAGAGGACATCCGTACATTTGTGAGTGTGAAGGCAAATCGGTCTCGACAGTGTGTCCCTCTTCTCCCACTTTGCCATAACCCCGTTCTCATGGTCATCCCCAGAACTCCAGAGATCTCTTGTCTCTTCGGATTAAGCGGAGTGATAGGGAGACCCTGGCTAATGTGCCACTCTTTGTCAACTTTCCCTTCCCCTTCCCCTCTGTCTTTAGGCTGTTTCCTTCCTTCTGTGACCCTCATCGGTTACAAAAAACCTTCGACTGGGGTGCTAAACTAATAGAGAAGACCACCCGCCCGACCTTCCCTTTATCTCTAAGCTAATTGACAGACCCTGTCTGACCGGTGGACGACTGACAAGTGTGGGAGGGCTGAGGTGAAGTGGCGGTAGGGAAATGCCACTCATTGCAGGGTTATCAGCACAGAGCCCAACGACAGAAACCTAATCTGTCCTGGCTGCTGATGGCTTGTGGCTCACTGGCTGTGTTTCTGTTCTGAAGCAGATCCTGGCAGCCCCCAAGATACATGGAGGGGTGGATAAGCACAGACACACACTAATGGTATGCACATGCGCACGCATACACGCATCAAAACACACATATATACATGCACGCCAACAGCCGCAGACTCTCGCTATTCTTTGCCCCCGTTTCTTAAACAACCTCGTTCTCCTTGCCACTCCTCAACCCTCGCCTGTCACTGTCTAACTAATAGTTTGCTACAACTTTTTGTGATTAATTATGTGTTTGGGAGAGGTGTCAGTTTACAGGAGACAAAAATCTTACCGCAGCATCCTCGTAACTTTCAGCCTTCCCCATCCTGTTTACTGTACTGTAGCTGCAAGCACCTGTGTGCAAGGGCACTCTCAGAGCAAATGGGACTCATTTTCTTTTTGGCTTAACACACACACACACACATACACACACATACACACAGACACAAGCATGCATGGGAAGGACAGGGTCATCCTATCCCTCCTCAAGGGTGCAGGCTGCCTTGTTGCCTGTCTCTCCAGTCTTTGTGCCAGAGGGCTGCCCGACTGGATCTTCCCCACTCCTAAGTGCTGTGAAATTTACCCCCAGTGCTCCGCTTGCGTAAAGGGCTGGCAGAGCTCAGGCAGACAACACTATTCTTAAAATAGTTAAGCAGCTCCTGTCTCCGTCTCCTCCCTTGCTGAAACAACGATTGGTGTTTACAAGCACCTGTGTGGTAGTGCACTCTCAGAGCAAATGGGACTCATTTTCTTTTTGGCTCATTGTTCTGTAAGGGCAACAATTACCGCAGGCAGCATTTCATCCAGTGGTTCAAACATTACCAATTGGCTATACACACTTCATTGCGAGCCATGCGGAGAATCAAAATTTCTTCTGATTCTGTATTCTGTGAGACAGTCTCAAGGCTACAACAGATATCTGGAAACAGAACGACTCCAAACTATTATGGTCCCTCAACATAAATCAGCTTTAGCTCTATGATAATTCCATCTGGTATAAGTCTTGATTAAACCTTTGCTTTTAAACATCTCTCTTGTTCTTGACATTGTCATTTTCTGTTTTCCCTTTAAAGATAATCTTCAAAACCGCTGAAGTAGATAACGCCTAGCTTGGAAGCTCCTGATGGTTCAAGCCAAGATTTTACTGTCAGCATAGAAACCGGCCCATTAACTTCTGAAGCCCTCTTTGGCAAAGCTCCCTTTCCCCTCCACTGCCATCAAAAAGCTATTTCCCTCGGCCAGTCCCACACAACCCTAACAATGAACGGAGGATTAGAACATCCCTCTGTCTCGAAGCAAAAGAGAAAAAAAAAAGGAAGAAAAAAAATCTCTCTTTACCAGTCACTGGTGAAGACTAGTTGGCAACATTTCCTCCGCGGGATTTTTCCTGACATGATTCCCAAGAGGCGGTTTTTGCTTTTACGATACCATTCCTGTGCTTGCAATCAGCCAACATGTGGCATTGTGATCTAATCACAGGATTTTTTTTTTCTTCAGTTGGTAAATGGTTAAGTCTCCCAGTCTATTGTGGAGGAATCTTCAAAGTGGATGAAAACCACAGGGGAACATTGGTAGTTGTTAATTAATGCAACAGACTGAGTACAAATGCTTTATTTTCCTGATTTTAAAGATGAAAACAAAAATTCACGCTTTGAATCTAGCAACAGGCGTGTCCAAATCTCTTACCTCATCTTCAAACCCCTATCCTGGAAAATAGTGCCTGTAAAAAAAATAAATTCTGTTGTTCTTTTGAAAGCCATAAGTGATTTTTATTAACTCTGCTGTGGTTCCAGAAGAAATGTCTCTCTCTCTGGTTTAGGTTTATTGGATTTTTGTTCATACCAATCATTTATATTTCCATTCAGTAAATTGACGTAAAATGTGTTTTGCTAAAATGATCTTTTCTGGTCTTTATGACTATCATTGAATTTGAAAGAAACGGGAAACATGACAGAGGCCGTGGTAACCGCTGAAAGGCAACTAAAGCAAAATTGGCCAAGATAAATGATGGATAATGGGGTTTAATCTTTAGATTTTCTAAATTGCTTTCAATCCCGTAAATGACTTTAAAGGTTTTGGATAGCTTGCGATTGTGCACAGATACATTTAATTTTTTTTTTAACAAACACCAGGAGTGAAAATTATATGAAGCATAGAGAAATATTGTCACAACGAATCATGAGCTTAGCATGAAGACTAAATTGTGTTCAGAAGTCACCGGTTAACAGGCAAACGTAGCAGAGGTCCCGGGGGTCGACGCCGGGATGAGCTGTCTCTTACCCTCAGGAGCAGCAGGGGTGAAAGCCCCTGACCTCCCGCTGACTCACACAGCAGCCCCAGTCCGGGTTTCACACACGCTGCCCATGGCACCGAAATCACTGCCAGATGCTGTGACTTTCTCCCAGACAATTCATTTCACAAGTATCTCTGAAAGAGAGATGCCGATGGTGGCATCTGAGGGAGACGAATGTACATAAGCGCGCGTGTGCGTTTGTGAGTGATGGGGATATGCCGGTGGTAGTGTGTGAAAAGGACACATATGAGATCAGATGGAGTTAAGTCTAATTCGCAGCCTGGCCCGAGGACACCAAGCGGGATAATGTGAGACATCTTCTCTCACACCATTTTAGGCTAAGCCCGCGGGGACACATTGTTTATTTCTTGGCTGAACTACATGATTTCAGGCTATAAGGGTGATTTAGAAACACAGAAAAACACGCTGCTGTTGGCATCATTTTGTGCGACTGAAAAAAAGAAAAAATCTTCAAAAACGATGACAAAAGCAGCCACTAAATGTTGTTTTGTTTGACTAATTTACTGCTCAAAACATTTTTTTTATTAGCTTGACCAATGCACATTTTTCACCCTGCATGAGGAAGTGTACGACGACTTGGTGTTTTCCGCTGCTGCTGCTCCGATGATTGTGATGTTAACCATGCAGATTTATAGTAGAAGAGACACCCAGAGCCAGCCCTTGGCAGCGCCAGGCACGGTGCCCGCCCCAGGGGAGGGGGATGATGGAGAGCAAACAGCTAATAATTAATACCATGATTACACAGGCTGCAACAACACAGGGAGACAAACCTTCACACACCCAGGCAGGGACCTGACCAAGACCGATAGCACATGAGCACACAGGTACACACACCTGTCTACACACACACACACACACACACACACACACGGATGCACAAATATACAGATACAGGCATACACACACTATAAACTGTCCCCACGTACACGCACACACACACACACACACACACACACACACTAACAGCGACCAGGGCAGCACTCAGACAATTAATACCGCTGCATCTACCATCTCCTCCTTCACACCAAGATCAATTGGAAAACATGAAAGCCATGGTGGAGCATTAGAGGCATAAATAAAGTTAATTTATAGTTCAGTTCAGATTTAACAAGGGCTACACAGAGGGGATATTAAAGCCTATCTTCAGTAAGATAGGCTTTAATAGGCCAGGCACATGTGTTTTAGATTTGTCTATTCTATTCTATTCTATTCTATTCTAATCTATTCTATTCTATTCTGGGTGCTGCTTTCCTCAAATGAACCGCTGGTGTTTGCTGTTTCGCTGTAAACAGAGCAGCAGTCCCTCTGTGTCAGTTTGACGGCTCTGAGACATTTAAAGGAAATAAATTCAGCTTGCTAACCCACCAATAAACCTACCTGCCACGTGTTGGGCCGATATTGTAATTCAAAGGCGAAAAAGACCATAAAAATGTGTTTAGGCCGTAACAATGCCATCCGGACCCCCATGTGCGTGTGTGGATCAAACCTCCCGTCCTACAGCCGTTACCTAAGCCACACAGTAGGATAACAACATAAAAACGTCACGGTCACCCTCATTAGCAGGCGGGCTGCAGTTCCTTTGATTGGTATGTGCATGCATGAGGTCTGCGATGGCTTCCATATGGGCACCCCTTCATTTTTTAATATAACCAGCATCACATTACTCAGAGACGAGGTGATCCCAATTTCTCCAAAACCTCAAGTATTTTTCTAAATGTGCTCGACATGTCCAGGATTTCCTTCCATTTGAAGGGATGCAGGGGCGGTGTGTGTTTTCACTGTAGTGCGGCTTGCCGAACTCACTCGTAATGGTGTATGTGTGTGTGTGTGTCAAAGCCGGAGCCGGAGAGAGGGAGAGAGAAAGAGAGAGAGAGAGAGAGGTTGTGTGTGTGTGTGTGTGTGTGTGTAAGGAGATGCCAACCATGGAGGGGCCATGCAGGGCCCGGGGCCCACAGCCCTCGGCCGCCACTTCCTCCCCCTCCGTGCCACATTGACTCTGTTTCCATTACCACAGTGGAAGGAACAATAAAGGGCTGATGTGTGGATGTGTGGTCTACTGGCACTGCAGAGGCCTGGACAGCCCAGGACAGATTGGACTAAGCTAGTGAGACCTGGAGAGCTTTACGTATGTGTGTGTGTGTGTGTGTGTGTGTGTGTGTGTGTGCGCGCGTGCGTGTGCGTGCATACATATGTGCTCTACCTGATGACAGCTTGTCAGACACAGAGGAGAGGAGAGGATTATTACACTAATCTTACACTCTTTTCCCCAATCTAATTTTAACACAGCAGTCTCCCCTCAGATCAGCTAAAAATTGAGTTCTCGGTGATAACTCATCTATGATTATTCTTTAGTTTTGTCCAGATCTGGGTCAAAGTACATTTGTACGATATATTCAGTGTTTGTTTCAACTGGAAATTAAGTTCACGTAACTTGTCAGTCACAGACATGAATACTAAACTGACATTGAAATAGTTTCCTGTGATTGTCTCAACTTCATGAAACACATTGTATTGTCCTATATGGCAAACCCCACCCATTTGGAATCCAGGCAGGAAAAAATAAACCATGAAAGATAAACCATGAAATGTTTTGCTTATGTGACTCTAGGTTTCAAGACAAAGCCTCACATATCTTATGACAACTCGTGTCAAAAACAAATGATAATTTAAACTTAAGTGATATTTAACAAGATGAAAAATGCCATCTTTGCCTTCCACCTGGGTATTATATTGCTGACAAAAATGAGCTTATAGTACAGAAAAGAGTTTCTCGTCTCTTTGTTTCTTTGTTTGAGGAGATGATGACACATTTGATCCTGTCTCGCAGCGTCACATGTCAGCCTCCTCATGCCCTGTCACTCTGACAGCTCACAGCCCGCGAGGCAAAGGATCATGGGTGCCGTGTCACACACAGCGGGGAGGTCGGAGGCAAGCTGTATGCATGATGTGTGTGTCTTTGTGTAAGTAAGTGTGTAAGTGTGTGTGTATGTGGAAATGTAAGTTTACATGTGCATTTGTGTGTGTGTGTGTGTGTGTGTGTGTGTGAGTGAGTGTCAGTCTGAGGGGATGGATGCATGCCAGGGGCGAGAGCAACACCATGTCAGAGTGCTAGCAGACGATGCCCATTTCAGATACACTAATTCAAACAGTCAGCTCAGCCATGAAACCATTTCCTCCCCTGATTCCTCCACTCCCTTCCTCTCTGCTCCGTGTGTGTCAGTTGGGTACAGCAAGGTGTGGCGCCATACCTTAGTGTGTCCAAAGTTGATCCTGTAGTTTTTATCATTATGATCTAGAGGAACGATCAAGTAAAAACAGCCAGAATTGTACACTACCAGTCAAAAGTTTGGACACACCTGAATGAATGTATTATGTTTTTCATTATCTTAAGGCCATTTTGATCAAAAGGCTTATGCTTAAATGCTTGAAATGTGTTTCTTAGACAAATATAAATAGTGAAGTTGATGCCTATGTATTAATTTCTTTCCAAAGCCTTTGCCTTTCCATCAAAGCAAACAGTGGCTACTTAAAATAATCTAAAATATAAGATAATTTTGATTTCTTTAACACTTTATTGGTCACTGCATAATTCCATTTGTGTTATTTCGTAGTTTTGATGTCTTAACTATTATTCTAAAATGTGGAAAATAGTAAAAATATAGAAAAATGTGCGTGTCCAAACTTTTGACTGGTAGTGTATTTGGTGGCCATATCTAAACAAATTCACACCAGGGAAGCATTCAGGACCTAGGCTCCCTCTAAGCTTTGTGTATGAAGGTTTGGTGACCGAGGTCGAATAATTTATTACACAACCAAATAACAATATCTTGTCAGTCATCAGTTATTGCTCCACATTGTCCCCAGAAATTCAGTTGATATAAGCAGGTTTTGAAGTTTGGATGGCAAATGATATTAGATGCAGGGACTTTGCCACAGCTTAGGGTTTAGTGAATTGGTGTCCCATTCTCTCTCTCTCTCTCTCTCTCTCTCTCTCTCTCTGCCCTTCTCTCTCTCTGAAGCTCCCCAGGCTTATCAGGGATGTGAGAGTCCCCTCAGTGGTTAACCTATCAAAGCTACTGGTCATGACGGCCTGGAGAAGATAGGGTGAGTGCGGGGGCATGGGATTTCTTTGCCGTGCGTGTATCTGTACCCTGCAGAAGGATCCTTCTCTTACATCAAAGAGGGACCTCCACAGATAATCTGTTTCACATAATCATAGATGGATGGATTCATCAAAAGGTTCAGAATTAAGGCTGTCTGCAATGCAATAGGCAACACAAGTGTATCTAACAGATATACTGTATACAAGTCTAAAAATGTATTCATTTCCACATTTGCCTTCCTGATGCGTTGAGGCCCTCGCTCCATGTGCTCCACATCACATAGTAATTTACAGCTCCAAATGAAGTGTCTCATTCAGTCAGTCAGTTATCTGTCCTCTTTGCAGAACAAAACCTCATGGAGCAAGGACAGCTTGCTGAAGAGGTTTTTCTCTGCTACAAGGCAACCACTGTAGTTCTGTGCAGTTCAACACTGAGTCAGAGATGGCTTTCGTATACTGTTTGTTTGTGCTGGTTTCACTCCTGTTGTTCGACCTCAAGCCTGGCTTCCAAACCATTAGGCTAACCATCACTTACACTGACCAGCTCCTTACATGGCACACAGCGGCCATTTCACCATGACCATCTATCAAAACATATTTTTACATTTGCATTGGCCGAGCATTGTCCCCCCTCCCACACACACACAAACACAGATGAAAACAGAAACTAACACTGTTGACCAGATGTTTCCAAATTCATGGCTTAGCTTCATATGTGGAAAACTGTCTTCCTCCATTGACATTACTTACTGCATCAGTGACAAATTTGAAGACTAATTTTTCTCGGGGAAGGTGCAGTTTGGGGAAATACATTGAAAGGCTAAATGACAGCAAGCTAGCATGAATAAGACAAACGTCATTGCCATGGTAGCGATGGTATTAAATAAATAAATGACCAGGCTTACAGTGTAATTGCCCATTAGAGGCTGGAACATTGCACGATTATGAGATCTGTCCAACAAAGACCCATTCTGTAGTCTAAACCAGAGAGCAATCATATTACATACAGAACTAGTATGGAAATTGTGATGGCCTCATGCAAAGATATGAATAGTAGGCTCATAATAGTTGTGGCTTTGCCTGAATGATCCCTTTTGAACCAACAGTTGGTTATAGCATTGCCTTCAAATCGCTTTAGCTGTCCGCCACTGTCAGAAATAACGATAGACAAAAAAGAATACCACCTACTTTCAGTGTGTTGGTCAAGATATAATGCGTTTCACAGGTGTAGGAGTCTTGGGGTATTTGGTAATGGGCAGCGGCAAGCGGGGCCCCTGTGTGCCACCTGGAGAATCACACTGCCCCTCCTCCCCACCCCCAAACTCACCCGCCACCAATTTACCACCACCCCCCCCTCAAACCCCGCTCTTCTCACACACTCTCTCTCACACACACACACACTCACACACACACACTCACACACAGTAGTCGCAGAAGGATGTTCCTTGGAAGCAGAAAGAGAGAAAACCGGCTTGCGAGGTGGATGTATAAATAGTCCTCACACTGAACAACATGTTCTGTTTTGATGTAATTATGGTGCAGGAAGAGCCTGGTTTAGCAGGGAGCTCTTGGGCAACCGTTGTGGGGTCTTTAACAAGGGATTTGGTAAGGAAAACGGTTGCACCTGGCTGAGCTCGGTGTGTTTAGGAGGAGAGAGAGAAACGAAAGACAGACAGAGAGGTAGAGGGAGTGAGACAGACATAGAGAGAAAGAGAGAGAGAGAGACAGAGGGGGGAGAGAGAGAGGCAGAGAGAAGGCACTTCATCCAACACACACAGACACAGACACACACATTCACACACACACACACACACACTGTTGCGGGAACACCTGGACTTGATGAGGGCCAGATGTTCTGGCCAGTTAAGCCTGCTGTAAAGTGGAAAACAAAGAGGACTGAGGGCTGACACAAGCTGGGGCATGAAGCAGACACTTTATCTATAATCTCATTCAAATGGATCGTTTAGGCCCCCCACGCCACTCACTGGCACTTGCCAACATGCTGGATTGATTCTAATTTAACAAATCCTCTGAGAACGATAGGCTTGTTAATAAAACTTGAGGAGACAGACATTTCATTGGCAGGCTTTGCCTCCTTTTCAGACACGCTAATGGAGGGCAAAATGAGGTAATGCTCAGTGTGTTATGAGGGATATCCACAAGGAAGAGACTGAATGCAACGTGTGAAACTTAATTCAAGTATCCATAGTGATAGAATACAATATCCCTTTAATATTACTCAAAATGACACTGTCTTAGAGTGTAGGGTCATAGCTTATGAAACCAGATTGAGACAGGATCAAATCTAATAGCAGAGGTTTCGAGCTGGATGTGAAGTTTGTCTGCCGACCACAAGGGGGAGCACTTATCCTTTCCCTGTGTGCTGCCGGTCGCACAGCCTGACTAAGTCCACAGCAAAGAAATCTTTTTCAATCCATTGTTCCTTCATATAAATCATAAAGTCCTGTGTGTGCGTGTGTCTGTCTATCTTTGTGTGAGTGTACGTGTTTGTGTGTTTGCGCGAAAATACATTGAACACAGCATATCAGTCTAATTAAGTTCCAACCAGAAAACATGCACACATTCACATTCGCACACATAGGCTACACGTACATACACACACACACACACACACACACACACACAAACACCTACAGTAGATATGTAACCATACATAATACATATTCTTATTTCCCAGTGAAAAAAGCTACACTGTACCTTTATTCCCTCTGTGCAGAAGACGCTCACATACAGAAAAAACTCAACAAATGTATTTCTCCCTACAAACACAAACTTTTCTCAAAATTGATCTCCGACAACCAAATAACGAATAAACAAACACAACTCAAAGAACGTGAAAGCAGCAGCCGTTTCAAAAAGTGCAAGGGAGGGACAGTAATGCCGAAATACAACGGAGCTCAACACACTCCCTCCTAACACTTGTTCAGGCCTGTGGCATTGAAGGATTTGGATTCTTACTCTGGTGAGTTTCCCCCCTCCGTGAATTAATTAGTCTTTGCCAAAGCGGGCCACATTTGTCATTCGAATTTATGCTAATGAGCGGCGAGGTCTCGTGGAAGAGCTGATAGGCCGGAGCAGCTGCTCTGTCCTTGCGGGGCCTAACTGTCTCCCCCTTTTTAACTGCTCCATCTCTCTGTCTCCTCCTCTGTCTGGCTCTTCATCCCATTTCTCTCTTTCGGGTTTTGTCTGCCTCCCTGCCCCCTCCCCCTTCACTCCTTCCGCCTGTTCTCCCTTCCTTCGGCTCCTTCTCTTTCTCTCTCTCTCTCTCCTTGTCTCTCTGTCTCCTCCAGTGGCCTTATCATCCCACCTCCTCCTTTTCTCCAACCCCCCGCTGGTCCTGGGCTCCATGACCTGTCAGTGGAGAGGAGACCGCCCGTGTCCCAGGCTGATAAGGCAGCTAATTATCCAACACTTCACACACCAGGGGAAGTGGATCGGCAAACAGACAGCCACACACACTCACTATATGGGCTGCAAAAACACTGTCAGACATATGCATGCACTAATAGGATACAACATAAGGAAACAAGAACATAACACAAGGCAGGGCAGACATGGACAAACATACACACATGCACACACACACATACACATGCACACACACACTTACGCAGACATGCACACGCACTCATACACACACTCATGCACACATACGCACGTACTCATATCTGAATATAAATTCACAATAGTATACACTATAATGCAGTGTATGTGTGGCTATGAATGTGACAAATTGTAATCTAACATTCCTAAAAACAAGGGATTGTCATAAAAAGCTAAATTATTATATTAGCCTATTAATACTAATATAATATTATATGGTTATATTAAGAGACTGATTTTCAGGTTTTGTTAAATAATACTTTTGTTGAAAACAAAATACTGAATTTATCTTTAAGGTATCTCATTGTTTCAAGCCACTGACTGATTTTGGCAGAGTCATTCTTTGATATAGGCAGATTCACAAGAAAAAAACATAAAAACAAAAACAAAAAAAAACTGCAATTGCTCATGACTTTCCTTGAAAACATGATTTGACTCATCTTTATATAAAAATTAAAAATAAATGGCAAACAGTGCAGAATAGTGATGGGAGATGGCAGGGTCTGAACCAAAACATTTGTGTCTTTAATAGCCACAGAGAGAGAAAGAACAGAGAGCCCCTCCTCTCCTCCCCTGTATTATACTGGTATGACTAAAAGCTGGTTGAAAAGTCAGTGGTATATCTTGGCAGCAATTTGAGGGGCTGAGCAGCGCACTCCAATCCAGCCTCCCAGGCTCCCCATTTGGTGGACAAGAAATAAGCACTTTGCCGCTCTCTCTGTAATTTTCAAATGCATCATTGGTGGAGGGAGAGGTCCACATACTGTAATGTTTTGTATTGCCTATTCTAGCTTGAACTTCAAGTGGTGGCCAAATGGTTGAGACAGTGTATCATAGGACAATCCAACTAGACAACAGTAAGTATTTTCTTTTTTCTCGGTCTATGTGGCAAATAAAATACTCCTATTTCAGTGTTTTCTGAGCGTTCTTTCAAAATGATTTTTTTTTAGTGACTTATATACTATTTATTATATATTATATACTGGGAAATTATTATTAATTGTACAAAATAGAGTAATAAAATATTTCTAAATCACAAAGAAGTTTCTATCCCAGCCCACTGACTCCTATTCTACACTTCGCTGGATCTCAATGTAAACAGTCTGGTAAAAGGATGTGTATTAGGTAAAACACGGCATGGAGATGGGACTCTTTGCTAGTCTCTTGCTCCAAAGTTATCAATTTGACACTAACAATGTTGACTTTGTAATCCATCTCCCTATGATAATAACAGTTTTCATGCTGATGTAGTTTGAAGCTTTTTTCTTAGGAAAATACAGTGACTAAGAGAGGATAATGGAAAGTTTCAGAGTAAAAGCTCTGTTTTTTTGATGCCATACCTGTTAACTGCTGGGGAAGTCAAAGTATCATATGGACACAAATTCATTTACTGTAGAGCTCCTAATTGGCTTAGCGTGGAACGCTGAGCAGACACCATATTTATACTTTTTAGACTTAATCAAATTACACTGGGAACTTTATGTGTTTATCACGACGTTCCCAACACCCTAGAGTGTCTTCAGTAATTTGGCTCGGATACATTCCACCTACTCAAAGAGGAGAGTGAGGACTAATGTCATTTCGAGGGGATTATTGTGATCTTTCAACACATCTTTGGGGAGTTAAGCATGTTGTTAAAGAGAGGAATGGAAGAACAAGAAAAGTGATAAAACCCCACCATAGAGCCTCTGTTTTAACTTTCACATTTTCTCTCTCTCTCTCCTCCGATCTCTCTCGTTTTCTCCCTCAGAGCACCAAAAGCCATATTATGTGCTTGTCAAGATGGATAAACCCCTCAGCCAAATGTTCAGATGAAAACAAATAAGTAGGAGACGTTCATGTAATCGCTTCTGCCAGAGAAAGGCTTTAAGAAGAACATAAACACTTTCTGGAAATGTGCCTCGCATGTACTAATTCCCTCATGCTTTTGTTTGAGTCTCATTCAACTTCAGGACCATTTCATACTGCACCATGATGAGATGTCACCATTGGAGACACGCTTAAAACTACTTTGCAACACGCTTAGCAACACTGAACAAAAATACGAGATCATATTACCTTGCTGCTTGTAAAACTGTCATGATTATATTCTGGGAAATTAAGAAAAGAATTCTTTAATTAACCTGGGTATGATTGCGGATGTAGAGATGGCAAAAAAGGGCACTGCTGCTACTTTCTTAAATCAACAAACTCAGAGTGCCTCATTGTCAGGTCACGGATGCTCTTTGTCTGTAGTGGTGTGTTTTTCTATGGGACTGCACGGCCCTTTTCACATGAGAAAAGTCCCCCAACTGTCACTGCACTCCCACAATCTTTCCAGCCAACTCCCTCAGTAAAGTTCCCATGGTGGGCCTTGGACGGCCCACAGACCAGCCCTCCAAGACGGGAGCCTCGGATAGGGAGTTTGCTCAAGTCGTCAAACCATAGTGTGACTTCAAATTAGAGATCCATGGAGATGCAGAATTATTACCTACTACTGTATGCTTGAAGAAAAATATTTAAAAAAAATTCTCTGATGTGAAATCTTTTTGAGCATCATATGAAACTGAATTAATGTGAATATGACTTTAATCTAGGTTGAGTGAGAACATTTACATTTTTTCAGTGCTCCACTCCTGCAACAACAGTCTTCTACTGCTAGACCAGTTAGGGCTTTAGTCCTTTGCTAAAGCGTAAATAAACAAAACATATTTTGGGTGACAAATCTTACATACTTCTCATTTACTTAGCCCACTTAGAATATTTCAGCCAATCCAGAGATACAAATAAGCATTACAAGTTCACTTATCTAACTTGCAGGCTATCATTACCCTCTTTGAATAGTATTTCTTTCTCATAGTATTTGTCTTTTCAAGCTCACCCTGAAAAGGTGCCTGTCCCTGTTCTGTTCCTCTCAGCATGGCCTCAAGGACATGGCTTTCTTCCTAAAGTGATCATAACAATTTGAAATTGGAGACAAAAATGTTCATGATTTACTCTCAGTCTCAGCTCTCGAGAGGCACAGATTGTCAACCGGTAAAGTAGTAGTAAATAGGAGGTAGATATTTAAAGGTGTAAGTAAGTAGGGAGTAAACATTTAATGGTGTTTGTATTTACATAACTTTCACCTTCTACTACCCTGTCTCTGATGCAAAGATGTCTTCTGCAGCAAAGACAAAACAGAAATAGCAAGCAGTGACAGAGAGAGAGAGAGAGAGAGAGAGAGAGAGACACACAGAGAGAGAAAGAGAGAGAGAGAGAGAGACAGAGAGAGGGAGAGAGAGAAGGGGTGGCTGGGTGGGTGGGTTGAGGGAAAATACAGTGACCAAAAGGATGGTGGAAAGTTTCAGAGCAAAAGCTCTCCTCTTGTTAAATATTAAAGTGAGAGGACACGCAACTTTCCTAACAATTTCCCAGAGTTCTTTAAACTCACTCAGTGGACGTGCGGTATATAGAGTCCATTTCTCTCCTGGATCCCCGCCTTAAACTAAAAGGTCTGTATCATTACTTTGCCTCAGTGCTCACAATTAAAGCCTTAAAGCAATGTCTCTTTCAGCTAAATGTCACATCTATATCAACAAATCAAGTAAACCTTACATGACTTTTAACGCTAAATCTACAATCATTTTATGTTTATATAGTGAAATGGAGCAGCTCGAGAATCGATTTCTCCTCGGCAGTCAGACGTCTGAAAAGAAAAAAAAAGTCCATGTGATGTGGTTGGAATTTTAAGGAAAACCTTAGAGCCTGGCAGTGGGTAAATCCCAAAGACTAACACTAGGCTTGTTAAAAGGGAGCATTGAGAAGTCGGTGCTTTGGACTAGCTTGATTTCAAAGTGATGTAATACACACAGAGCGCAAATAGCAACTGGATGAAGGGCTGTGGCCATGACCTCTCTGTCTAGGGAACTCATTTTCATAGTAACTAAACACCAATGAAATGTCTTCCCTGGAATGAGCCAAGCCAGAGCACCGGCCATCCAATAAAGGGGCTAGGGATACGTAAATATGCAGAACAGGAAATAATATTGGGGATGTAAAATGAAACTGCACAAACCTGTACTGATGACCTCTTTAATTTCCTTTGAATTTCATTTCATCTGTGAGCAATAAACGTATTGAGGAGAATCTGCGGGACAAATTTGTTGGAATATGAAATATGTTATGTATCGCTGCTTTGTGAATCAGTGCAATTTTATGGAGCTGATAAAAAGCCTCTGCTTCTCTTTGAACATTAATTTAGCAGTGCAGTGCAACTGTCTTTAACCTATTAAACCTCAGATTTCCTGTGGTGAATGAGATATGGCAGACAAAAAAAACTGTGTGATCTTCCTCTTCCAACGAAATGACTTTATCATGCATAAAAAGCATATCGCAATATGAGCATTTAAGCCTATCTGATTCAATTCAGTTCAATTACTCCTCAGTAGGACAGCCAAAGGACTGAACAGCAGTGGACGGCCATGTAAGCCTGGGTTTAGGCCTGCGGCATGTTGACTGATAAGCAGGCAGAGCATGTCAAGCCTGTGGGCCAGCTGGCGGGGCTCTAGTGTTTGTGTTGTGCTAGTTGGGATGTCAGGGCTAGAGTGGGCTGAAGGGGGCTGGAGGGGCTACGAGAGGACCAGGCCTCCTCCGGACTTGGCTGCTCCGACTAAATGGACCAGATCAATCACATTGGACGGCCCTGTGACAGTGAGTTAAGGTTCCGCGGCACGGCGCAGCGTTTTTGGACGCAGTGGCCCTCGGCAAGGCTGACTGGCTGGCTGGCAGACGCGTGCCACCGTTCCTTTCCCTTTCCATGGGCTCGCCAAGCAGATGGCCATGGCAAGGACGGAGGCGGCATGCCTGCCGTCAATCCCAAGCCCCCATCCATCTAGAGACAAGTGATGAGAGAGAGATTAGGGTGTGGGAGATGTGGAGAAGGATGGAGTGGATGGTGTGGAGAAAGGGTTGACTTGTGGCAGCCAGGTCCGGGCTGGATTACACACAGCTGGGCAGGGCCGGCCTGGCCTGGGGCTGGATCTATGAGGCGTGGCGCTGGATGGTGGTTTGGGGATACAGTGGCAGTGGAGGTCCCAGACAGTGGTGCAGTATGGTGACATGTCTGAGGTCTGCCTGGCACAGCTTCTGTCGGAATGTGTGTGTATGTTTGTGTGGTATGTGTGTGGGTGTGTGTGTGTGTGTCCCAGGAGGTAGTGCCAGCTCTGTGTTTGGTGGCATCCAGAGATGGGGCAGGGCTAGCCTGATGCTGAGACACTCAAGAGGCAGAGTTGGAGGAAAATATGACCTACATTGCCATAAGGGAGGGAGGTTGCTTAGCTTTCACAATGTACTGTAGACAGAAGCTGACTGAATACTTAATATGTACAATTTTTACCTCGAAGACATTTCTTGCATATATTCCTGTGGTGCTGAGATTTTTCTAGAAAAATATGAAATTGTGGAAATTTGTTTTTCAATACAGTCGTCCAGCCTCAGTTACATTTGAATGTGACATTGCTGTTTTCATCAGTTTAATCAGTTAACCTGTATGCCAACACTACCAGAGCTATCTTATAGCGTGACCTGATTTTCAATAAAAGTATCTCACGAAAAGATCCATTGATTTACATGGTTTGGAGTGAACAATACCATCCAGTAGAATGCTAACAGTTATACCGGATGTTGTACCCTGGTGAAGCTTGCAATCTATACAGTTGGACGGTACATGTAAAATGCCATAGGCATTCTGTTCTTAATCCAGATTTGATCTGGTTCTTTATTATGTTACAAAGGAGTAGGGGGGGAAAGATTGGCTTGTCACATTTCTTTGTTTACTTGCTGACAATGAATCCTCCCACTTATTTCTATGCAAGTGGCAGTGTTTTTTTCTGAGATGCCAAATTTCTGAAGCCCCCACATACTCCATTGCAGTGGTTTGTGTGGAAATCATGCAATATTTTCACGATGCAAGAGGCTTTCCAGTCTTCAATGATTTAGCTGAAATAATGATGTCAGAATTGATTTGAAAGGACTTGATTTTAATGGATGAAATAATTATTATTCAATCTCTGTGTATCAAGAGAATCTAATCCACCTATTGAACATCCATCATTCCTTTCAACATGCAGTACATCTGTATGAAATCATTATATGGACTGAAATGAATGCCGTTGCAAAATGATTTTCTACCATGCATAGTGGTTATAATATTGAATCTTGTTAATAGTTATGCCCCTGCAGCAAAAATACTGAAAATATGAATGGGCACCTACAATCTATTACTGTGTTTGTGTGGAGACAGAACTCAAAGGCAGAAACACCCAGAAAGGAAGGCACAACGATAATTTCAAAAGTGCAGACAATGTGAAGGAACAACATAATAGCACTTGTGTAGATTACTCCTTGGATGTAATTCCAATGTACATTTAACAACCCCTTTAGAACTAAGCGTTTATTGCTTTTACCTTTTTTCCCTCCATTTACTTCAAAAGCACTGAGACCCTATGGAAAAGTATTCAACTCATCTCCTCCAATAACCTTGGATGATGACCAGCACAAACCACTGGGCTCGGTGACACATTACAAATATTTATCAGAACCGTCTCGGCGGCCTGTGTCTCGCCCATGCTCTGGACACTGTAACTAATTGGAGATCCTTTTTTGTTATCACTCCTCTCTTGGTGGTTGAAATGTAAACAGGGTGTTATGAAAGTGCCCTTATGGCGTGGAGGGAAGCGAGCGAGGCCACTCTGGCACTTACACGGCATGCCTTATAAATAAGTAATGGTACTGGACGTGTAGCGGTTAGTCGTAGTGGAGGCAGGTCTGCGCATCAACCCCACCTCTGTTTGCCTTGTACATATTTCATAAGATGCTGGGGTAGAGGGAGGTGGGAGGTTGTGGGGTATATGGGAGGGTGGTTGAAATAAAAGGCAGCTCACACAGGCTCCTCTCTGTTCACTGTCATGGGTCTGTTACTATTAATAATACCAAGTGTCCTCTCTCTCTCCACTGATACAAGTTCATGGTGTTTTTCTCCTCCCTGCCTTCCTGTATTTGACAACAAAATAGAGCCAGCTGCCGTTGCGCCCACTAGAACCCACCGAGGACACAGCACAGGTTGCAGGGTGTTAGTTTTAACAATTAAGAGAAAGTTTCCTTTACAGTGTCCAGATGAACATTGCTTTAAGTACATTGATCAAAGCTGGCGTGGAAAAGTACACATGAGCTTTTGTACCTCGAACCAAGAAATGAAACAGTGGTTAAGCCATTTAACCATGGAATGTGTTTATATTATGTCCACCATTATTGATTCCACATCACTTACTATGTTCAATCTGTTTTTGATCAGTTGCAGTAGTTTCAGAAACGTTTCCAACTTCTGAACAATGTGTTATGTGGTTACTAGACTACAGTTACAGTAGGACTACTGGCATTTATTGATTAGGAACTATAGGAGTAGTTGATCTGCTTTCCTCTCCATCCACAGCCATCTTGAATATGAAATGGAGCTGCAAATGAATCAGTTTGACAGTTGTTGATTATTCCCAACCAATCGATGACCTTCATGCCTTCATGATATCATAGTGGAGGTCATGTTATCTGGATAGATCAGGATCTTGTTTACTGTTTACTCAATTGCTCAAAAAACACCCTGAATTATTGATCAGAAGGAAGGAAGAAGCCCCTCAGAGCAATGGTGTCCAAATAATGGCTGACGGAAGCCCACAAGCACATATAGGCAAAGGCAGAGCCTCACTGTTAAGTGGCCTATCTATGGAAAGGAGTCAGTAAAGAAGGTGTGTTCTTATTGGGCATGTTGTGGTAGGGGTTGCACACAAATATTTTTTAACAGCTAGGTCCAAATAGCCACTTTTGGCCCACTGATCCTCGAAGGCATAGTAGTAGAAAATATAGTCTGTGTTCCATATATTACCAATGTCATTCAGACTAGTAAAGATTATAGCCTCTTTCCCCAGTCTCAACCTCGAGCACTCTACCACCAGCATGATAAATGGCCTTGCTACAGATCAATCTTAGACAAAAGCACGCTCTCATACAAGAGTTGCTCTTGAATTATGTGGAGGATAGTATTTCTACCCAAGGAGTGGGAGCAGGGGGAGCGTGAAGACTCCACATATCACAAAACCAACTCCGGTAAGAGAGCCGATCTAGGCCACAGCACCAGTATCGCAGGTGACATTCATACATGCAAGAACTCCTCTTCTTCCTCTTTCTCTGAGGTGACTTACTAGTCTTTAACTTCCAAGCTCCATGCCTGCCTGTGTTCTACTGATCAAAACAAATGCAAAAGTACACACATGGACAGCATTTCTACCAGAAGAGTGAGTTTAACTGGCTTCTTCAACTCTGTTACACAGGCAAATATTATTTCATAAAAGCACACAATAACTGAAGTGTACCTAACCTGTTGCCAGGTTACAGCCAGCCTGCAAGCGCTGCCTCTCAAGGTGGAACAAAGAAGGAACAGATAGCTAGCAGAGCCTCGGCAGCACACCTCTAAATATAAAGTCTTCAGCTCGTGTCTGTTTGCAATTCTCTCCCCCCTCTTCGGAGGAGGTTAATGGGAGGCGATGGCCACGCGGTCTGTAGCCACGGGCAAGCAAGCCTCAGGCCACCACACATCTGACTGTCCTTTGTGTGTGTGTGTGTGTCTGTGTATCACCAGTGTGGGACTTAAGCCTACCTTGAGAACAAAAAGCCCCATTTACCAAACCAACAGACACATGTGGTGGGCAGCTAGGTCGCAAATGACCTCAGATGCCGCACAAACAACTCCAATATTCCAACCTTTTACTATGCCCACAGGTTCACGGGTCAAGTGAGGACAGCATTATTCAAGCAAGTAATTCAATTATTCCCTGTTCAGTTTGTTCTTTTACTCTTTTCAACCAGAACAGAATATGAATGTCATTAGGATGCATCAAAGCTGCTACGTTAGGACATAATGTCACCAGAAATGTTAGTTTAACTACAAGTACAGTGTCCTGAAACTTAATGTATGCTGTTACAGTACCTAGCATGGAGTTATGTGGGTCAGACATGGTGCTCCTGGGGGCCAATTCCAGCCTGCAGCTGAGGGATTTGGCTGAGTCAGCATCTCCAGTCCGCTCCCTGGGACCAGGATGCAGCGCTGTGTTCCGCTGTGACTAGGCAACCAGCCTCAATGTTATGTGCACACATACGACTGGTGTGCCTCTCTCTAATTTAACTCTGGCTGTGTCCCACTTTTGCCTCATGCAGTCTGGACAATACAGCTATACTTCTTACTATCGGTCTGCAGTGGTGAAAACAATCGTATATTATATTCACTTTCTGACCTCGCTCCCTTTTGTTTAACTCCATTGTTTTACTTCTCTATTTCTAGCTCTTTTATGTGTTGAAAGTGTAACTGCTCTTTGTTGTGTGACATTTACATGGCCTCTACTTTATCGTGGATTCCAGGCACTAAGAACACTTAAAACATGTAACGTATGTAATTAAACAGGTATGCAAAATATTATCAAGTTTTGCATATATCACAACCCTCTGAACCATAACTGCCACTTCTAATTTCATATTTGTGATCATCAAACTGGAAACAGAATAACACACTGGTATTGACTTACATAAATCTCTTTAATTCCTGTGGAGACAAAAACTCTTTCCTTTGGGAACATTAAGAAATACTCACACCTTTCTTGGCTCACTGGAACACCATCCTTAGTTCACTGAAAATACCTTAAGGGTAATGAAAAGCCAGAAACTTCTTGCCCATATTTCTCACTGTCTTTTGCCCCAGTTAACCTTAATATTGTATCCCAGTGTTTTAACATATCAGACCTACACCCAAGACCAGTGCCAAAATATAATCTGCTATAATTTCTCAAAAATCTGAAACCAAAATAGAAAAGGGACACACAAAACCATCAATTGCTGGGACATTCAGGGACGTGTTTATCTATATATACAGTACAGACACAAAATGTTAGGTTGTGTCCTTCAGGACATGCAGTTAACCATACAGAAAGGTCCAATCCTTTTTTAGATACCTACGCAGAAAGATCCGGTCTAGTTGCTGAAAAGGAATCACAGGGTTGCCTTGAGGATGCAGAGATTCAAAAGGGGCTGACCAGGGCAGATTTAGAGCTCAATTCTTAATGCCAGGAATGACAGAGGACTGAGTTGTTAGGCCGATGCAAATGGATAAATTGTGTTCAGTCCTTCTCGCTGCCAACCTTGTGATGAATAATAAAGTTTTATTCATTTTCTCCATCTCTCCCTCCATGTGATGAAACCTCACACTGACCTTCCCCATTTCTTCTTTATGATGGGATGATTCAGGTCTCAGGGAAGTCCAGAAAACAGGGTTTGTGCAGAGCAGTGATATCTTTTTCCTGGTTCATCAGCGTTGATATAAAGAGGAGCTGGACAGAAGTTATAGGAGGTGAACTGTGCAAACACAGTAGGGCCCGTACCAACTATGTGAAAAGCAGAAGCATGTGGCTCAGATGAATAATCATCCAGCAAATGCAATATTTCCATAAGGCCGCACTTAGAAGCAGGCCCAACTTGTTAGAAAGCACTGATTATGACAGACTGAATAGATACTGCACATATCCAAGCACCTCACATGTAATGTGTTGTATCACAATGATAAACAAAACCCTATGCTTCACTAATTAACTAATTAATCACTGCCTGGGTTCCCAAATAACCTCTGTCCCGATGTTCTCCTGTTCACGAAGATGTTGGTCATCCCTCTGTCTCTCTCTGACGCTCTGATGATGACGGCATATTATATAGATATTACTTTCCTTCAGAAAGGTTACCGTGGATACAAAGCTATTACTTAATCGCTCAGCTTGTGGCATTTGGAGCCACCGCTGGCTGGCCTATAATTACTCAATTCCAACAATTCCATCCATTGCTCTTGTTCAGTTGTGATTTGAATAATTGTACAGTGAACCATTTCTGAACCCAGTGGAGTGCCTTGGATACTGTTATGGGTCATTGTGATTAAGTGGTAGTGAGTAATTGTAGGAGCTTTTGGAGTCAATTGAGGTTGATAGCATTGGCTGTCACAGGCCATCTGTCTCTCTAGCTGAATCAACACAGTTTGGTTGTGATGGACATCGGGGAATCATAGGGTTATGTAGTCTGGTTAGTCTGTGGCAGTTATTTGGACTGAGCAATTTGGTGCTTTGAAATTATATCTAATAGGGCCACTGACACTATTACATGGGGAATAACTATCCTCAGCCTTTTGTAGTCAATTCCCACACCTCCAGAATCAGCTTTTGTAAACTCTAACCTCAAAAAAAAATTGTCAATACTGTGTAAAGACATATACACACTACTCACTCACTCACATACACACATGCACACGCAGAGAAAAAAAACACACACACAATACAGATTTGTCCACTGGGGTGTGTGTCACATAAAGGCTTAGATCATAGTGTGATGAAGTGAATCAGGACAGCAGCAAGCAGCAGCGTTTCACTACATTTCATTTACAACTGCCACTCCATCAGCGCGTCTTTATGGGCCCCAGAGCTCCTTTTTGTGCGGCTTTGCTCTTGCGTGCTTTTCATTTGTGTGTCTACGGATCACATTTCAGAGGCCGCCCGCTTTTACAGTAACTCCTGATGACAATGCCTTGGTACACAAATTACAGACGCAATTTTTTTTTTTCAGCCCTCCCCACAGGAATAACAATTTGTTTCGCCCACCATAAACACAATGCCATAATAAGGGCTCATTATGAGGCGACCAGATTCATTTTGTCTGTAACAGGAGAAAACGCTCGGGAGATTTAACATGACAGCTCCTTCACAAGTATAAACATTTTTCTTTGATGCATTGTTGAATTTCTACATGTGGTGCGTTCCGTTCTCAACAGCATTTTGGTGGATTACTGGATAGAAAAAAAAGAAGAAACAAAAAAATGTATATATGTTTCTCATTTGATGAGGGATAAGTGCAATTAAGCACTTGACTCAATTCCTGTGGTTACATCTTGGATTTTGCTATATTGTATGCTTGTATGTATGTGTGTGTGTGTGTGTATGTATGTACAGTATGTATGTATGTATGTATGTATGTATGCTTGTTTACACATAAGACTGTAACATGTGATAAGACAGTATCTATCTAACCCAGATATGGTGGGTGTTAAATGTGCCCAGTGCACTCTAAGTTCTTCAAAATCAGTGGAACTGGTGATTTCCTTTGCACCCCCTCTGTGCCTTTGTCTTCCTCTAAGCCCTTGGTAGTCCTCAGCAGACAAGAGCAAGAGGCCGCTTGCTGTTAATGCTCTTCAGTGGAGAATTTATTTCAGCGGGGATACAGTGCATCATGCCAAAGGAAAGACTTTCTGACCCACAATCCGCTTAAGCCCCGACCAAGGGCACAGTGAGTTACGGCTCCCCACAGCACGGTGTCACGGAGAGAGGCATGGCGAGGCAGAGGTCTGGGGAACAGCGAGGCGCGTGGCAATCGATTTCTCCTCGGGGGGAATCCAACACGGACGCCGTCGTCGCCCTGCTGATTCCTCGCATCCGCCTCTCTTTCTCCGTCTCCCTCTCTCTATCTCTTTCTCGCTCTCTCTTTATCTATTTATTCTCTCTTCGCTCTCCCTCTCCTGCTCTTTCTCGCCCCCAGTAAGGCCCACCTGCCGACTTCAGATCTGGAGGGGGTACTACACAGTATCTGCTCCCTCGAATCCAACAGCCCGAGTCGTGTGACTCCGGCCTGACCCGGCCCTAATTAAACACAATTAGATAAATCCCATGGACTCCAACATAATCCTCTGGACTGCAGCAGGAGCGAGAGAGAGAGCGAGAGAGAGAGAGAGAGCACGAGCGAGAGAGAGATAGTAAAGGGAAAGAGGGAGACTTGGCAGGAGAAGGGACAGCACATCCCCGCAGAACAAAGCCAAGCAGAGCGTCTAATGTATCAAACACATGGATTAGCGGTTAGCTGGGAGAGCTGGGGCTGAGCGAGAGCCTGTGGTTTCCAGCTTTCTTGGAGGCTGACTTGGCCCAGTGAGAGACAGGGGGCCCCAGTTAGTCTTGTGGGAGGCCGAAAATCCATTTCTGCATGTGTAAATTGACAACTGTATAAAGATAAGTAAATATATCATAATTCTGTCCATGAGGATTTATTTTTGTTTGAAAAGACAGGTGCCGAGATTATTAGTTTTCCACATTTATGTAACCCGAATCCCATGATGAAAAATGGAAAAAAGGAAAGATTGGGGAAAAAAAGGTAGGACTGAAAATTTTGTCATGTAGTGCTGAGAGGCACGCTTCTCAGTCCATATTCAGTGAAAAGTGATATTGCTGTATTTCTGTTATTCAAGTATTAGTATTTTTGGTGGCAATTCAAATATCTCCCAGCATTTTCTCCGATGTATTCAATTTTTGTTTGTGTATTGAAAAGTAAATTGGAATTGTTGGCCAGCTAAATGAGTTTTTCAGCTGGAGGGATGAACTATTATATCATGACAATGCATGACTGTCTAAACAAGGCTCAGGTAGAGAAGGCTGTCGATCAGCATTTCGAGAACAACTTAGGTATTCAGTACAATTTGATAACAAGTTCGGCACAACACATGGAATAGTAAATTTGAGCCTGCTTCATGCGATTGTCTTCTCACCTCTCCTATTGTGTTACGAAGGCTGCAATATTTTCATAACCGTGGAAAGATAATCTCGCACTTGACTCCCAGTATTGAGTCATTTCAACAGACCCACTTTTGGCCATGTATTATTCACGGGTATTCAAGCCCCACTCTGGCCCAGGGAGGAAGTGCTCTCTCCCAGTCTCCGTCACAGGATATCAGCCTCTAATTCATTATTCAACATGCTGGAGCAAGGCCACTCAGTCTCACTCACTGAGATGCTGCCTGGACAGGAGGGGATGGTGTGGGACTACAGCGGCTGGTCTGAGGCCTCCAGTGATTTCTTCCCTCCGCTCTCTAAACGCCACTCTTTAGACTTTCCTCTCCATAGATGGATGCAGGGAGGACGGATAGAAGGATGTGACTTCTATCTGGGTCTCGGAGCTCGTCATACAAGTAATGCCTACGCAGTGTGGTACCCAGCAATCAAAGTTGTTTACTCACCTGACAAACCTCTTGACACATAGTGATGACGATGGTGATGATAATGATGATGCTGTTGCAGCTGCTGCTGATGATGATAGTGATAATGATGGCTATGATGTTAACGATGATGACAACAATGTTAAACGGTGAAAAAACATTTTATAATGTAGAATATACAATATGTTGATACCTTATAGACTTCATAATCAACAGTAAAGTATATTAACATGTCTTCGCTTCCTCTGCCACTGCAAAAACAATTTATCAATGTGAACTCGGTAAGATTATTCTCACAGCTTGTCTGATAAGCACGTGCACTCAAATGGACTGGTGCATATTATAGACGCGTGGACTGTGTGATTTATCGGTCTCACACTGAAGCTTGTCTCTTCAGCCTCTGTAACAGCGTCCTCATCGAATCTTCAGCTATCAAACAGAAATTCAGCAAAATATGCTTGCCTAGTGTTTCTAGCTTTCAATCAGTTTGTTTTGTTTTGGGGGGATTTGGTGATGAGATTTTGTCAGGTTGCATGGCGATGATAAATAATAATGTGCAGTGCTTGAGTCTTGGGCTCCACAAACAGCAGAGAGACCGTGTCTATTTTAAAGACAGTGAGACAGATTGTGCTCTCAAGAATACCCCTCACTTTAGACTGTAAACAAATTGACAAATAGAAAAATTTCATACATCTGTCAAGACAAGTTTCTCACAATCATCTCGTCAAATTCTTCCAGTAAAGTTCAACACTGGCATTAAATTGAAGGCCGCTATTGTAGAAAGAACGGATCATGATAGAGATACAGTCACCTGGGGTTCTGATATAATCTCCAGACGGGGTGTCTGAAGCACATACTGTAGTTGATAACGTGGTATATCACTATGGTCAGGAGTCTTCCTGCCACACACTCTCACTCTCAGCTCTTTGAACCTGGCTGGTTTTTTGGTGAACCTCATGGGAACCGCACAGCGGAACTGACAACCAGAAAGATCTGAGCAGAAAAAGGAAGAGATCTCTGATGTCATCCTGTGACATCATCATTATGACCAGAGCATGTGCAGTGAGAGAGAAAGAGAAAGCAGAGATTGCTCACATTTACTGTATGACTTTGAGATGGACAATAAAATAATCAAGTCAATTATTATTCAGATTATTCAGAAAAGTAAACACAACATTTTCGCCTGAGAAACAGGCACTAACAGCAACGCCTGATAACTCCAACAGAGGAGTTGAGAGATATGCTATTTAACCTTGTTAAACAATACAGACCACCTGTTCTCCCACTGCTTTTTCCAAACACTGCTGTTCTCTCTGTTCTTCTGACTACTTGCTCATTGTCCAGCAAAAGCGCCACAAATAAATGATAATACAATAAATAGATAGACAGACAGATAGATAGATAGATAGATAGATAGATAGATAGACACATACACACATACATACATACATACAAAAGTAAATAATTCATAGGGATAACAGATAAAAACATTAAGATACCAAAAAAGAAAGTTTCCAATCCGTATTAGTGGTTGTGTAGCAGAGAAAAGTGTCTGCGGGGTCAGCTTTGAGGGCTTGGCAGAGGATCTATCAGTGCAAATTAGGTCAGGGCTGTGCCATGGACGTCTCGGGAGGAGGACAACAGGGGGGAGGGTTTCCGGTTTTGGGTCATCTGTGCCCCAGACACAGCTAGCTGAAGGCCAGTGGGCAGTCGACTGACCACCAACCTTTTCCATCCTCCCTTCCTGAGCTCCCCTCCTCACCATCATCCTTCTCCATCCCTGGTCTTTCTCATTTCCCTTTCTCATTTCCCCTTCTCCAGTATGCCCTATTATAATTACCACCTCCATGTTTTAATCACTCTGCCCTACCCCCATCAAACCTTTTTCTCTTTTGTTGAACCCTATATTGTAATCATTTTGCTTTCCAGTGACCAGATAGGAAACATAAAGGTTAATTTAAATAATAAAAAAAAAAAGATATTGACAATCCACATTTTGGACCTCATTTACACTTTATTAAAATGCGATCTGTATCTGGATATGCTTTCTGGATCATGAACAATCTGATCACACCCTTGTGTTTACACCTAGTGTTTACATGTGCTCTTTTTGTCTGCATTCTGTCCGCATTGTGATCGGATCTCACTTTTTGTGCCCAATATCCAAAGCAGGTGAGAAGGTGGGGAGTCGGCATTGTGGCTGTTGTCGACAAAAACAAACATGGCAGGTACAGGGTCAACAGAGGTGATGCTACTGACAACCTGCACTTACTTTCTGCTGCAGAAGGAGTCGTCTTCTACGGCTCTAGAAGGAGGTGCAGTAATGATTTTTCTATCTGTGCTGATGACATTTCTACCCTGTGGGCGGATACTTTCTCACTGTTGCGCACACTGTATGGATTACATTTACACTGGCCTGACTCTGGAAGAAATACGACCATTATCTGATCACATTCCAACTGCAAATGCGTGCTATGTGCATTGACATGTGTTTTTCCTTATCCAGAAACAGAATTCCTTTTAACACCAGGTGTAAATGGGGTCTCGGTTGTTCTACGGCGGCTGCAGTCCACCTTCTTATCTCCCTCTCTCTCCTGTCTCCCTTGGACTGCGCCGTAGATGGCCGTCAAACGGGTACAAATGGCAAGGCTGAGGTTATGATTGTAGTTTGCTTCGCACCCCTCCCTGAGCATCTGAAGCACAGGTGCAGTGGGGAGGGAGGCAGGTACCAGATGTGACCCAACCACAGTCTATCTCTATACTGATAGGGACAGGCATCTCCACTTGCCTCTCATATCATTCATGGCTCATTAAGTCCACACTGTACACTGGACATCTGCTCTGCATGTGTGTGTGTGTGTGTGTGTGTACGTGTGGGAGAGAGAGACATAGAGAGCGAGAGAGAGAGAGAGAGAGAGAGCGAGAGCGAGACAGTGTTTTGTCACAGTTTTCTCTCTCCCTGACACATCCTTTCTCTCCACTCTATTTCCAGGGTCAATTCGAGTCTATCTCCTCTGTCTCTCTCTCTTTCTCTCTCTCTCTCTCTCTCTCTCTCTCTCACACACACACACTCACTCTCTCTCGCCACATAACGTTGTGACCCCACGTTTTCTGAAGGGTGAGCTATCTCATGCAGTGCAGCAGGTAGAAATGGATAGTATCAGATGAGAGTGATGTGGGACTGACCTAACAGACAGAGAACACAATTAAACCTGCACAGACAATGATTTCAATGATCCATGTCATAAGGAAGGGCAACCTATTTCGCCTTTCCATAAGTTGTAATAGGGGTCATCAGTGGAACAATGTATTAAAAATCCTATCTTGTGTGTGCTTCCTTAATTAGGTTCCCGCATCATCTGAGCTTCACCCACCCACTCTGGCTAATGATCATCTCACACCTGCTTGGAGTTTTACAAAGGTATAAACAGAACAAAACCCCCCTCAAAAAAAATCAAACAAAAAGTAGTCATTTAATTTAATTTAAAACAGTAATTACAGTTATTCTAACAGTAACAGTAATTCTAGTTAAGATAATAATGCCCTTATTTCCTGTTTTTAAGCCGAACAGTGAATCTACACGGAGTCTCTCACCACAGCGATTTGGTCTAACAACTAAAAGCTAGGGTAAGCTGCACCGAAAAAATATCCATTTTAGCTATTTAATCTTCTTAGCTATTTAGTCTTAAAGTAATAATCCACAACATTTTCGCATGAATAAATGTCCATTTTCCTACTCTATCGCTGATTGATACCATAGTAGCGATATAACAGTGATTCAACTCTTACTCAGTTCATGAAAGCTTTTACATTTATTGTTCTAAACACCCATCAGCAGGTAGGACACAGAAAAATCCTCTGCCGCACAAGTGATGCGTCTGTCATTTATGGAAAAGTGATTTGCTTGGAGTAAATAAAAGGAAGAAGAACCAGGTAGTTAGCATGAGCAGCGATAGCCACCACGTCTGAACAGACAAAGAATTAATCGCTCAGACGAAGGCAAGCACGCTAAAAAAGAAAGCGACTGTATCTGAGCCAAAACTAGAGTGCACATCAGCATTGCCTTTCAAAGATGAAAAGCACAGATGAGAAAGGACGATGAGGAATGACGCAGGTGTGGCACTTTTTCTTTTGGACTGGTATGTTTCGTTAACGTTTACTAGCCGCAACCTACACCGAGTTACTTTATTATTATGTTGGGCCAGTGCCTACATTGAGTTGAAAAAAGTTTCACAGCTAATTCAAATAATGGCAAACTCTCTTTAAAGGTCCCATATCGTGTAAAACAGGATTTCCCTTGCCTCTTTGATTATAAAGGAGTTGGATGTGCTATCTAAACATCGTGAAAGTATCAGAACGCACGGTCGGCAACTAAATCCACACAATCCATATTAGAAAAGCGAGCCTCTGAACGAGACGTTTGTACTTCCATAACTTTGTGACGTCACAAAGGTTCGCTCATTATCATTTTTGTAAGAAATAACGGTTTAAAAGTTTTTTTTTCAAAGCGGTTGAGCGGTTGTCATTGTTTATTACCGGCAGTGTTGTGCATGAACACGCTAAAAGAGCGCGTTCATTGAACATGCTCATGTTTTTGGTGAACAGTTAACTGAACGTATCCGTTTGCAACTAATGAACGTGAACGTGAGCGTCATTAACTCCTGCGAAAGTTAACGACGCTCACGCACTGTGTTTGTGTGTTTTACGGCACCCGAGGATTTACGGCACCCGGCATGGCTAGTGCAACTGGCAATTCAGACGCAGCTACCGGTACTGCTGAAGTACTCTAAATACTCTAAATAGTGTGCTCTGCAGAACTGAAATCATAGCACATCTTTCAGCTAGCGACTGTAATGAAGCCAGTGGTGGAGCCTGTCAGCTCGCTTGGAAGCATATGAATCTATTTTATGTTTTTTAACTGCTGCATAATTTGGTTCATGCAGGCTAAATAAAATTTCCATTGCATCTACAGTATACCTTTACTGCACCTCTTTTTTTCACTTTCTGCATAATATGACACATTGTTTAAGTGGTAAAACATACTCACATTGGTTTTTCTTGGCTTTTAAAAGTAATCTCTGTCTGTGATTCTATAGTAGTATACAGTAATTAATTTAGTTTGGGAAGTGGGCAGTGGCAATGATTGGGGGCTGGGGATGGATGGGTAGGAGGAGGTTCTATTGAAAAAGAATAGCTCGGAGCAGCTCATTTAAAAAAAAACAGAAGAAATGAACGTGAACTAGTTCATTTTTTGGGACTGTGAACTTAGTTCAAAATTCAAAATTGTGAACTATGAACGTGAACTAGTTAATTTTAATCTGTGTGAACTGAACTTTGAGCTAGCTCTTGTGAAGTGTGAACTTGCACAACACTGATTACCAGAGATTTTTCCCTGCCTCTTGCTGTCTGCAGCTGCCGGCTCTGTGGAGTCTCACGTTTCACTCTTGAAACGGTTAGCCAATCAGAACAGAGGGATCGTTAATATTAATGAGCCTTAAAGACACAGCGACAGAAACAGCCTGTTCTTGGCAAGGCTCAGAGAGCTGCTGGAAAATGTATTGAGAGTAAAAATGGATTGAGAGTGTTTTTGGTACATGACACCACACAAACAGCTGTTAATGGACCTCAAGACATAAAATAAAACACTGGAAAGTGTAGAATATGGGACCTTTAACTCGATTTAGCAAGTTTTGCTTGGTTAACAGGTTAAAAGTACTAACACGGTTTTATTGCTAACGCTACTGTAAGCAGTCACTGTCGATGTAGCTTTATTATCAGTTGAGTAGTTGCTTGTGGTTATCAACTGTAATAGATATGCAGTAATAACATAACTAAACAATTTCATAAAACATGTTTGTTATATTTAAATAGTGTAGTTACCATCTCTCTAAACATGGATGCTATTAGGCTCCGGCTGAAATGTGTTGTTATCTGTAGTCGCTTCACTAGTCTCAGTAGAACAGCCTATAGTTGTTTGTTTGGGGGTTTGGCAGCTGCTGTCAGTCCAGTGACGTCAAAGAACTGGCAACACTGCTGCAAACTGATTGCTGGTGAGATAGGTTCACCTGTTTCTAATGCAAACCTACTTTTCTGGAATCAAGTGTCACTTTCTTAATACTAGTGGTGTGACCTGCCTTATTTTGACTTTCCAAAGTAATGACAATTGTTTCTAGGAAATTCCTGAAACACCTGAAACTAGTGGTCGAACTAGTATCTCATCCCAATGGCAGAATCTTTCGCACATTTTAAGAAAAATAAGATTATTAGAATATTAAGAGTGATGATAAGAATAAATGACTTGTTAAGATGGACATATTTGCAGTGTGGGTAATATTTACACATTTTATCAATATTTTCATCAATAATGTATGATCATGGTTTCATCTATGTGAATGTGTGGTCCAAGCTTACAGTACATACAGTACTGAGAAACAGCCCCCTGTCACAGCATTCTTTTCTAGACTACCAAGTGTAGCTAATTTTCACTTTTCACTCACAGCTTGCTGCCTTCACTGGAAAAGATGTTACTGATGATGCCATGCACTCGGGGCGAAGTTCAGACTAACAGAAAGTCATCACTATTAACTTTGTAAATCTTCCAAATGCTCATCAGATAATCAATGCTCAATGATTTTTACGTGTTCAATTAAGTGCAAATAGGCTGTGAAATCATAAATATCTGGTCTTTTTCAACCACATGATAATTAGATACATCAGCCATACATTAACAAATTGTTTACTTGCCTTAGCAGGTCCCTTATTGCGATAATAAGGCGTGACAGATTTTGCTTGTTAATAATTCTGCCTGTTGCCTGCTAGAGATGATGGATGGGGTGCAAACAGCTGTGGTATCAACATGCATTTCATGTAAAACAGGGACATGAAGACATGTGGTGTGCATTTGTGTGTGTGCGTTTGTGTGTGTGTGTGTGCGCATGTGTGTGTGTGTGTTTGTATGTGTTTGTGTATGTGTTTGCACTATGCGTTGTTTGACACATTTTCACGGAGGGGTGTGTGTTATCCTTGTCTTTTGGAGTCAGACCCGAGGCTATGTCTAATTGGAGTCTTCACACTTTCAGGCTTGACTCACACTGACACGCTCGACCTTGGCTCTCCTCCCTCCGCCATGAAAAGGGAAAACAGTGACACAGAAACATGCTTTTCTCTTTGCTGAGAAGAGAAACTTTGCTGCTACTTGCTTTTCCTTGCCTTCTTTCTCTATCTGCCTTTGGTTTGCTCTCTTTCTCTTTTTTTGGGTACTTCTTAAGTCTTCTCCCCATTTGAGAAGATGAACTTTTCAACCTTGGAAACATGATCAAAGAGACACAGACACCCTCAGACACATATGAAGGTCAAGACTGTCTCTTAGCACCATGTTACGGCTGGGCAGATTCTATATCTTTTATATTTTGCTTGTGGACGTACGCTTGCCAGCACAAACACATACATACACAGGTACACTGCGCTTGCATATTATGATCAGAGAGAGTGCTATAGGGTCAAACACTTGTACTTCTCGGAACTCAGCCATCAATATACCTCTCACCATACATTTTAATGTGCGGTCCCTCAGGTCTCTCTCCCCTTTTAGCATCCAAGGGCCCGCTTATGGGCTTGATTTTCCCTTCCCATCAGGCAGCATTGATCAAACAGCACACTTAGGGTTTTTCAAGGTGGACATTACCACTGATGGCAACCAGTGCTGCCCACTATGGTGCAAAAACTGTGGCCATTATTCACCTGATTGGCCTCTCCTCCATCTCTTGGTGGTAGGCATTTGATGATTCGCCAGGTATTTATATCCCCACAGGACCAAATCCCCCTCACAGACCCCTTCTCTATCAGCAGTGAAGTGCATGCTTTCTGGTGGTATCAATTTAGTTATTTAGTCCTGAAGAAGGACAGGGGGCGGGAAGATGATTGTAATGGTGTGTTGTAGCTCAGCTTGGGATACACTTCAGAAGTTAGGTTGTCTGTTCAATTGACAAGTGCTTCATTTATTTATGTTGGAGGCAGCATTCTAAATATACAATATGATTGAACTGTTGTTACACGATTGTCTATTATATGAATACAATGTCCTGCAATATTAATGTTTTTGCTCAACATACAATTAAGACTTAGAGGTAAGAGACACCACCTCAAAACATGAGCTATGGTATTTCTTAGAGCAATGTGGTGTTTGGACTACATAAGTATGATGGTGAGTCTACATATTAAATTAATTTTGTCAGTGGTATAGTACAATGAAAAGCTGAAAAAACAGCTTCAGTGAATAGCTTCAGAGAATTTTTTTTCTCTCTTATACATGCATTCAGACTTAAAAGTTAAAGTGAGAACTCACGCTATTGTTGTAAAAGTAAAACCTGCTAATAGCTTAATACTTTCAAATAGTTGGTTAATGTGCCATAACCACATGTGGCTTTGCGTTGTTTTTCAATGGTGATTATTCACCAACACGCAATCTTCCATTTCAACAGGAATAAATGCTGAACTGCTTATACAAATGTTTGCATTGTTGATTTAATTGTGTTGATAATGTTGCTGATTGAAGCGATTAAATAGTTGAGACTGGGCTGGAGAAAGCATGCTGGAGACCAAGGAGACCCTGACTTTCTAAACCCTCCCCTTGTCAGTGGCAGTAAGTAGTCTGTCTCTGAGCAGGAAAACAACATCCTGTTGCACCCCATGCCTGCTCTTACTCCCACTGGGCGTACACACTTGGTCTGCGTGGGCAGATGCACTCTGTACATAAAGGAGCAACATACAGATGTAAAACTCTTCAGATTTTAAACACAGAAGCAGCAGTGGAAGTAGTAACAGCACAACAATGCTGTGTTTCTCTTACGGCCCCCAGGCCCACAGCTTAACATCATAGTCCAGGCATCATGTGTGAAAGAGATTGACTGACAAGCAGCTTCAAACCAGCAGCTGCCTCCTCAAGCACTTCACATGCAGACACCATGTGACGAAACAAACAGCAGCCTGGTTTCTTTTGACTCTTCATCTAAAGAGCACCAGTATCTCACAGTAAAAGATAAAAAATGTGTATGAAAAAAGACACACATGCAATATTTTTCCATTTCCCCCTGTCACATGTATTCATATGCTTCATTATATAAATTCATATGTTCAAAGAATCAGGCTGATAGTGGATGATAGGCCAAACATTATAGCCTGTGGGCGTTGATGTCCAGTGTGAAGGGTCACTCATACCCCTTGTGTGTGCTTGCGAGTGAGACTCTCATTAGCGCTAAATGGAGATGCTGTGGTGGTTGATGGACGTGTGCTCAGTGCGAAGTGGGAATGAGGAGGACGCAGGGGCAGAGCTAAGACCTTCGCTCTCTCTCTCTCCCTCCCTCTCTCTCTCTGCCTGCCATCCAGGGCAAGTTGATTCATTCTGCGCAGACATACTCTGTGTCCCTAAATGCGTCCACGTAACCAGGAGTTGGCATAATAGACACTTCTCATTTGTTTCCTGGGCTTGCGGTGACACGGTTCACCATGACCTCAGCCTTGACAACATGTGCCGGTGCCACGAACTGTCCTTTGTAGCAGCGGTGTTTTTTGAAGGGTGCCAAATCTTTTTCAGAGGGCATTGTGACACACATTAACATTGTGATTCTGTGTGTCTGCGTGTGTGTGTGTGAACACTGTGTAAATGTCAGGGCGTCTGAACAGTGACCCCATGGTTGTGGTAAGCACCCCTTTAACACCTAGAGAGACAGAGATAACAGAGAAGCAGGGCTATTTGTCTACCTCTACCTCTATTAGACTCATTCATTCACAGACCTAGACACACACACACACACACTAAACACACACAACTGCTTTTACATTTGGCACATGTCTACCAGTTATACAGTGTATGACTGAAAAAATGACATAAACATAAATATAAAAGACCAATATTACCTATGTTAGCTATGTTAAATGTTATAGTAACTTATAATACATTAACTAGAATAATGTGAATTTTGAAGCTTTTGATAGAGATAAATATAGTCAATGCTACAAGGTCAAGTTTTGTTTTCAACTTGACATTTTAGGTGTCAGAGCAGCTTATTTTACAAGAACATTGGTTCACCCGTATATCATACTCCAGACAAGAGAATTAAAAGGTAGCGATGTAGTTGTACGATCCCTCTGAAAAGCCTTCATCTTCTTCATTTCCTCTGAAAATGTGAAAATTGAGTTAACAATGTCTCATTACATTTCAGACTAAAGCATGGGACCTTTGGGGTCTGATGCATAGATGAGGATGAGTACTCTTGTTCTGTCATGTCTCACAGAGATGCACAGAGAAAAGGTCCTTAAGAATATCTTCCTCGCACTTGGACAGGAGGCGCAATTATGCCTGCCACGATTTCAGCCGAGACGCACAGATACCCGTCATGTTGAGTGGGTTTGCTGGCTGTGGGCGGCGTGCCAGGGGAAGGTCAGAGTGCCCATCTTGTATCCAGATTTGTCGGCTCTGCTCCTACATGTGTTTTGTCAGTGCTGTGCAGTCCAGGGAAATGCTGAAATAAGAGTGCTGATTGCTGTGATTACTGTGCTACCGTATACCTAGCACACTATCTCTCAAGAGATTGAAAGGTAGAATTTTTTTTTATCTCTATGAATTAAGTTGTGTTTTGGTGAAAGGATGCTGAACAACTTTACCCAAAATTGAGTTATAACAGATAGTCAGGCTTGCTGTATTCAGATGCAACTACACGATTATTGTCTCTGCCTTTTGTGGGTGTGTGAAGTACAGAGAACGGCAAACTGCTCTATCTCAATGTTACAGCATAGAATATAACACACTTTGTATTCAGAGCTTTGCACAATCAGTCTCTGAGTCTGTTCATAATTCACACAGAGTAGGGCACTAAACACACCATGAAAGTGGGTGCCAGAATGAGGAGGGTGTTCCCAGGGGGATTCCCGTTTCTGCATTTGTACCTTATCCATACCTTTTCTCAGGTCCCATCTGTTTGCCTGCTCAAATCCCTCTGGCCTGTGCTAAACACAGTGCCGCACTCCTCTACGGTTGGAGAGGGAGAAACGAATGGGCAATATTTGGTATTTAAATGTGGTCTCTGTGATGCATGGTATTGCTCTTATGAAGCTATATCCCCAGAGTAACATTTAGCTACTGCTGAGCAGGTTACACATGCGGCTGGGTGAGTTAGCGGCACCCACACACTGAAAGTTGAACAGACTGGAAAATGAATAGCAGGGGAAGTTGAGAGGGAATAAGTAATGCTTCACCACCAGGCTCTAGTTGTTTTGTATATGAGTTACTTTGTAAGATTTTTTTTTTTCAGTGGATGCTTCCTTCTCCATGACTCAGTTCACTTTGTGCGGCAATTACCCTTCCAAAAACCCCAAGCACCCCGTCTCTTCAGCTTTCAACACAACATACAGGCAAAAACACAGCGCTTCTGTCAGGTTGAACGACTGATTATAGATCTAAAACGGCAGCCATGATGATTACTGTACACGCACACCTCAGGAGAGGGGCGTTCCCTCATGTTAAGAGTGTGACGCTGTCGAACCACCTCCCCGCAGCGCCTGACAGGTGCAGGGAGTTGGGGTTTGCTGGATCCGCAGCAGGGGCATTGGACAGGATATCACGCCCTCTGATCCCACACACTGTCCCCTGCCGACTGGGAAGACGACTGCCTTTTGTCTCTAACGCGCTGCTGACAAGTACCTCTTACTGCCATGTGGTCTCCTGGGGCAGCCTTCACGGCGAACAGAGTCCCCCATCACAGATTGTACTGTATTAATACCTGCAACTCATTTTACTCCCATTAATAATACGGGGAATCTGCTCCCAGAGGATGTGTTGATCGTCATAGCAGCCAAGATCAATTTGAACATGACAAATTAATTCAAAAGGAGGTTCATCAAGTGACCAATTAGAGAAACTGGGTTTATCTCAAATGTCTTTGCTTGGTTTGGTCTTTTGGTGGACGTAAGATGCATACAGCTTGAATAGGGCCTGTTTGACAAGGTCTTTAATTATAATTGCTAATTTTTAGCCAAGACCAATTCCAAAACATATGTCATAGAAATAACATCAAGGTGTGTATGCACATTATATAGACATTCTGTCCAAATCAACATAGACCTGCTTTTGACTTATGAGACTTATGAATAAAAACATAATTCTCACAGCACAGCATGACTGATGCATATCACAGCCTTTCAGAGAATTTTCAGCCTAGTGTCTTTCTCTTAGCTGATTCCCAGCGATGCATTTACGTAGACCGATCCCAGCTTATTGGAGGCTAATGAGGAGGAGAAATGTGGTTTCTGCCCATCTCTCCTATCTGCCTGCCTGCCTGTCTCGGCTGCTCGGGGTTGTCACGGTGCTCTGAGCTCCTGATGTGGCATATTAGGCAGGACAATCGTTATTAAGCACATTTCAGGCTCAATTACCACTCAAATGCACAGCCATCAAGGCTCCACCACAGGCTCCCAACAGATGGCTACGGGTGTCAGATAGACAGGACTGGTGATGTCTTCTTCAGACTAGGTGCTGTAGTGTAAGAAGAGGACCATGTTGGCACCAAAATGAGTTCATAGCAATGCACAGATAACAGATTTTAGACCGAAATGCAGTAAAAACAGGATTTTATCATTTTTTTCTTATTTTGTTTCACTTTATTTGTCACAATTATAAGGAAATGGGTCTTGAAAATCAGTCATCTGTGCAAGGGCTTGGAGCTCTTAGTGACTTGCAAAGAGCAGCCTACTGACATGTGCTTGACCTATTTGAATAACCAACTCCTCATTCATCAGATGTGCAGTTTGCCAGATGCATTTCTCTGTTTATTTTCACATACATTCTCTCTGCGCTATTTTTTCCCCCTACAACTTAAGATGTTTTTTTTTATTCTTTTCACTAATTTTTTTTTGTGCATAGCAGGAGAGGGCGGCGGGTTATTCTCAGAGGTAGGGCTTTCAGCATGCGCTCACATAAATGGTATTTTCCCATGCAAACAGTCAAAAGTTCCAAAAAGTCTGATTGGAGCAGTCTGGTCTCCCGAAATTTTGTGAAATTACCAGTAAGTTAAAATGCAAAAACGTGGTCTGTGCATGAAAAGTGAGGAAAAATATGTTTCCCCACTATGACAGGATTACGTGGAGAAGACACAACTAGAAACAGCCTGTAGTTTGACATTAAAATAAAGCGGTGGAAAGTAAGGGTGGCGAGGTCGAGGTGATGGATGGGTGTATACATTTGCATTCTACTCCGGTCAACCGGGTTCAATTGCCAACTCATGCCAAAAAATGTTCTACTGTGAGTGAAGTTTATTTTTTTAGCAAAAGTTTTTCTTATTTAAAGCCCGTAAATCTAGAATATTTAGCTCAATCTATCATTCTCAAATTATTTTGATAGACCATCGCCATGAAAATTGGTTTATTCTGTGTTGCTTTCTATGTGTTTCTGGGTACCATTTGTACGAGTCTTGGGTACGAGTCTTCTTTGCAACGGTGATGTGAAACACTACCACTAAGGGACATAAGGGGTCGCCAAAATCAACAAGTTTCAAATTCTACCCGTAGTAGCTTTAACCACAACCAAAACTTTACCCTAAACTTAACCAAATTGTTTTGGTTGCCTAACCGTAACCAAAGATTTAGTTGCCTAAACCTGACCCTAACCTTAACCAAAATTGTTTTACTTGCCTAAGCTTAACCATTAAGATAACGTTTCACATGACAAACAGGTGAAAATGCTGTGTACGTGCTATTGTCACATAATCCAAATTGTGTTATTGCCACATAATCCTTTTGTGGTGGATGAACATAATCTTCACATAATTTGTGTCCACAGAGTGTCAGAGTGTGTTCCCATTTCACAAATTTTATGAGACTGTTGGATTAGACAGGGCAAAGAAACAACACTGACTAATTCTAAAGGGACATTAAGTTATTTATGTCTTCTATCGACCTCTGATGGTGACCAAGGAATTGCAACATCAGCAGATCTCTGGCACAGCTTACTGTATAGTGGCTTGCAATTAACTCATATAAAAAAGTACCATTTTTAGAATAGAGACGAGAAAGCTAGCTAATGGTAGCATCTTAAATATGTTGCTGCAGCTAAATGTAAATGGAACATTTCAAGGATAATATAATGAAAATAAGCTTTGGGGTATTTTTGCCTTTATTAGACAGTCACAGTAGAGAGAGACATCAAAGACTGCAGGAAGAGGAAGGAGAGAGAGGGGGTGACATGCGACAAAGATCCCAGGCTTAATTTGAACCCAGAATAATGCGGTTACATGGTATGCGGACGTTCATTTTTTACCCTTACAATTACCTTTACAATTTGCATTAGACATTCCTTGCCATTTGTTAAAATAATAAGTGGCTAGAAATGTATATCTTATTCATTTTTTTTTTCCCAGTTTAAATTGATGTCAAAGCCACAGAGCATTATCTCTGTACTGGAGCTTAACAGAACATTGTCAGTCCAAGGTAAAAGTGTCCAGGAAGGCTTTCTATGCCATGTGGTTTAGAAAAGAGACATCACATAGCCCTCAGATAGTGACTCACCCTCTGCTTTACAGACAGCCAAATTATGTAAAGATAATCACGTTCAAAGATAAGCCAGATGCATTTTCCCTCAGTGCACGCAATGTTACTTAGTCACTTTAGCCTGTCAGGGAGAATTACCCATGGTAGAAGTGAAAATCTAAATCTATAACTAAGGGCAAAATTTAAAACCTCTCCACTCAGAGGAAAGAGCCTTGCTGTCTATCAGCATTTGACTTGTGGGCCTACAGCAAAAGGTTATCATATCTATGATGCCTTGATTTAAATTTGACATACTTCAAGACCATAACCTCACGTTAAACTTTTTATCTTTAAAAAAGTCAAGATGCTTATTTGTTTTGACCTGATAAGAAAATCTCTTCATAATTATATCCAAAACACAAAATGCAAAATATATCTGATGATGTTTGTGTATTGTATTTGTTGTTTGATTTCATCTGTTAGTAAACTCAGTATATGTTATGAAGCATGTGAAATGGCTTTACATCTTTCACACTGATTCAAACCATCTAATAAAATCAAATATTTAATTTATACACATCCATTCCAAAGCACTTTCTTGTGATGAGGCAATTATGAAAATAACTCAGAGTGCTGCATGGTTTGGATGATTATGATAATGCTGATCTACTAATGTCATTTTGACTTTGAGGCTGAGGGAGCTATCATAGTAACATTCATCCCAGCAAATCAAATCAAGAGCTTTGGTTTGCCTCCAAAACAACCTAGAGATATAACAGCAATGATCTTTGAACTGCAAATCACATTTGAAAGCTGTTCACGTCTCCAATTTGCCGTGTTTTAGCTACTTATCAGAATATCTCCTGTGTGAAAGTGAGTGTCTTGGAGAAGCTACAGTTAGCCTATTTAACCACCCACCTGGGCCCATACCACCCACCTCAGCATCTGAGTCACTCTCTGCCTTCTCTTTCAGATGGGCTGAGCAGGAGAATCAACAGCGCAGCACAGGACAGCTCAGCTCAGCGTACGTGTGTGGGTGGAACAGCCTTATGGCTTCAGTCATTCAACCAACCATGAGGGCATCAAAGAGACAGAGGCAGAGAGAGAAAGAAGAGAGAGGGAGAGAGAGAGAGAGAGAGAGAGAGAGAGAGAGAGAGAGAGAGAGAGAACAACAACAACTCAAAAAGAGATGTCAAACAAAGAATATGAGAATATGAGGGGGAGGTGAAGATACATAGACGGAAAGTGAAATAAAAAAGCCAGAAGGAGCAGGACAGACAGGCCAGACAGAGAGGAGCGAGCATATAGAGGAGAGAATGCACAGCAAACAAAAGAAACATGACAAACATCCTCTCCTCCATGTCCACAGCCTGACACACAGGCAGGCACTGTGAAGCAGTAATATTGCCTCCACCGCAACTCAACTCATATGCCCAAGAACTTCCTTTGGCAGGAATGTTGGCATGAGCGCTCAGGTTTTTGATCTGCCAAATAACATTAGGAGGTGGGCAGGCAGAAGAGACAGGGCCTGCCTCTGAGATGGCATAGATGCTGGCAAAGAATGTGTGAGACCGGTTAAACACGAGGCAGGGATTGTAGAGAAGCGACAGAAGTGACAGTTAAACTTCCCGTGGTGGACACTAATGCAGTTGAGATCCTGTCTCTTAGGACTGGTTCAGACAGGACGCGGAACGGGATTTACGCGCTCGAGTCGCAGCTGGGCTGTTCACACCAGAAGCGTATTTCTACGCGCCGTCCTTCCCCGAGTTAAATGCATGAGGGGGAATACCGCATGAAAATGGGCTGTACTTACATTGTGCTCCAGCAGCCGAAGCAGCGACATCCAAGCTTTATCTATTTTAATGTCGTTTCTGCAGAAACAACGCTGATGGTCATGTAGCAACCTGTAGTTTTCCACTATGGTGATTAACTTTATATCGTCCATCTTTACTTTCTACACAGACTCTCGTACGCATCAGCGGTCGTGGATTTGTTTAAGATTATTTTTCAGCCAGTGTTGTGACTTGTGATTTGATAATCTTTGGACAAGCATAGGACCTATCATCTATCCATCTCTCTCTCTCTCTCTCTCTCTCTCTCTCCCTCTCTCTATCTATCTAATCTTATTTATTAGGGGTTCAAGCCTGTAGGGATGAAACCCTGTCATTAGGATTCTTCTTCTTTTTCTTCTTCTTTCTCTGCCCTAAAACGATCTGTACCTCAGAGACTGTAAGTCCTAGAGAAATCAAATTTGGTGGATAGGTTTCAAATCTCCCCCACTATTCAGGCAACAAAAATTACACCAATCTGCCAGATAGTGGCACTATAACAAGCAACTTTACGTTTTGGCCAATAATTCCTAAACCATTAAGTCTAGACTCACCCCCCCCTTCAGATTCCTTGGCTCAAGCCAAATCCATTGCACTCACTGGTTTTCATTTCCACCATTATAATTTCTTCCCATTCCCTTGGGATTAGCAATGTAACAGGTCAAGAGCAGGATTTTGGAACGTTTCTTTTTTTAATGTCAATTAATATGTTAATTAATTGTTGTGAGTAGCACAGACAAGAGCTGATTGAAACTAAGACGGGCTGCTTTTGCAAGTTTTTGTTATTTGGCCAAACTGATCAAGGACTTCACTGCTTTACTACATTTCAAGAGTTTATGACAGGATACTTAATGTAGACACCAAAACATCTCCTCCCCTCCCCTCTCCGCCTGCATGTTTGTTTTAATCTTGAATTCATCAGCTCCTGTCTCCTCTGGCCACATCAGCCATGGCTCTGAACAGCCATCGACCACTAAGCTCCTCAACCCACTGAGACTCTCAATTCATAAGATTGATCCTATCTTGCTTTAACTCAGGCCTTGACTACTGTCAGCAAATGTAGCCTCTTACACCAACACAAATGTTTTTGTTTTTTTTGTATTTATCTGCTTGCATTGTCTGTTCATTTCCAATTTCCTCCAGCGCTAAACAGATGACAAATCTTCTCAGCTAACTGTACTCTGTACCTCTCAATAGCTCCCCCTGATCCCATCAAGGAATCTTTGTTTTTAACTGCTGATGCTAATGTTTCTGTCTGGGGAGAAAGCGGATGGATTCCTAAGCCATGCAGAGAATGCATGTTGTTCCATCCCCATGATTGGGGGAGCGTTGTGTGTTAATGTGATTAGTGAGACATTAACGCCTCCATGCTCAACCAGGCAGACACAATAGCAGGCTTGCTGTAGGACAACCCTCTGTCTCTCTCTCGCTCTCTCTTTCTCTTATTCTCAATGGAGGCTGCGACTATCCCTGTGGTTGTTTTAAAGAAAAAAAAATGCTGTTATGAGTATGCTCTATCATTCCGCGACAGATTTCAGACCTACTTATGAGATAACATTTTTACAACTTTTATCAAATTACCTACTACAATTTGGAGTTCAAGCACACACCTCATTAACAGACGCTGTCTTCAGTGCAAAGCCATAATCCAATGATGCAGACTGAGCGATATCAATTTAAATTACTTCACACTGTAACTTTGATAGCAGAGTCCCTGGTTACGTTGTTTTTCGATCTGGAGCAGTGTAGTATTACATTGGAATCGATCACTTTAAACCTTTATTTTAGGCTTGATGTGTACAGTATTAGAAGTAGACAGAGCTTGACCAAAATTATATCATCAAAGCCATGCAATGGGAAATGCCCAACAGATAATATAAAGATGAGAAGACCAGTATTTTCCTTTAATACTGCTGAGAAACTCTTGCTGGAGGTCTTCGTTTTAATTTAACTAATTATTTTTTATGTTTAAAATGTTGAGGAATTTTATATCGGAGTAAATCAGTGAAAAGCTGGAGATTGATTATCATCATGATTTTCATCTAGCGTTACACTCTTTGTTTCTACATCAAAAGCACGATTCAAGTGATGCTTTATGATATTGGGTCCTCACTGCTCTATATGTATAGCGCTCGGTGTGTAAATGTGTATGCGTACATGAGAGAGGGGAAGGCAGAGTGATGACTGTGCTGGAATAAAGGAGATTAATCTTGAACCCACTTCCTCAGAAGAACACTCTTGGCTTTCACTTCACTCCTCTGAGGCCTGTATACTCACAGTCCCCGATCCGCCCACCCTCCCATATCCACCTTCCCGCCTTCCCTTCCCTTCCCCACTCACTCCCTTCCCTTCCTTTTTCAGCCCCCTCAACCCCCTCAGCTACTATAGCTACCCAAATCCTCTTCATCACACAGCACAGAGAAAAGATAAAGAAAGAGAGAGGGGTGGTGGGAGGGGGGAAAGTTGGCTAAGAGATCCAAAGAGCTGTAGACTGTAGAGAGGAAACGGGAAGGAGGTCTGGTAGGGCTGGAGGGGGGGATAGAGAGAGTGAATGAGAGAGAGAGATAGAATAAAGAGAGAAGGCGGAGGGGAGGGGGGTATAGAGGTAAAGAGTGAGTCTTAATATGCAGACTCAGAGGGTCAGTGTGTAGGCAGCAGTGTGTTGTTTGTTTTATCAGTGCCCCACTGGCGCTGTGGGATGGGGTTTGAGTGAAGGCCAGTGGCCACAGCTTGCCATGGAGGGTCCAGTGATGAATGTTCAGAGGCAATCTAGGACACTGCAGCGGAAACGCCATCAATTCAGTAGCCGTATCACAGCACGACTGGGAGGAACTGTGCTGTGCTATGTGTACGGGAGAGCGTATATGCATGTGTCTCTGTATATGTGCGCATATGTGTATGTGTGCACCTACGTATTCCTTTGTGTTTAAGAAAGTTTTTGTGCGCAAGTCTGTGTGTGTGTGTGTGTGTGTTTTGAAGCACATATGGGGGGGAGGGGGTTAAAGGATTACAGCTGTCTCTTGGCTGTGGGAAGTAGCTGAGCAATGCTTCCCATTGGTCATTCCCATGAACCCTTGCTCTTTAAGGGGCATGGTGGGAGGCAACGCTGAGGACAGGGGAGCATATCACCACTGGCTGGGCCATACAGGGCCAAACTGCCAGTCCAACCCAATCCCAAGAAAAAAAAAAAAAAGATGGGGTTGTCATTGACATATATATTACAGATGCAGACATGGCATTGTCTGCACCATTTTTACACACATAGTGTGCAAACATTGACCTAAACTTTCAAAAACAATGCACAAACACATAGACATTAACACATACATACATACATTCATACATACAGTACATACATGCATACATACACCACATACATACTGTACATACACTACCAAAAGTCAAAAGTTTGGACACGTGATTGAATGTACTATCTTTTTTTATTATCTTAAAGCATTTTTTTTTATCTGAAGTCTTATGCTTAAATGCTTGAAATTAGTTATTTTTGCCTTAAAAATACGTTGATGCCTGTGTATGAATTTCTTTCCAAAGCCTTTGCCTTTCCATCAAGGCAAAAGGGAGGCTACTTTAAAGAATCTAAAATATAAGATAGTTTTGATTTTTTTGGTCACTGCATAATTCCATTTGTGTTATTTCATAGTTTTGATGTCTTTACTATTATTCTGAAATGTGAAAAACAGTGAAAATAAATAAAAATGTGTGTCCAAACTTTTGACTGGTAGTGTACATACATGCATATGTACAAAAAGATCCTGAATATGCCTAAACCCTATTTCCAAATCTGCAAACTTCAGCGACGACAGCTTCTCTTTTTCCATTCCTACTCCACTCCAACTCTGCTCTTTCCTCCGCCTCAGCCCAAGACTCCACTCCAGGCCTCGTCCCAGCCCCAACGCCAGCCACTTATCAACAGGTTCTGCTGGATGTGAGGTCTGCCAGGCTCTCTCTGTGGAGGACACGATTAGGAGGAGAGGGGTGGGCACTAAGCCTCAAAAACCAGCCAGAAAAAAGACCCACACGGTGATAAGGACAAAGAATCCCAAGCACGTCATGGGTTTTACAAGCCCGTCATGGTTTTACTCCCATCCCCTCCAGCAGAGCACTTTTACTGTGAAGGAAACAGCACAAATAATCATGTTGCCTTTGCCCTAACTGTATCAAAATGTTGTTTGGAGAGCTTCAAGAGACAGCTAAACTCCTCAGTCCCTCACTGTCATAGAGATAGAAAGGATGACTTCACAGAGTTTTTCCTGAAGGAGAAATATCTTGGCTGCATGTTTCTCTTCCTGGCAGCAGCTAGCTGGATGTCTCAGTTAAAGAATATAGCCCGTGAAAAATGTTTCTATAATTTATTTGATCACATTAAAATTGGGAACAGATTTGTTTGCTGTGACAATGTTTGTTGAGTTAGGGGCAGCCAGACTGTCTCCCACAGTGGCCTGTTGGATGTGTATGAAGCTACAGACAAGTTGTCTGTAGGCCTATACAAACACCGTACTTTACCTTACCCAGTGCTGTCAAGGAATCTGTTCGTATGGGCTTAGGAAAACATCACAGATATGGAATTTTCCTACCTCGCCATTAACAATTATACGTTTTTAACTGGAATCCAATTTTTATGATTATTAGTGTTTTTGATGCGTAGAGCAATCATGACCACAAAATGTGCTATTTCTCCTGTAGCCTCACAAAATATTCCACTGTTTTGAATGTATGGTTCATGTGATGATCAAAGGGCTCTTTGATCGGTGAGCTAAAATATCCCACTATCATCTCACAAGTGGTTGACTAGCACAAGCCACAAATCTTCAAATGCATTTTCTAGCATTGGACTGATGAAACACTGATGCATTGTCAGCAACGGGGATTATTGGAGGCTGAATTGATTATTGCAGCCATGGGCACACACACTATGACCCCTATTACAGTTGACTCTGTATGGAGTTTTAATTCCTCCATGCCAGGAGGGATGAATGGTAGCCTCTCATTTAGTGTGTTATTTCCTGGTATTTCTGAATTCACACCCAAGTTTCCCACTTCAAAGACGTTTTGAAACCCATGACACATTGTCCACTGTCCAAAGAACACAGGTGGCTCGGATGAGGACCGGCTAACATTCTCACATTCTTTACATAGCTCGCACTAAAGGTCATTAACACATTAAAGACTGAAGAATCTCGCAACGACACATCTGCACACTGTCTCTATTTGAAAAAAGAGATGATTGATATGAAACAAATAGAACAAAATATTACGTATCTGGTCAACATCCACCTTGAGTTGGTAACGTTGTCCCATATGCTCTGAATAATGAGACCGATCATGTTTTTTTTTTTTTTATTTCAAAAGTCACACACTCAAGATCATGGGCCTCATTTAGCTAAACAAACTGATGTGTAAATTAGTTTATTTTAGACAGAGGCCTTGGTGACTTTCATTTAGTGATTTCAAAGGGACAGAGCAAGGCTCGGTATAATTAAAATACAAATACAGAGACAGATCTATCCATTCACCCTACAGTTCTGCTCAGTCAAATGCCATTTGAGGACTCCGAGCATGTTGATAGAATTGGACATCAGGCTGAAACTTTTATTATTAGCAATTAATTTGTTTACGTATTGCAGGTTATAGCAAAATCTTACTTTGAGAGTCTAATTATTTCCATAAAATAACACTCTATTCTGTTGCTGTCGACAGTAAAACAAGCATACAAACAATTCTCGCCCCACTGAATTTCTTATAAATAATGCTTTCAGTATTGTTTTTCTTTTTTTCATTTTTAAAATGTATTTCATGTTTTAAACATCTTGGTGAACAAACAAGATGCATGGTGAACCACAGTGGGAGTTTTAACCTCTATCTGAGAGACATTTTCTCTCATCATGTGTATAGGGAAAAGGCCAAAACAACTCCTTTGAAGGTGGCAGTGTGGAGAGAGGGACCGTTGCAAGTGTAAATTGTTGGGTAGGCAGGAGCACAGGCTAGAATAAATGTCTATTGAAGATCAGGCTCGGAGACCATGGACCTCACTGTCATTGCCAGTCCCATGCAGACGCCAGAGGAATATTATGGCTCTGGAGGAAATTAATTGTGGGCACAGAGGGTTCCTCTTGTAGCACAAGACAACACCAGTGTCAGAGAGGGAATAAGGGCCGCTGCCTCCGGGCACAGGCCCATGCCAAGTAAACATTAGGCATGGCCTGCCAAAGGAATATTTTGTAAGGTGTCTTTGAGGCCTCACCTAGAGGTTCTTTGATTCTTATTCAAAAAGGGAAATAAAGACTTTTTGATAGTTCCAGAGTTGGAGCTGGAGAGACAAGAATTGGAGCTGACAAGAAAAACACTCATAAAAATGAATGAGGCCCTAAAAGGCTTTGAAACGAGGCCCCTTTACATTGAGCTGTGGATTATGAAATGGAAAAATCTAAACTAAATGCTTCTACATTTCAGGGACTCGCCAGACAAGGAAGCCTGGGGAGAAGACATTACTTTTCCGCAATTACACCCAAAGGTTGAACCGTCATCTTTATTATCAAAATGTCCACCCGCTGTTGAGATAGTGGCACATGCATTTGTCTAATGCTTTTACCCGTGGCTGGGCACCAAACTCTAAAAAACAAGAGTGTACCATACCTTCTACTTGGTGATAAGGGGATAACAGGGGCTCTCTGGGAGTGTAAAGTAAAGTCTCTGGGTGGTCGAGTAGCCTAAGGGCCTGTGTAGAGAACCTACTTCACACTGACCACCACAGTAATGGCCCCGCAGGGCAGATATCATTATCATTATCTGTCATTAGTGACACAAGTGTTACTCACTAAAAAAGGCCATGTTTGGACATAAGCATTGGTCAGTGTTTTGTCTTTGTGTGGATGACAGAGATGATCTATGCATTCAAAGTGCACTTGCCACTAATATTCCAGTAGTTGCTGAAGAGACAATTGCAAATCTCTGACTGCTGCAGAACTTCAGAAGGCTGTGATTTTAAAAAAAATGTGGCACGTTTCCATGCTTTCAGTGCTTTGACAGAAGGAAATCAGATGGTCTCAATTATCAAGTGAAATACTGTTCAGACTATACCATATGTGTATGCGATGGTTCTTGAATATGATGTCTGGGAATATCACCTTTGTTTCTCACCTACACAGTGAGGAAGGCCACTGGGAGAGAGCGCATAAAGGTGCCAAATTGTCACCTTTGTCTCAGTCCGGGTCTCGTTGGGTAGCCTCGCAAGCCTGACGAGTCTCGGGAGTTCATCACATTGCAAGAAACGTCTGGCCTTCCTCTCCCTGAGAGTGATTTCACAAGCTGCGTTATTTAAATGCTTAAACCAATCACAACAATGAGTCATATGGCGCAGACACAGTGTGCCACTAGGTTAGCTGGTAATCAGTGTTAAGTAGCTCAGCACAAGAGCAATATTTACCATTTCTATGTGACGTGAACTTCATCCACAGTTATCCCAATCTGATTCTTTTGATACAATGTAGATGAGTGCATGTTCCGCCATTTATCATTCAGCAACCAATATTTGGGGCTACTTAAAAAATTGGCAACTTCCAAGGATGATAACAGAGTCATTATAAACACCAAGCTGCATGGTGATGATACCCAGTTTAGCACATTCACAGATCTGGTCCTCCATGAGTGCAACCAATGGAGACACAACAAAGAGTATTGGGTTCTTCCATGCCTTTTCCTTTCTTCACCACCAATGGAGCTAGCTGAATCCGGTAAAGCATCTTCTCCGACGATAAAGAGCCTTCAGTGTAATTATTTGTTCTATCAATTCTGAAATAACAGAAGATATAGCTTCAGCAACACAGCCAACACTGCCATACTCCATTGCCACCACTGTTGTTTACGATTCTGCTGTGTCGTGTCTCGCTTACTAGACTCGTCCCGCTTGCGAAGCTACTCATTTGGCATTGCCCTCACCGAATTGTACTAATGATTCGACATAATGGATCTATAGCCCGTGCTGTGCTTTGTTCCTCTTTCTAATTTAATGTTATTGCTATTAAATAATGGATTCATTATAGAATAGAACGTAGAAATATGAAGTATTTTTCATATTTTTTTGAAGTAAGTTTTGCATATTGGCGATAACGTAGACCAAGCTTTCAGTAATAATTCAAGTATGTTCAAGCTTGTAGTGAGTAAGATTTGTTAAAACAATTTTTCTAAATGTATCCCAAAAAAATCTCAACATTAAAAAACACTAGTGCTTGTCTCTCATTCACCTATGCTAGATAAGCAAGTTATTAACAATGTGGGTGAGGCAGGTTCTTTAAGGTAAGTAAAGCATGGAAGAACAGATAGAAATTTGGAATGGTGCTGCTGTTGGTGAAAGAGATGATTCGGGCAACTATGCTAACAAGTTCAAGTCTACAGAGTGACTAACAAACGATTGTTAGCCCAAACTATTCTACAATGCTTGTTTGGTGCTGCTCATCTTACCCCCCTAACGAGTGTAATTTCACACATCCTCAGCATTACCGCTCCTCTGAGCCACACCTGCACTACTTACAGACTGGCAGTGCTGATTAAAAAAACAACTGACATCAGCAGTGGAGAAATGAACAAACGCCTCGTGCCACACTTCCGACCCCGGGGTGAAGGGGTGCAAATGAACATGAGTGATCAGTTAGCTCGCTATCCAATCATCTGTGTAATGTAACTTCCCCTGTCTACTCTCACCTGTGTCAGCAGCAAAGGCTTTTTCAAAATGTCAAGGCAATGACTGTCTAGCCAACTACTCTTTCTTTTTCTTTGCCTCTTTTTCTCTCTCCCTCCTTCCCTCTTCTTTCTCTGTTCCTCGGTTATCCGTTTTATGCCTTAACTCCCTGTGTGACAGAAAGTACAATATAAGCCCCGCTGGTGCTTTTGACACTTAATAAAACATATCAATTAAACCTGTTACTGCGACCAAGGTGAAGGAGCAGCAGTGTTTCCTTTTTGTTGCAATTTCACTGACTTTTTATTTATTTTTTTAATAAAGGATTTCTAGAAGTTAATTGCAAACTGTAGGCACTGCTGATGTTGAGTGCCAAAAAAACAACATAAAGCAAACAACAGGGTCAACTTTAGCTTCCTTCAACAAGGTGTGAAAATGAAAACATCAATGTAGTGTTTCAGGGAGACATTCCCCCAGAGAATATAAAACAAAACACAGACACATTCCCTATCACATTTAGAAATATTTGTCTCACTTTTCTATGATTATTGACTATCAAATCTAAGTGCAATTTTAGTGCAATGATAGGTCCAGGGCACTAGACAGCACGTTGTTTGCAACAGAGCAAGGGACTGGATGTTAAGGATGGCCACAGGATTGTATTTCACTGTGGCAAATTCCAGTCACTGGGTCTCCTCATATGGAGTGGTGGACAAGACATATTATACCATCGGATAAGATATTCCTCCAGCTGTATAATAACAGAGCAAGTGATTGTCAAAGTTGAAAAATCATTTCCATTACCTTCAGTATCCCCAGAAAGCCAACTTAAGGCTGCGATCACATAGGAAGCATTTTGTCTCCTGTTAAAATGCAAAGCACATCTGTGAGCGTCATTGGTAACAGAGCTGAAATTATCATTGAAATTATCATTAGCTAATCAGGTTAGCTAGCTAATTAGCATTAGCTAGCTAACCTGAGGTAAAAACGGGAAAACATTGTTGAAAATAAAAATGAACAAGAGAGAGTTAACGATAGCTCTGCTTGAGCTTGAGGAAGAGGATGAGGAGCCCATTTGGTATGGAGAATGTAGTAGAATGAAGTTGAGACATTTCCAACTTCGAGCGCCCAGCGCCCCAAATAAACGCACTGCCTCCAAAATGCGAGGCACAGCGTGGAACAGATGCATGCCTGCTGCGACCAAACCATTGACAATACCTGAAAACATTCAGCATTCAAACCTATATGATCATGGCCTAACATGCCACACCACTCCAAACACCATAACATCACTCCAAAAACTCTTGTGTAGGATATATTTAACAAACCTTAGGAATTTAATGCCTTTGGTATTCATAGGCTATTTGATGTATTTAGCTTCTAGCATCAAAATAGGAGATGAAGGGCTTTATTCTGACTGGTTGAGTGAGTAAAGAACCTGGTGGTGGTGATGATGGGACAGTGCATCTCCTGAGACACAGCACAGTTGAAAACTTAGAGAACTCAACAGAAGTTTTTACTCTGAAAGACAAGCTATTACATTCAGTCTGTCTACTTTGAGCTTGCGATCGTATACTTTGCACTATGCCTTATTTTTGGCTCTTTGTTTTGGCTGGTGATTCAAAGGCAGTAGAGAGAATGTAAAACAATAACACTGCATAAGTAGCTAATCTGTTGTCTGAGAACGACAGGAATCACACAGTGTATGGTAGATCTAGCATATCGGTTTCATATAAATGGCTTTATTGACAGTGAGCTCGCTAACAATACAACACTTCTCAGGCTAGTGGGCAAAACCTGTTTCCGTGGTTACCATCTGGCTCAATGTAGCCGCCTGCCATGCTGCAGAGGACGTGCGCAGGTGGCATTTGCCTCTGAACTTTTTACCCAAGACTTTCTGACTACTTCATGACATCAGTAAGGGAATGAAAGTCAAATATACAGCGCTTCAAACTCTCTCCAACTCCTCAACCCTGATAACTGTGCTGTCACCACAACACATAGGGCTTGTGTGCAGCGCTGTGGAAAAAAAACAAGCCTTCACATTATTGTCACAAGTAATCCAGCATGTGTTGGTGATTTTAACTGAACTCAATCCGCAAATCTCTGTGGCATTAACATCCCTCTGGATCCCACCGGCATAAAATAGTGAGTCACATCAGCATTTCATTGTTTGGCAGTATGACTTACAATATCTTTTTCAGGGAATAAATGTAAAAACCAAAAACACACACTGAGTAGCTATAATAAAAGAATACATTACTCAAAAGGCACTAATTAGGTGTGGTTGATTTGATACATTTCTACAGTATGCTTATAGTGACCACAAATCTTTGTGCTTAATATTTTAATAGGCTACTATATTGTGTGACTGTTGTGAATTCTCCATCACTTCAGTTGTAGGCTTTCGGAGGGCCTATGTAATATTAATTGAGAAGTCTCACTATTATGCACTGATTAAAAGAAAATAGAGCAGTGGAGAATGTGAGTGCTACTCTAATAATTGCAAAACTTATTTCACGCTGGGTGCAGTTTCTGAATGAATCTTTAAGTAGGAAAATATATGAGCACTCACAGAAGATTAACTTTGATGCGTACCAACACTCACAATAACCATCAAAGTTAATCTTCTGCAAGTATGCTTTCTCCCATAAAGGAGGATGGTGAAGCGCTAGTGTAGAGGTTTGAGAAGTGGGCTTGTGACCGTAAGGTTGTGGTTCAAATCCCAGACCATCCTCTCCCTCAGCAAACTACCATCGAGGTGTCCCTGAGCAAACCTGGTCTCATGAAATTTCTTAAGAGTTAAATACATTTTTCCATCACAAAGGCATTGACATTGGAACAACATGATCTCACACAAATACGTGAAATGAACACGATCTCTAAAACGGCAATTTACGTGCTGTAGACACGTATTATGGGAAAATAACGTTTCTCCACCACGAACTGAATTACATTCCCTCGCAACAAATTGAAATACGCTCCTCCACCACGAATTTAAATACGGTCCTCCACCACAAATTGAAATACGCTCCTCCACCACGAATTTAAATACGTTTCTCCACTTCGAATTGAATTACCTCCCAAAGGTTGGTTAACGGTTAAATTTAGGCAAGTAAAACAAGTTTGGTTAAGGTTAGGGTTAAGGTTATAGTAAAGTTTGGGCAAGTAAAACAACTTGGTTAGGGTTTGGGTTAAGGTTATGCAACTAAAACAGCTAGGCTAAGGTTAGAGAAATGGTTTGGTCATGGTTAAATAAGAAAAATGTTCGTTAAAAATTAAAATGTGACTTACGGTTGAAATTTCCTTTGAAAACGCTGGCAATCGAACCCCGGTCGCCAACATCAAAGGCAATAGTATCCGCCCATCCACCACACCGCCCACAACACCCTTACTGGCCACCGTGCTGCTTCAATGTCACACTACTTCCTGTTTATAGTCGTGTCTCCTTCATGTAACCGGTTCGTGCTGGGAAAACGTAAATTTAACACTTTACGTTCCACCAACACGTAATTTGCTGTTAACATGTCGTGTTCATTTCATGTTTTTCTGCATGGATATACACTTGTCTTCAACCCCGACGACCCGGGCTAAATTCTCAACTCATGCTAAGAAGGTTTCCACTGTGAGCAAAGTTATAATTTGTAATGAAAGTTGGGGTTTTTTCTAACTCTAACCCTTAACTATGACCAAAACCTTTTGCTAACCTTAACCAAATTGTTTTAGTTGCCTAACCTTAACCATAACCTTACTTGTTACTTGGCTAAACTAAACTGTTAGCTAACCCTTTTCACGTAATGAACAGGAGACAATGGTGTGTCCGATTCATGTTATTGTCACATGATCTAATTTATGGCGGAGGAACATAATCTTCACATAAATTGTGTCCGCAACACGTAATCTGCGTGTCAGAGTTCGTGATCATTTCACGAAATTTTATAAGATGTATGTGTTGCCTTGAGCAAGGCACTTAACCCCCAACTGCTCGAGTGTCAGTGATGACTGTGTTTGTACTGGGCAGCTCCCAGGTGGGAAGGTGTGGGATTGTATGAGTGTGAAGCAGGGCAGGCCTGCGCTGAAAAAGAGCATGAAGAAGATTGACTGAGCATGCGTGTTCAATCAATCTTCCTCGGGTAAAAAAAAAAAAAAAAGGTTACACAAGCCCACAATCCTGTCAGAGTGCCCTTCAGAAAAACATTGGACCCCTACCTGCTCACTTACTGTACGTCAGACGAAAGTCCATGGCAGTAGTGTTGTAATTCTAAAGGAAAAGGTAGAATGTTGTTTGATGTATACAGCAATTTGTGAGATTTTGCACAGTTGCTGCAAAAAGGAATGCACTTAGGCAGTCTTGTGGGTGAGATGGTGTGGACTGGCATCCTGTACCTCCATTTCTGATTGCGTTTGAGTATATTGTCTCCTCCTTTCTCTTTCTCTTGATCATGAAAAACAGATAATTTTACTGATAGTTATGAAAAATCCTATCAATACAGTTCAAAATGTATTTCAAATACATCTTAAACGCCATCAAGAGTCTTCGATTTGTGTGTGTGTTATAATTCAATTATGACAAAACCTAAGCTGCTGAGTTTCACAACATGGTGACTTGCATTTGTTTACAATATAAGTTACCAGTAGTTTGTGCTGATTTGAGATCAGCTTTTTCTTGCATGTTTCACCTAATGGCAAAACTGAATTCATATAAACTTTTTTAGAGCATTTTGGGGCATCTCATGATTACTTTTCCTGAAAAAAATTCCAAGCAAGTATTCAATACACAGGCAGTGGAATGACAGATGACCTATGCAGACAAAATACAGCTCTTTTCTGTCTCTGCCTTCTTTTAGATGCAATTTGGAGGTATTGTGAGCTACTAGATTCACACAGAGTCAATTTCAATTCAAAGTCTCTGACAAGGCAACAGATGAAGCTTAAGTTGTCAGTGAGAGATAGAAAGTCATTGCAAGCCACTGGAGACGGAAAGAAAAGTTAACAACATAGTTGTTTCGATAAATATCTTTCACAGTGTGGTAATGGAGAGTGCATTTCCACCATCCTAGTGAGGTAAAATGGCGCTGACTCAGGTCTGCACCCTCTTTCTCCTTCTGCTGTGTTCTGCTCTAGTGAGCAACAGCCACCCAAGTGATTCTGACTAGGCTTGACCTAGGACAATATTCTCTCACCGGGTCCAATTCCACCTCAGTGGATGCATATTGCCACTTATGCACTTAACAGTGGCGTGCTCTCTCTTTCCCTACCTTGTCCTCTCTCTGTCCATCCTGCAGTTGTCTCTACAGTTTCTCTTTGCATCTCTCACTCCTCCCATCACTCACCCTTTCTGCTTTCTCTTTTTACTGTCTCTGTTACTCCAAGTCTCTGTCGATTTGTGCTCATAAATTCTTTACTCAGCTCCCCAGTCATAATTTAATAATCAGAAGTAAGAAGCAGAGGAACGTTCTCCTGCTTACAGCTTTTTTCGAGATTTGCAAAGTCATGTCGGACCAGATTAATAGAGGCAATTGGACAGCACCAAGGGAAAATTAATATTCTTTTCCCGCTTGAAAAGTGATATGATTGTCTGTATAAAAAAAGAGTGAAGAAACTGTAAAATGTGTCCAAATGTCTGACAATGGTTGTAAAACAAAGCACCTACACATGCTAACACAGCAACACACACACACACACACACACACATGCTTGCACATGTACATAAACAGACCACCTTGACCTGATAAAGAAACATCAACGGTTCCAGCCCTCGCGGCTCAGGTAAGGACCACAGTGGCAAAGTCATTGTTGTATCTCCGGCTAATGGCGCTAATATTTGTGTGGGCCATAAATAATGCTAACAAATAACCACATAAAAAGAATTAATGAAAAGCAAACGGAAGTGGAGCAGAGAGATGCATGGTTATACAGAGTAGCGACAAATTACCCTGGGGGGCGGATGGAGGGGTGGGGGGTGGGGTGCGGGGGGGGGGGGGGGGGCTTCGGTACAGTCATTACTCCGTACAGCGAGCACGGTCTGGCTAACACCTGTGTTTCCCTCCGATCTGCCTCACCCTAATTAGCCCACACACACCCTGGGGATCCTCCGACACACACAAGACCTGGACGGGGGTGGAGGTGGGGGGAGGGGGGGGGGGGGGGGGGGGTAGAATGGGGGGAAAGTGGGGAGGGCATAAAAAGTTAAGGTAGAGGGAAAAAAAAGTAAAACATAGGTAGAGAGGAAGGTAGAAGGTAGAGAGAGGATGGAAATGAGAGGTAACCACCTTGTACTTTTCTGCTGATATCAGGTTTTGAATATCATTGTGTGTGTGTGTGTGTGTGAGAGAGAGAGAGAGAGACAGAGAGAGACAGCAAGGCAGCGATGCAGTCAGAGGTGAGCTGACATCTGCTGACAGTGATGAGAACTGGAGGCTGAGAGGTGGAGCAGTCGCGCTCACCTCTCTGATTCATTTGCACTCACCCCATGGGTCGGAAGTGTGGCATGAAATGTTTGTTAATTTCAGATGTCACTTTTTATTCTTGTTAAGAACACCTGGAACCCCTGCCCACCCTGTTATACCCTCCTCCCACTCCCAATGATAACACTGTTTCCTTAGCGTCGTCCTTGGCAACAGCAGTCTGATGGACCATCTCTTTCACTGAGGTGTCTTGGCAATAAATCCCCGTTGTAACACATCTAATGAACCACCCTAAGATGGGTTTCTCTCTGTATATCAGTAATATAAACACCTTCCTTAAACCACTCACCCTGCATGTTTTTTGTGCCCCATGATGAAATCAGAGGAGGGACTTTGGATCGGCTCCGGTCCGTTTGTCCGTCTGTCTGTCTGTTCGTCCATCATTCACAATAACTCAGATGCCACTGATTGGATTTTGATGCAAATTCAGGGAATGATGCATGTCATTGCTCTGTTCCAGCATTTTACAAATATAAATTACACAGATTGGCCAAAAGGGGGTGATATAACTTTTGTTTACTTGTTGGATTTTGCTGAAACTTGGGGGAATGATGCATCTCACCTCACATTTTCAAAATTACACTGATCAGCCCAAGGGGGTGCACTCCATGTGTCACATGACATGACAATATCTCAGACACTGATCTTATTTTGACAAAACTTATATATGAAATATGGGGGAAATACAAAAAAAAAAAAAAAAACTAGGGGAAATGATGCATCTCATTGCTGCATTCCAGTATTCAAAATGACACTGATTGGCCCAATACAATCTACAATACAATGAATTCTGGACATAGTCATTAAGATGTTAAATCAAAGACCATCAGGTTGTAGGATGTTTTTCCTCCTCCTCCTCCTCCTCCTCCTCCTCCTCCTCCCCTCATCCTCTCCCAGTGTTTCTCACTGGTAAGGAGCCAATAGACTAAAGAAAAGGGTCGATGCGATTGGGTTACAGCTCACCAATGCATTGATCCAGCCTGGTGCCCAGAGGGTGCAAAGGATTCAAGGAGAGAGAGAGACAGAGAGAGAGAGACCGATGGAAAGAGAGAGAGCGAGAGAGAGAACTGTAAAAGGAAACAGATCATCCAGTCAGTCTGACCCCACTGAACTCTGGGTAGAGTACGAACACATCATGCCATGGAGTGCAGGCTGGACGTTACCAAGAAAGAGAAAAAATGTGCACCAGCACATAAATGCAGACAGACTGTAGAGAGAGGCATGAGTTCACAACATGTTTTCTAAAACACAAACTGATAAGTAGTTCATAGATTATGCCTACCTATGTTATATGATTTGTTAAATATTTTAATTTAGACCAATTACCACAAACAACGTTCATAGTTTTGTGCCCAAACTTTTATTTGTCTTTCATTACTTGTCATGGTGCACTTGATCTACAGTTTCCAAACAGTGACATTGTGAAGGATTTGATGTAACATCATATGGTAATGTTTGACATGTAAAATATTGTTTTTGATAGAGGTGTGATTGGTAAAACTTTATTTAAAATGTAGATACAATAAAGTCTGGTTTGCTCAGCTGTGAGACACAGCAGAATGACATACTGTAGTTTCCTTTATGCAATTGTTCCAGATTTGAAGATGGAGCATTATGGTTGTCTAGAATTTCATACTCCTCCTTTCTCTTTCTGTCACACTCACTTTGCCACTGACCACACTGATGCTTGCACAGCAAGAGACACAGAGAAACACAAACACACACATGCACACAGGCACACCGGTCCTTCTGTGAGCTCGCAGACAGACACACACAAGCATTCATTCAAATGAATTGAAGTTGACACTCAACATTTTGTCGATCTATTGCTGATCTCTGCCAGGAAACTCTGCCACTCTGGTACTGTGTGTGTGTGTGTGTGTGTGTGTGTGTGTGTGTGTGTGTGTGTGTATAGTCACTAAGTGAGATGGGAAAGAGCACCAATCCCCCACATGCTGACTCCAAAGACAAGCATGGATCATATTACCCTGTGCCTCAGGACCACACACACAGACATACTGTACTTTCTCCCTCTTGCCCTCTCTCTCTCTCTCTCTCTCTCTCTCTCTTTAAGTCTATGTATATTTGTATGTCTTCTTTAAATTAAACTGGCAGTATCTCCATCCTGTTTTGTAAAACAATCTTAGTTTTCATTCAATAAAGTGACAATTCATTAACAATGTCAAGTGACACTCATACGCATGATATAAAATACAATTGCTAATGAAGCCATTTTAATTGTGTAGTCATACTTTATGTAAGTTTGACGTCTATAAATAAATCTAAACGTCCTCATGAGCTCTCAAGATGGGTGGCTTGTGGTGAAGGAAATTACTCTGTTTCAAAACATACAAGGTGTTAGAGCAAGTGAAGGAGTGTTCATGCAGAATAGGGAGAGCAAAAAAGTAGAAATTGTGGTTTTCCTGGGCCTCTCCTTCCTTAAGAAAACTACATCATAGTGGAATTTACACAGAATATGCTTGCTTGAATATGCTGTATATTGCAGACGTCAACAGAAACCAACTCATACGGTTTTCATAGCAAATATTTCTGTATTGTAGTGATAGTTTCTGTTTTTAGCACAATTTTCCCAGTTCCTATTTAAATCTTCCTATTTTAACATATCATCTCTCACTTCCACCTCTCTATTTCTCTTTGCTATACCCTTCCATCATAAGTGTTTCTTTTCCACTCTCCTCCTCCTCCTCCTCCTCCTCCTCCTCCTCCTCCTCTCCTCTCCCCTCTCCTGTCCTCTCCTCTCCTCTCTCCTCTCTCCTCTCCCCTCCCCTCTCCTCTCTCCTCTCCATACACTGAGACAGATCTGAGACTCCTCTGGCGGTGACAGAAGTAGGCTGCGCACGCCGCGGCGCCGGCCCAATCAGTGGCGATCTGCATGGTAATGTGTGGCAGGGGCGGGATAATGAAGTTCCCAGCTTGCCGGCTGGAAGGCTATCCTCCGGTGTGCTGAGTGATTTATCTCCTCTGTCAAGAGCCAGGACAGCCAGGACTTGTCCTTCCCCATGGTCCCCGGGAACAGGAGTCGACCGGAGCCAGATAAGAGATGGGGAGAGCAGAGGGTCCGGGCTGCTTGCAAAACCTGAAGCGGCCTACATATATTACATAGCAAACAATGCCAGATACAGTAAATGGAAGATTTTAATCTGTATCCTTGTTACTATAGAAGATCTGATGTTTTTTTGTTTTTTTTTGGAAGGGGGGAGCTGGTACAATTGTTATGGTATAGCAGTTAGTGCGACCTATGACTCTACCCATCCTGTTTCACTCATTTGTCCCCTGTGCTGTAGGCCAATCCATCACACTCATCCTGCCCAAAGCGACGTGACAAAATGCAAAATAAGCCTCATTCATGATTTACAACAGTTTTGTGATGTAGCCACAAACAAAAACTAACAGCTTTATTGCCTATTATGTAGAATGCAAGACAAAAAAAAAAAGCTGATGAAGGAAGACAGAAAGACGTGATTCCAAGTCCCAGGATACTTGTTTGGAGACTTGTATTTTTTGCTGGATGCCGAACTGCTGTAGCTGTGATCCAATCAGATAAAGGGAGAGGGTCTGACATGTCAACAGACATCTCATAAATTTATTATGGGATTAGTCCATATAGTTTTCATACCGCTAGTGCCAAATGTTTAGCAGTAATTTGTTTAAAATATGTTTAAAATAATAATACAACACTTAATTTGACTGAATCTCAGTTAATTTGTTTATAATTTGATGTTAGCCTTTTATCTCTTAAAAAAGCAAATATCCCTTGATGGCACATTGTTTCCAGATGCAGGTGTACCACCAACATCAGCTCTTTCAATCTTAGGTTAAGTTCATCACTTTCATCTTAGTGCGACATGATCATTCAGTTGATTTATTCATCCTGCAGGCTTTAGGCTAATGCTGTAGCCAGACTGCTGCGCCATTAGCTAGCTACTACTGTTTTATGTTACACTCAGTGAACTCTAAATCCAATTAGCTGTATCCAACTGATAACAAATCTAGTCCATATTTTATCTTGGCTGTGCTCAACAATGGCAGCCATCTAGCTTACTAGCAATCAGCTGTAATGGGGGATCCCTCAGTCTCATTTTGTCTCTCCAGCAAATTAAAATGATATCTGCTGGCCGTCTCTCCAAGTACAACTTAGATGTGTTTTTTGCAATTATACATCACCGTCGCTCTCTCTTCTCCTTTTCTACATGGCACTTCAGCGTCCCTTGTCTCCCTGGCCTACAGCCTGGTCACTTTAAATCTCTGTCAGACTTGACCTTGGACAAAAGAGTTAAATTAGTCCAATGAAGTACATAATGAGTTCATTTAGGTAATTAAGCATTCAGGTGGAATGAAAAAACGCTCACTGAGTATGCCTGAGGTCTTTTCCACGTTGGTGAGGCTAAATGATCAAGATGCAGAATAAAACTAATTGGATTTTGTTTTTTTTAGGCAAATAACAAGAATTCTATATGTGAGATCTAAGTTGAGAGAAATGTCTTGGACGGATGCACAAAGCTTGATCTAATTAAAGAAATCGTGGAAAATTAGGATTAGATAAATTAACAATACAGCAAGTCATATTTAGCTTCTTATTACGATTGTCCAGATATAGCAAACATGATCTTAATATGACAGGAGCAACAAAGAATAAGTTACTTTCTTTTCCAAGATTCAAGTCCATAAGACAACAAAAAAAGTAAAAGTTAATCATACAAACTTTGGAGTCAGATCATTTATCAAGATCATCAAGATCAGATTAAGATTGTTTATGTATTCATTTATTCATCCATCCATCAATCCAAGTTTCATTTATTTTTAAAATTTCACTTCACTAAAATATATTTTTGTAGCCAGTATTAGTGTTTTAGTCAAGTGTAATAACATTAGTGATGTCTAAACCAGAGGTGTCCATTACAATGAGGGCCACGGTTCCCATTGTAATGTAGGTGATAGGTTGTTCAAAAAAATGTGATTGTTATTGCTTTTTTAAATGTAACAAGTGAGGAGTAGTTTTTTAGGTCTTATATGCCATCCTCATTTTTGTTAATGTGCTTTATTAGACATAAGATATCACAAAAATCAATTTTCAAGTATAATGAAATTCCATCAGAACAGACCAAAAGGGCAAAACTTTGCCTGTGGGCCCTACTTGGGCCTGTCTAAACTATCAAATGAAGACATACGGCAACAATAAAACTCTTTACTGACAAACAAAAGCAATTCTTGATAATAAACATATTGACACAACCATGGCCATTTCAAACAATTACCAACATGTCACACATGTCAACTAAACTTAATTCATCCCTTTTTATCTTGACCCTGACTACAGTTCCCATAAAGCACCACCAACTCAACGGACCATGTGCTTCCTGCTTTAATGCATTGTTTACACATTGAATAAGTTTAAGACAAAAACAAAAGGACAAACACGTTTTCTTGACAACAATTTGTCAGTTTCCCAGCTGTGGCACCAATGGCATGAAGAGAGTTCTTGTCCAGTGAAACTGCTTTAAATTGAACTCTTGAATTGAATTTTTGGACCTTGTTCTGTCACGTCAATCCATTGATGTGTTTACTTCTGCAAAAACTGACTGAACCCTCTAAGAGATGCCCCAGGTTTATCCTCATATGAAAAACACCTTTCCAGAGAGAGGATTGACACATGAATCGTGGGCCTTGAAGCACTGCTAATGCTAAATGTATGGTAGCGGTAGGGGAAACTATGACAGTTTTTAAAGTCTTAAATCATCTTAAATTAACCACACAATGTTTTGTGCTAAATAAGGATAATTTTGCCCACCATTAGAAACATAGCACACACATAATAAGCTGGAATTAATCTTTAATTACACTAACAATGTGCCAGTGTCTTTTTCTCACCTTGCTCCTTCTGGTTAATTAAAACAAATGAACAAAGCCAGGGGTTCTCATAACCTGAATTGGTAAAGATCAACCTAATTTGGAGGGAATTAAAGTATAATGCTGAGGAATTCATTATCTTACTTCCATTGTGTAAACCAAGATATAGTATTTGTGGAACACCAGGAAAAGAGGGCAATTTTTTTGTTTGTTTGTTTGTTGTTGTTTCTTAAGCAGAGAATCACAGCATTAAAAAAGATGTGTGACATACAGACAATGACAGAATATTTTGGCTGATATCCAGTTGAACATTGTACTTCTCCAAACACAAAGTGTGAAGAAAGCACCCTCTAAAGATTTTGCAACTTTCTCAGCAAAAAAACAATCCACATTTAGAAAGAAGGAATTGCCGCTTGAATTTGTCACAATTGGAGTGTTTTAAATTATTTCAAAAATATTCCAATTTGATTTGAGAGAGTGCAGTGGAGAGTGTGAGAGAACGATCCTCTACTTGTGGTGCTTTTTCTTGGACCTAATCTTGAATCTGTATTGTTAATATATTACTACTACTACTAGTACTGCTACATCTACAACCACAATTACTATTACTACTACTATTGCTACTAGTGGTACTACCACTACTACTACGACTGCTACTACTGTTACCACTACTACGACTACTACTAGTATTACTACTACTAATAATAATAAGAAAAATTATAACAACATACCAATACTTGTGGGTGCTTTGGCTTTGGCCATTGCACTTCTTATCGGTTTATTGTAACATTGGTGATCGCAATTTAGCCGTATTCCACTGTTTCACTCTTTGTAAGAAGCTGTGGATAAATGCCTACAATGTAAAATGTACTGCGTTCTCAAATGCCATTTTTGTGTCAAAACAGAATTTATTGTCATGAGAACCTTTGGTTTGAAACTACAACCTAATGGGAAGTGTAAACATCCATCTGTCAAATCCCTGGAGGACCAATCAACTTCAATATTTAACCATTTTGCTCATATTTTCAAAGCATATCTGTTTCGATTATGACGTGCATGACAGATAACCATGATGAATATCAATCTACCACTAAGTCATCAGTCAGTGTCAGTCAGCTAACATACACTGTAGAAATTGGTTAGTTCTTGTTGCATGTAAAAAACAGTTCCTGATGTGCAGATTATTCTAACACATGTCAGTACACTGCTATATTGAATAAGATGAAAATGTAATGTTATGATGTGGGGAGCTTTGCCACATCTGCCATCATATTAATGACAAAAGCTTAGGACGCCATCACAGCTTTATGGTAAACATTCCTCTTGTCCCTCAACTCTTTATTCAATTTTTATCAAGCATCAGTGATGGAGTACAAAGGAGATGGAAAATGTTTTCCTTTTTGTGAGTCAAAGTGATACAGTGCATCCCTCTTCTTCGCTGCAGCTCATTATTAGGAAGCGTTAACAAGTGTTCAGGCAGAGGGAGAATAAGTACACAGTAATTGACTCCTGGCCTCTCTCATCGCATTAGAGGCCCGATAAAATGGGCTCTGCTTTCACAGGCGTGCAGGATGACTGAGGGAACATGCTTGTCTCATTTGTCATCAGAACTGCCTGAAATAAGCATAAGGCCTCAGCAGATGAACCATGGACTTGAATATGCGTTTTATGATAGACTCGCTCTCTCTGTGTCTCTCCCTCTCTCTCTTCCCCTCACTCTTTCATCTGCCTCTCTCTATGAAATAAAGTGTCTGTGAAGGTGTTTTAAAACATTTTAACATGCAATTGCACGCACACACACACACACACACAAACTGTGACTTGAATGTCGAAGCCATGTCGGTGCAGAGCACAGCGGACTGGTAGCAGCTGAGGCTGGCGTGTGTCTGAGCAGGCTCCTTAGAAGCAGGCGAGGGTGAGGGTGACAGCGTCAGCTTGGCTCTCCTAATGAATGTCTCACTTCCCCCGGCACACTCCCTTCACTCTCCCCTCGCAGGCAGCCAGTGCCCCGCCGCCTACGGGCCCCACATCTCACCGGTCGACAGCTAGTGCCATCATCGGCATGACCTCACGGCCTCCCAGCCTCGCCTGCAGTGCCAGTGTCACTTCGGTTTTGGCAAAGGCTGGGGGTCCGGGGGTGGTGTCAGGGCACTGTGAAGGGTAAATAGATTAATAGAAGCTAATGAGAGACACAGGAGCAGGATGGTCAATACAGACAAATTGGTGTTATTCTTTGTCCTTACTACCACGCTGCTGGTAGGAAGACTGCATTGCTGCGCACACAGACCGAGCGCTTATTTTCCGGGTGCTGTCCACATATTTAAATGTTCTATTTCAGTTAAATACTCTAATTAGGTAAATACACATCTGGTGTATTTCTTTCTGTTTTTCATTGGTCTTCCAATGAGAAACGGTGAGGTAGTAAAAACTTACTCCCAGGTGACCTGACTTAACTATCACTTCTTTGTAGAAAAGCCCTGTGTCACCACAATTACTATGTTTGTAACAATTGCTATATCTCATACTCTCATAAATGACACAAACATGTCCCAAATCAGGTGTCATGTGAAAAAGAAAAGAAATTGGTGCATTAAAAAACTACGTCCTCTTCTTCTGACTACTGATAAAATGGCAAACAGGCAGAAATGCTTTAAAAATATGGCAACACTTTACAATGCTGGAATTATACACTTAGAAATGTAGTTGTGATGCAGTTAGTCTCCAAATACTTTGCAGAACATTATAATTTAATTACTCACAAATTATTAATAACAAATGCTTTGCTATAACTTGATTATAATCCTTTCACAATTTAAGTTATTTATGAAGTAATTATTCACTTATAAACTACTTTTAAACATCAATAAAGAGTTTCTGGTTACATTATTAGCGCATTAAAACTTGAATATCAAAGCTCATAAATTATTTATACTAAATAATTATATATATATATATATACAGTATATAGTATACATAGTACTATATATAGTTATATACTTTCAATACATGATTTCAAATGCCTATTTATCAGGTGCTCGCAGGGCTTTTGAAGAGAGTTCAAGTTATTGTATGAGTCAAAGTCAAATCTTTATTCTAAGTGAAGTCAGTGTAATTTTCCTCTGTCATGATTCATGTTGTGAAGTTTGTGACTTGAGACACACTTGAGTCAAACTCATCTCTACATTACAATATACAATTAGACTTGTAGCAAACCCTACACATGTTAAAGGGTCCTTCAATATGTAGTTATACTCATGGTTTAAAGAAGTGAAAATGTGTCCTAAACACTCTGAGCTTGGCCTAATCAGATTTTGGTGTCTTCTGTTCAGTGACAAAGGGATAAACACCATCAGTGTGGATTAGTAACTCAGGCGAAACAGCAAACACACAGTGACACTAATAATTTAATGACTGTGATCACTGGTCAAGCAGTGAGTGTCCCTCTCTTTCTCTCCCCCGCTGTCTCTATCACACACACACACAGAAACACACACACACTGATGCATGCGCACACACACTTACTTGCACGCACGCCACACATGAGCTCACACATACACACTTGGGCACCCACAGCACAAGTCACGCCAGCAGTCCATTTGTTTTAGTTGCTCTCTGTCCCTCTCTTTATTCTCAACTTCTCTGGGATGTCCACCCCATAATTTCTCTTTTGGTCAGGTTTTATCCACTGTTTTCTGTTTTTTCTTTCCCCTCCCTTCCTCTTGCGTATCTCTCTGCCTTTTCTTTTTCTTTGATTGCGGGTTTTCTGTGTGGTTATCCAGTCCGTATCTCTCCCCTCTCCCCTACTTGAGCAAGGTGACAATTACAGGGTTTCCAAGCTGAGAGGAGACGCTCATCAACTCATCTATAATCTGTGGGGACCCCTGTCACACACACACACACACACACACACAGACACACACAAGCATGCATGGCCATCCTCCTCGCACACCATCCCAGATACAACACACACACATACACGCATACTCCACCCCCACATGTCCCCTGCTGTTCCTCACTCATGAGAGCGGAGCAAGCAAATCCAGAGGCATGACAGACAGACAGACTCACAGACATATCATTATCCCAGCCTCTCCATCAGGGTGGGTTGTCTGACGATAGCAGGGCTGAGGACCATGGCTTCCAGTCCCATGATGCACCCAGCCCTCACTGCCGCAGCCCTCTGCATACTAACAAATGCCCAGACACCCACACACACACTGTACTGTAAACCCCATCCGCGCCTTTCATCTCACCTCCAAGAACCTGTAATGGTGGTCTGCAGTGTGCCTGGTGCATCACTGGCTCCAAAGTTTAGACATTTTCATAGAGGAAAATGGGTAAAAAAAAAATGACTGCAGTAGTATATTTTCATCAAGGATGGATTGCTGCCATGGTAAATTAAGAAAATGGTCAAGTTGGAGAAATCTATGGAGCTACATCTGGTTACTTCAGTTATAGGGTGAGCAGGTGAGGGAGAGAAAGAAGGGGAAATTAGGTATTTTATCATAAAAAGACAACAACCATATTAGTTTTTGTCATTCTCTCTCTCTCTCTCTCTCTCTCTCTCTCTCTCTCTCTCTCTCTCCTGTCCCCTTTCCTCTCCTCCTCTCCTGGCTGGCGTAGCCCCTGTCTGGACCCAAACAGGAAGGGTGTGGCGCTGAGGTGGCACACCAGGGTCGCGACCTGGCCTCCCTCCCGTCATTAGAGCCTCCAGCTGGGCCAGGACTTCCGTTGATGTGGTCCACCAAGGAGGGGAGGCAGGGGAGGGACATCCCCTTAATTGTACCCTAGGTCATAGTGAAAGGAATGTCTGAGGTCTGAGGCCTTGTTACACACACACACACACACACACACACACGCACACACACACAGAAGCACAAATGCACGCTCTCTCTCTCTCTCTCTCTCTTTCTCCTCTGTCTCTCGTTCTCCTGTGTTCTCCACCTCCCATACACCCACCCCTGCGGAGAAGGCCACTAATTGGCACATTGGCTGCCAGTGTGGGTGTGGAGGGAATGTCAGAGCGCCACGCCATAGCAGGGAACCCACAGACATCTCCAGAGCAATATGGGGACCCTGGGGAGGAGGAGAGAAGATGAAGAGCACCCTACTTCTCAACTCCATTTGACCACTACATAATAGAACGTAGGTAAGGAATTAAGATGCTATACTGTAGGTGAGTGTGTTTTTTGTACTCAAGTGACAGAAACATGTCAAAGATAGATCACACCCATCAACAGCTGCTGAGTTTTTGATCGGTAATAGGGGTGCTGGGACACGGCGCCGTGAAAAGTTTTCTTTTTTCAGAATTCCCCCATTACCTTCGCTTGCATATGGTTTATTTTGAAATATTAGCAACGTAAAGATATTTATTTAAAGGAACATTTTCAGGGCCAAAACCAAGTCTCCGTCCTCCAATAACATTATATAGAGGAAGAGTAAATTTGATCCAGACCATATAAAAGAGACACTCTGCATTCATTGCCAGGCAGATAAATAAAAGTCCTGTTAAGAGTTGGGCTTTTTTTATGGTGGCGAGCTCTTTTATGGGCCCTCATCCTCTCTTTTATTGACTACTCATGCCATCTGGAACGCTCCAGCTGTGAAGAATTTGTCTACTGTAGTTTGAGTCTTTTTTGTCGGTGCATATAGCTACTTTTCGCATACACAGGAAAATACACACCAATTTTCAATTACTATACACATACTATAACCACAATTTCTGTATAGCTCTTTTATTTCTCCATTGAGCACAGTACCGGGTATGTATTATGATAATTAATGACCAAACCAAGAATTGTAGAGACTATAGAGCTCTCAATGGTGCCCTATTGCTGACTTTTAATGGTTATTTTATTGGATGAGTTCTTAATAGTCCTTAATTTCAAGGACTGCCAGTATGTCACAGCTAAATATGGTTTCAGATGTATTTTAAGGCTGTATAGATATATTTAAAGACTCTATGCTTGGTTTGTTTTTAGCCATTGAAGCAAAATAGACTAGCATATTTAGATGCGGTGGGATCTGAAGGTTTTGAAGGGATTATTTCCCATCAGCAAGTCCCACCCTTTCAGAATCCATGTGCCTACAATTCAATATTTAGCCTTCAAGACATGTGTAACACCTGCAGGTTTACAATGAAACATCAAAGAGACAATAGTAATCCCAATGCTTATGGAGCCTCTATTCATTCACTCAGTACAGCAGTTCTTAAGTTCCCGTCACCTGCTGCTCGCTATCGTCGAGTCTGTCATTCAACCCTCTCTCTCTCTCCCTCTCTCTCCCTCTCTCTGTACTTCGTATACTCTCAAGAAAAATAATGTTTTCTCATTATCTGGGAAGATGGTCCCCCGAACAAAATCTACCATGACACATGATAACATAGATGCCCATCTCAAAAGAACAGGGGATGATCCATGCTTGCAACACTTCGCCACGCAACAATGGCAATTCTACAATTTGAGACTAGGAGCAGGGCGGTAGGTGGCTGGGCCGACATAAAGACAAAAATAGACCAGTGATGAGGGCTGGTTAGAGTGGGTGGGTGTATGGGGGTGGGTGGCTATTGGTGCGTTTGGACTTGTGGTGGGCAGAGGCGCAGGGGGCCCGAAAAGGAGGGAGGGCAGGTCAGGGACTGATAGCCCACAGAGCCGGCCGAGCCTCAGCCCATAGAGCATGCAGCCAACTTTCCAGTCAACACATGAGTCAGTCAGCAGAGATGCGCCCGAAATAAATGGCTTCCCTGTTCCAGGCGGAACCACACCCTCTCGTGGTTTCTTAGAGGGCAGCGTGGGCAGGCTGGGCGACCGCCCCTCTGGGGTTTCTGGGGCCGGGGATGGGGCCGAGCGGGGGAGGTGGGAGAGGTAGAGCGGGGGAGAGAGGGAGTGGGTGGTGAGGGGGGAGGGGGGGGCGTGAGGACCGCGGGGGCGTGTTTGAGTTCCCAAAATGGTAACATTAGGGCGAGGAGCTGGCAACCCCTCAGTCTTTTCATTGTTTATTGTTTACCCGCAGCGCGGACAGTAAACAATGGCACGCCCTCTCTCTGGGCTCTCTGTGGCCGAGGCTGGAGCTGAAGCTGACCCCTGAGATCGGGCTGTGGGCAGAGCGACCTCCTTCCTCCAGCCTCCCCCGTTCCACCATGGCCGCCATGGAAAGACTTGCGATCTCACTCGCCGTCTTTCTCTTTGCTTCGTTTTGCTCTCCCTCCTCCACAATCCACGCTCTTTACCGTCAATTTTCTCCTTTCTTCTCCCTGCTGTCTCTCCCTCTCTATCGTTCGAAGCCATGTATGTGTGACAGTCATCTGTTGACTTTCTAAAAAAAGGGGCGCTGAATGCTAAAGCAGATCTCCGCACGGTTTCTGACAGAACACCAAGTGGTTTGGCTGGCCAGAGGTTAGGAGCCCAGACGACACTTGCCCTCCTCTTTATTTTGTTCTCTCTCTCTCTCTTTCTTGCTCTTTCCTTCCCTCACTCTCCGCCTCTCTCTTTCCCTCTTTCTCTCTTTACTCTATGTATGTGTGCGTGTCCCCGCCCGTGATGGGTCTCGTTAGCTGTCAAGTGTCATCTTTATTAGCGCTCTCGGTGAGTCAGAGGAGTGACAAGAGAGAGCTGGGAGTCGGTCTTTCATTACCCCTGGCGACGGAAGTGTCATTCTCTCCATCTATTATTCATATTCTCTTTAATTTAACCAGGTAGAAGTGGCCTCGCAGCTCAGCGCTCACAGATACAGTGAGTCACCCCAGCAAGACAAACATGGACAGGGAGTTTTTTATTTGAAGCTGTTCCCAGTGAGGCGATCTGCTTGCTGGCTGTCAAGAGACAGAGCAATTATGTTCTACTCAAGATTCAAGACTTCAAAAATGTAATGATATGAGTGCCATCTGTTAAAAATATTGGGCATACTTGGCACTAAGTTATCAAAATATTATCAGATTATAGTCGGTTCAAACTTTGTATCCACGTCCTCTTGCATTTAGAAGAAAGAGTCGATGTGATTGTTTATATTAATACACAAATGTTAAAGCTTCTCTGTGCCTCATGCTTGAAAAGAGAAAATGCTAATCATTGCACAATTAATTACATGAATATGATAAAATTGTTGTTTTTCTTTCTGTTTGTTATTGTGTTTTTTTTCTTTGCAAACATTTCTTAAATTTGCTCGGGGAAAAAAACAAACTCTTTAGGGAGTACCACCTTGCCTGCATTAGATAAAAAAGATCAAACTGTAAGCATACACCCTTTAATCCAAAACACACACACGCGCGCGCACACACACACACACACACGAACGAGCATAAACACGTATGCACACAAAACCCACTCGCAAACACCAAAAACACACACATTGACTAAAGCCTCTAGGAGCTCCAACTTCTCAAAGTTGGAATGATAAGAAGTACAAGGAGAGCAGGAGAGAGTGAGACAAAAGAAGAGGGAAAGAGAAAGGGGAAAAAAAAAAAAACATTACATCTGCTAGCCTAGAATTAGAGCGTGAATGTATTGTCACTCAACTGAATGTTGCAAACTCCAGGTTCCCTCACAAACAGGGACGTCTCCCTCACCGCCTTTTCCCCCCGAGGACTGGGTGCGTTTGGGGAGATAATTGACGAGTCCCCTGGCATGCAGCGAGAGAACGAGCGCCACACTCAGCGACTCACAGCCACACAAAGCTTGGCTCAGTGAGTGTGTGTACATCAGTGTGTACGGCAAAACAACAGACTGGGAGCGTATGCGTGTGTGTGTGTGTGTGTGTTTGCGCGTGTGTGTGTGTGTGTGTGCGTGCGCTTGTGTCCGCGTGCGCCTACGCGTGGTGTGTGTTTATCAGAGAGGGAGGAGGAGAATAGGGTGATTATTCCTTTCTTTGTGTAGCGTAATCCATTTCCGCTAAGCTTGAGAGAGCACCCAGGAGTAATGAGAGATGAACCTGAAAGAGCCAGACTCCATGAATACAGTTCTGAGGAAGGCCTGTGCTCTCTCTCTCTCTCTCTCTCTCTCTCTTTCTTTTCATCCCTCCTTCTCTATGCCTCTCTCTCTCTCTCTCTCTCTCTCTCCGTTCCTCTGTCTCTCCATCCTTGTGCCTGTGGAACACTTCAGCCTTTGACTAACAACTGTTGTGTCTGAGCTTCAACTTCTTCTCTGCATTCTCGAGCTATAAGACGGCTATGCCAGATCCGATGCGATGGAGAGAAGCCTGCCTTTTTTTTTTTTTTTTTTTTTTTTTTTTACAAAAGAGCAAGCCGCCTGCTAGACTAGAAGAATTGTTAGTATCACAGCGATGTACAAGGGCAAAGTTTTAATTGTTTATGGGAAAAAAGTTCTGTTGAGTTGCAAAAGTAAAGTTTGATCTCGAATTAGGGCCCTGTTCAAAAATGTGTGGCCATCTTTATATTTTGCTTTTTAAAAGGAACTTTTTGTGTCCTTTAGCAAGGATAAATTATAGATTTATTGACAAGTGCTCCAAAACTGAAATAAAGAGTCCAGGAATAATAACACGTCCTAATCTTTTTGTTTATAGGTCTATAGGTAAAATGTTTCAAATTATACATTTTGTAGTGTAGATTGCATTTTTATCTTTGTCGTCTAAGGTATATAACAAGAAGAGTATAGAAACTGTTAACCAATCATTTAACAGCTTAATGTTGTCACACATTCTAAATCATCGTATGCTAATGAATGCAGCTGTTAGTCTGATTTTATCCCGTATTCAACATTCCTTTTAATTGCTGTAAATATTGCAGTGATCTGTGACATAAAAAAGGCTGAACATGTAAGTTGAAGCCAGAAAGTGGCACTAAACATAAAGTGGCTAAAAAAAAGTGCATTTGGGGAGAGCGACTTGTGCTCGAGACTATAGAAAAATTCAATTAAAAGCGCTGAGCTTCCTGTGAGAGCTGCCAAACTGAAGCTATAAATACTCACAACAGGCCAATCTGCTTGTCTGCCTTGGTCAACATTTCTGCATGGCTGTTATTTATTCTTTTTTTTTTTTTTTCATTATTGTGCAGAAGTTGTGAAGTCTGTCTTGTGTCGCATGGGCATTTCCCCAATACTCAGTCACTCACATGTTCAACTTTTAAAATGTTGGCTTTCCCTCTACCAAGCCCCTAAAATACCTCTTCTTCATCTCTCCCGCTTACCCAAATGAAATTAGTGAAATAATTGAATATGTGACGCAGAAGTACGGCCCGTGTGTTTTGACAACCCAATGAGCTACGTTAATATTTCATTGTACCGTGAGCTAGTATAATATTTACCATAATAAAAACCTCAGTCTAAATCAAATCACAGACACTATTATTGGAACTCAGCTGGGGAAAAGGGAGAATCCAGTCAGACGTGACATAAAAGGTGACACAGGGCCAAGTTCCCTAACATTGTGACTGGAATAGTAAATACTTCCCCTGTCCCCAGATTGAGGAAGCTGTCATATCCACATTTGCCTGGGGACAAATTCATTCATAGGAAAATAAGAAGAACAGGCCTACACATATATGTCAATACCTCTCAGCGTGAGGCATATACAGCACATCCCACACGCTGCTACTGTCCTCACAGACATAACGTAGGCGCTGTATGAATCAATGACGATCAGCACGTCATCGAATTGCTGACAATAAGATATATATCAGCGGGGGCACATTTATTACCTTTGATTTTACTCCGTGGAGTTTGTAAATGAGGCAGAATCAACAGAGAGAGAATGTGCGTGAATGTTGGTGTGTTGCGTGTGTGTGATACTGTCTGTGCGCGAATTTGTGCGTACGTGTGTGTGTCCGTGCACACCAGCATATGTGTGTGTATGTGAGAGAGCGAGTGCATGCCAGCAGAGGATTCAGTCGTGAGAGGAGTAGGCACTCTCGCTCCGTCAGTTTGTCCCTGCTGTGTGTGCTCCCACCCAACGCCTCCATTCCTGCGACCCCCTGCAGAGGCCTCTGATTGCCGTGGAAACCGCACTTAAGGAGAAAATTAGGATTGCCTCCTCCCTCATTTAAAAGTACGGCTTAATTGGTTTCATTTATTAGCGATGGAAATGCAAAATAAATGTTGTGCCGTCTGATTTCTTAGGTGTGCTTATTTGCTTAGCGAGACGAGATGAAAATAAATTAATTCAAAACTGTAATCGTACTGAGGAAAATTTAAATGATGGGAAGCCGCTTCTGCCACACGTGTATCGCCGAAGACAAATAAAGAGGCAGACAGCCGTGCACACAAACGCACAGATGCACACAAGCACACACACACACACAAATACATACACATATATGCAAACATGCAGCACTTGCCCGTATCCTCATAGAAATGCCCTTCAAGAGAGACTCAAGTAGGCTGGGTGTAGATGTGGAAAATTACTGCTCTGATCCGACCACCCCTTGCACAATCAAGACTCCAGCCTGTGGGCTTGGCGCAGGTATATTTATCTCTTGTGGCAACCAACCTTACATACATACAGACATTCAGACAGACAGAATTGAACACCGCAGAAACGTTTTCATACTCAAATACTGTACAAACAGAAAAATCTACAGCACATGCACATATGCACACATCCGTCGCATGCGCCGATGGGCATGCACACTCCATGCGCACGTGAGAATGAGCACACGCATTTGTGTTCGCACATACACACACACACACACACACACACACAGACAGACACAGTCAAGCACGACTTTGAAGGACACAAACACACCACTCTACTATGGTCATCTCTCTCCCTCACCCACTTTCCCCAGGACCAGGGTGTGTATATGGTCCCACCAGCGGGTGACAGCGGTCAGTGGTCACCTCTCGCTCACTGACTGGTTCTGTGTTGAACCATAACCACACGGCGACCACACGACGTCCTGGGGCCAGGTGAGCATGCCACTATCCGGGGCACAACACAAACATCACTCCAGTCTCGTCTCTGTACATACGCATGGGGGGCAAGCAGCGGGGCACGAGCGGTTAAAGTTTATTTCTGGATGTATTCATTACACAGTGAAAGGGTTGCAGTTGGGGCTAGGCAATTGTGGCGCCAGCGTGTGATTGTGGCAAGACAGCCTGACCGCCCAAAAATGGCTGAGCTAACAGGGAGAGGAGCGCTGCGAGACGCAACAGGGCAGCAGGCGAGGTTTGCACTCCTCGCCCAGCCTTTGCCAAGTTTAGTCTCCTCACCATCCCGACCAACACACCTTATGATGATAATTCATCTCACTGAAACCACCGTACGCTGCGAAAGTCTATCGAAGAGTGACAAAAAAGAGCCAGAGGGAGCGTAAAAGGGCGTGGACAGAGAGAGAGAGAGAGAGAGAGAGAGAGGGACAGAGAGAGAGAGAGAGAGAGAGAGCAGAACCTAAGAATTGGAGGAGACTGCCTTTCCACTGTAACTAACAACTTCAGAAGAGACAAAACAATCCTAACTATCCCATACTCTTACACAGAAAATAATAAGCAAAAACAGGAGATAAAGACAGAAAGTGAGAAAGAATAGGAAGATAGGAAAGGAGAAAGTGAGAAACAGATACAGAGAGAGAGAGAGAGTTAAGAGAAACTACTTCTTTGGAGAAGTAACCGTGCTCAACCTCCAAACGATGAGAGGGAGCAGTTTATTTGATGGCTCTGGTACGTTTGAAATGGTGAAAAACTTGCTCTCGTCACCTTTGCCTCGCAGTGGCCTGTGTTGCTGAGGGTGTTTCACTCGGAGATGTTGTGTAGCTGTTTTGTGATGAGAACACCCTGAGGGAGACACAGCGGGACACAGGGTGTTAGGGTTCAGCTGTGTTTGCTTGCTTACAACCCGAGGAGAAAAAAAAACAGAGACATAAAATCAATGATGAGACGGTTAGTGGAGGTTTAAAAGGGAGCGTTTAGAGAGGATCCCTGGGTGGAAGGTGATGTAGTTGCAGTTTGTGAAAAGCATGTGATCCAACTCCGCGCTGCAAGAGAGCGAGGGGCAAGACGGCTTCTGTGTGAAATTGCTGTTTTGTGTGAGAGCGCATAGGAGTGATTGAGCCAGAGGACGAGTGAGTTTGAGAACATGTGTTGATATGTTTTCGGGTATTTGTGTGAGGTGCAAGGGTGAAGGGCCGGAGAGTCGGTGTGCATCTATCTCTCTTGTAGGTGTGTGTGAGCGTGTGCGAGTGTACAAATGCATGCGCTCCGGTTTATCAGCCCTGTGTGTGTGGTTCAGTAAGATAAATAATATTCCATTCTTTAACAGTGACAGCTCTTCGTGGCAGCAAATCTGATTCTGGCCTCTTAAATCAAGACATGTGGTTGAACGGAGGCTGTGAGATCTGAGGTTTGCGATGCCTCTCAAAGAGAATGTCTGAATGGGCCTTTTGATAAGAAAACAGCTTGAAGCCATCCCACACAGGCATGAAAACAGCATGCACCTCCCGTATGAGAGCCAAACAGATTGGATGGGATGCGATGTTGGATCTGTTCCTATTACCCAACGAGCCAAGTGCTCAGAGTGATTGACAATGATTAAGTGTAAGAGGCTATGCTAGTGTCATTCCCCGAAACATATTTCCTATGTGTCAGTGTGTAGGAGTGTTGGGCAGAGCCTGTCCATCAAAACAGACAGGTTGAATACAGGGTCTCCGTCATGGGCAGATCTTACTGCTCTAGATCAAATTACTGTCTAACCGAATACCTGTACCCTCTTCTTGTGTTTTCACCGCGACTCTGTTCAGCTATATTTTTACAGAGCGGCTCGGCACAACAATGAACGGCACATTTTCCAATAAAATCTCCTCCAGCGTTGGAATCCGATCGTCCTCCTCCCCTGGAAGTTTCCACTTGGAATCTGTTGTGGAGTCCCTGCCAAGTTGCAGGAAAACAGCACTTGTTGACAAGTTGGTTGAATCGTGATCAAAGCACCTGCCACATTGAGAACCTGAAACAGGCACCAGTTGGCGGTTCACAAGGTCACCCGTTCTGTGTTGAGGAGAGAAGGCATGTGCCAAATTCTCCCTTCAATCATATAGTACATGTAGAGAGAATACCGCCTACTTTCTCACGATGGGTTTTGGATCAGATGTGACAACAACAAAAAAATCAGACGTGCTTATCGGTGGCATCCTTTCTAGACAGTTCTTTAGGGCTCGTTCACCTTCTTCATACACCACACAGTTTTCATTACAAGTTTATCACCTTGTAGTCTGAGCTTTTGTATCATTAAATACCTGCTCTCTGTTACCTACTTATGAGTATTAGCGACCTGCTGAGTTCAGTGTGTGCGATGTGAGTTTCCTAATTGCAATTTGCGTAGCACAATGGAAATACTAAATTAAAGTGGTTATAGCAATTTCACGCTCGTCATAACATTATATTTTGAAACACATAGAGAAAACAGAGCCAAGTCTATTCCGGAGTAAATATCATTGTTCATTCATTCTTAATCACCTTTAAGTGAGTTGTAAGAAATTAAGCAGCGGAGTAGCTTAAAGGAAAATATCAAGGTTATTATAGAGTGTGTTTTCTCATATCTATATACTTTCTCTGCTACTTCAGACTATTGTTCAATTTATAGTATCTGTCACACGGTATGAAGTTAAAACTTGCCCCTAATCACCAAGTCCCCCTTCCATGTTCCTTCAATCCCACTGAATATAAAACTCCATTAAATATCCCACAGAAAAACAGTCTCATCAACCTGGAGTCATGTCACATTGGTGCAAATTTGATGCTGCTGTATTGTTACTTACAGCCAATAACTTTGATAGCTGCCAGCAAGTCCCCAGAGAAATAACATCTGACTCACTGTGTGCTGCAGTTGTAAGTTTTTATTCCACACCTAATGCATGTCTAGTTCCTGCTGAACTCTGACGTCATCCGCAAATTTGTCTTTCAATCAAAGGCAGCGAGTTCGGCATCATATCTATCATATATCTGTCACATATCATAATGCAATAGGAAATGATTTATATATTGCATAGAATACATGTGCAGTGAAGGAAATTGCACAAAAATGACAAAATATTATATTATTATAAATATATATTTTTGAAAAAATCAACCCTCAATAAACATCGCCTATAGCAAATTCAGTATGTGGTAGCATTTTAATGTCCACTGGTGCCTCTGACTAATATGACAGGTATCAACAAGTCTGTTTGGTAAAGTCATTACTGATTCCGAAACTGTATAGTAATGGTATAAAATCCCATCATAACATAATTAATGATGCAGTTGCAAAGTACTACATGCGACAATGTTATCAAAACTTTTCCTTATTCTGATTCCAAGCAGATGACACAATTTCTGTGTTACACAGAATTGAGCTACGTGTTTCAGTCAACAAATGGCCACAACACGCCACCTGAGCCTGATTTGGGGGAACACTGTTAAGTGTTATTCCTGCTGAATCTCTGCATAACAAAGACTTCTATGTCTGCGCTATTTAATTAGGAACGAAGGAGATACGCCATCCAGGGAGCGAGAGAGAGAGAGAGAGAGAGAAGGGGAGAGAGAAACTGAAGGGGATAGCGAAGGGGGTAACATCAGTTCGAGACAGCGCTCTCTGCTTTTTTTTTTTTCCAGGAGCTTCCTCTCAGGTACGCTGAGAAGCGGCATGCAGCAGCAGCGTGTCTTTGGCTGACCTATTTAGGTAATTGCACTCTTCATTAAAAAAACTCCATCTGCAAGAGAAATTACACTTCCCCAACGGTATCTAGGTAACATAATCTCCCTCCGGCGGACTAATTGCATGGCATGATAACCTCATAGGCTCGGCCTGTTTAATTTTTCATCTCTTTTCAAATAATTATGGATCAGTAGAGAGAGGTATTGATTTGATTCATTAACTTCCTGCACCGAGCCAAGGTTAACGATTACACAGATCCCCAATTACACGGTAAGGATGCACTGGTCTATTTGCTTTGATTGGCTTCCACTTTATTATTGGCAAAGGTTGTGTCGAAACAATGCCCAGGCTTGATAGTGAGGGGGCTAAGGGGCAGGTGTACTATAAATGCATCATACCTCACAGCTATAAGCACGTAATTGACAAGTACAATGAAAGTGTGCAGCTGAATAATCATCTTCGGTACAGACTGAAGAGATATTTGCTGTAGCGCAGCTTTGCATACCTACTGAGAACTGCCTTTACACACGGCTGGCATCTGTTTCTCATTCTTAATGGGAAGGACACACTGTTGCACATTCTTTGCCTGAAAGCGTAGCGTGTTTTGTTAAAGTTAAAAGTTGAAAACATTTCAATAAACGAGTCTCAGAGCAACAATAGGAGCCACATTTCCACCTTGCACTTTCCTCAAGCACCTGCTGTGCTCTGCTTGCGAACAAACAGGTCCTTAGAAGACGCGGGGCCTAAGGCAGGGTGAAGAGGTGGAGGGAGCGGCAGTTTGGGGTTTGACTCCGGGGTGTTTTACTTAACTTGCAAAAGGAAGGTTTGGGGGCATTTGTGAGCGATACTGTAAAAGAAGTGATCTCACATTATATATTTTCTTCTTTTACAGTAGGTTGTTTCGTAACACAATACAATGATGTAACTTTTATATGAGCAACACTATAGCTCCACCACTTGCTTGCCAGAGACTATACTTCCCCACAGTGGTGTATCAAATTATAACTCCACCTCCTAAACTGTACTTCACATTGTTTGATTCTGCTCCTCTGATTTCTAATAAGAAAATAATATCTGAAAAATCAAATAATACAGATTGTCTGCAGAAGTAATTTGCTACACAGAAAGAGTCCTTCTTGCTAACAGCATGTCAGATTGAGAGTGTGTCCAGCCCCTCCAGGATGATTTGAAACAGACATGAGGACATTAAAATGACTGTAACGTCTAAATGATTTCCTCCATTAAGTTTCCTCTCCTCTCTCCCTCCATAATCATTTCTCTTATTTCCGCCACCGTATGCCGGCAAAGGAGAGGAAGCTCGTCTTCACCCATCCACAGACGAATTACATTTCTCCTTCATCACGTCAAGGATGAAAAAAAAAAAAAACATTAATAAGAAAGGAAAGAGTGAGGAAAAGTATATTTCCCTGTTGTTTATGTAAGTGGCGGCCATCTCTCGCTGCCCAGAATTGCAGCTGGCTATAGGGGCAATTGTGTGTCTACACAATTACTGCAGTATGATTTTTTTTTCTCGTCAAACAAGCTGTGGTGTGTGTGTGTGTGTGTGTGTGTGTGTGTGTGTGTGCCTCCCCGTTCCCCCTGCCTCTTCTCTCTCTGACTCATTATACAACAATCTACCCCCTGCCATTGCTTCTCCTTTCATTCTCCAATTGAAGACCCCCCTGTCTACATGGTCAAGCCAGGAGTCATAGAGTGCTAAACACACGCGCCTACACACAAACACACACACACACACACACGCGCACACACACACACACACACCGCTCACTGCTTCTTTTTATACACACAAAGACTAGCTAGACATAGGGTCCTTGATGGAGCTGGTATTTTACACACATTATTTTACCGCACAGTTTTTCACACATGTGCACACACACCAATAGAGAGGAGTCGTACACACACACACACACACACACACACACACACACACTGTCCAATGATCTCACCTGCTCTGTATCTGGCTTTTTGCAAACCCTTCCAACTTTGTTATGTATGAAAGGCAATAACCAACTGAGTGTGTGTGTGTGTGTATGTGTGGGTGTGTGTGCGTAGGCATGCGTGTGAGTGTATGTGTACAACCATGTGTGTGTTTGTGTGCGTGTGTGACTGTCTGTGTGTGTAGTACCAGTTGCTATGATGCAATGGAATAGCATCACGGGGCTGGAAAGTGTAAAAGGACTTGGCTGGATGGCCCAGCTCTTGTCCAGGCCTGAGTAGAGTCTGATTCCTGCCACCAACACTGTCACAAAAAGGGGGAATTATCCAAGTTATCCCACGCCTCTGTGTAGGATCTGGGCAGGACCTCACCCAGAGAACGCAAAGCAGCCTTGGGCCTCACCTCCTCCTGGCTTAATCGCAATGAACGACTACCTTGGTGGTCTCTGTCTTTGTCCCTCTCTCTGTCTGTATTTTTGTCTCTCGCTTCCTTTCTCTCTCGATCCCTGTTCTTCTTTCTGTCTGCGCTCTACTAAGAGGACAATGGAAACTCCTCAGACAGGCTGGACTTTCCATGGGGTATACTAGACTAGACCCGGGGACCTATAGAGGCCCTGAAGGGAAGCCCGCCAACCATTCCTCCCGTCTCTGCCATGGAGGCTCATGTTGCCTTTCACCATCCATCTGTGGGCAGAGAGAGAGTGCAGACAGGCCGGCCGGCTTTTATTTGCCCAGCGTTTCCATTCAGGGTGATGAGGCCTGCCAAGGTTTCACAGGTACTGGTAATGTAAGCCTTGCTCCTGGGGTCTCAGTAGTCTAATTTAGGGGGTTTAGACAGCAGGTCAGGGGCGTAGGAGCGGTTCGGTTGAATGGCTCTGAGTTGAGTTGGTCTGTCTCTCAATCAGACCCTTCATGAAGCAGACAGGGGGAGGAGGAGGAGAGCGGGGGTGATACTTCCACTGTACAGAGTTCATTCTCCCTCTGTTGCTTCCCCCCCTCTCCCTCTCTCTCTTTCTCTCTCTTTCTCGCCCCCCTTCTTCTCTTTGCTACGTTGCAGTTCCACAGTACATAGTGCGGTAGCAGTCCCAGAAGGGTCGTTCTCAGGCTGTTGACATTGCAAAAAAGTGTAAGTTTTAACAAGTGTTTAAAGAGCGTGGCTGGGGACACGGGTCTGTGACTCTGAATGTTTGGAGTGTTAACAGGGCCCGGGGTACGGCTCGGCACAGCTCACGAAGGGGATTCAGAATGACATGTTTGGAGAAGTCTGGTCATTGTGGCTTACTGGTTTTCCCCAGCTCTACCCCACCCCAACACAAATGGGACAGGGTTAGGGTCAGGTCTAAGTCCTAGATATTACTATATAGGTAAAGTGATATAGACAAAAGTTTGTTTTTGCAATTATAGACATTTGCTCTGATTGAAAGCCTCTCAAAATTATAATAAAATAAAATCAGTATGTTGTAGCAACTCCCTATCCCTCCCTATCCCTGTCCCTAGATAATGAATTGCATCGCGTTACTTTGCGTTAGCTCAGTTGGTGACTGTTGAGGGAAATTAGGCAATTTTGTAAATCACCCCTCCAGCCCTCTTCCACCGTTTCATCGGTGTGGGGGACAATAAAAACAACAGTGGGAAAAGGCGAGGAGGAAATAATTCCTGCTTAAAGTGACTTCCCAAACGCACCAGTGCCATACAACAGGTCCAGAGAGACACTTGGCTGAGGTTAATTTGAATAATGAGTGTAAATACTCTCCATGGGCTGCTCAGCAACAATCCCCTGCCGTTGCCCACTTCACAGGTTTTCATTTAAGCAATTACACAGGGTTGTCAACCGAGGATGAGTACACATGCAAATTTATGTTTTCATTGTCAAATAATCATCATGGCTCTCACTGTCTCTTAACTAAACCATACGCTTGATCAAGCATTAAGTTTTATTACATAAGGACTATATATTTTCACAATAAATAAAACCACCATCAGTAACAACGACCATAACACAAACAACAGTTGATAACAACAGTCTATTTTTTGCCTATAGGCCTCTAGTTACTCATTGATCCGATCTGAGCTCTCTTGGTTCAGAATCACTGCAGTTATGTCCCTCTCAAGATCTGGAAGAACCTGGTCGGGTTACTCACTGCACCCCTAAAACCAACCCCTAAATCATAACTATGACTTCTCTCCATCATTGGTTTGTTGCCAATTTACCTCATGGCGAAGTCCCATCTGAGTTATTCCCCGCCTAACCCCCTCCATAGCCCCCAATTCAAACATTTGACAGCCTCTGGAAAGGTGCAGTTCAAGTTGTTTTCGCTCAAAAGTCTCTCAAATGCAGTGTTAACAGACAGTATGAAAAATACCCCAAAGACACATATCAGTTTTGGCTAAAAACAGTGTGTTGAGAGGAAAACATTCACAACCCCTCGTGGACCAATATGTTTGAAACTCGCTCTCCAGAGAAGTGGTACTACTGCTGTCTATCTGTTTATAGAGATCAGCAATTACCCTATCCTGAATTTCATCCCAGAAGAATCATTGCTGTTAACACAATAGTAAGTAATTGAAGGTCAGATATTACACATAGACGATGGGCTTGTGGGATGCACAACTAGATTTAGATGTTTAACATTCACACGCATGCAAGGAATCCATGACTATTCTGTAGAGTTAGTATATTCTTGATATGTAAATGTTTGTAAAGTAAAAATTCAACTGATACGAAAGATACAGACCAATATGAATGCCCTAGAGTTGCTAAATTACACCAGAATCTTATGTACTGTCTCATGTTAAGGATGCAAGGCTCAGACCAGGGTTCCATTTCTCAGCCCTAGCAGTGCAAATTTATTACAGCTTTTGTGGTTTTCTACAAATAAATTGAAGTGTACAGTATTTTCTTCACTTACTTTAGAGTTACCAATTTTTTACAACACATTTTGTCTGTTTTAATCTCCCAGTTCCCTTCAATAACTGCTTGTATGCTTAAAAAAATGTTTTTTCTCATTGCAGTCCTGTGGGGGGGTCCGGCCTGAACTCTTAAATCTCTCACTCTGAACATAATCCATAGGTTCACTTTTTTTACTTCAACAAAAACATGGTTGGATACAGCGCATACCTATCTCTCAGCTGAATTTAAACCCCAAACTTGGACACCAACGATCCCCTGTATGTGGTGAACATTTATCAAGTTTCGTTTTACACACTGTTGCACAAAGAGCAGAGTGTTCTGGGAACCTGCTGTAGGGGACAGACCTCAGAGCCCACATGATCTGCATATGTGTGCCTCACACCCCACCATACCTATGAGAATATATTTCTGTGGTCAGTGTAACATATTTTGCATAGAGGGGAACTGAGTTGCTAGTTATTATACAAGGATACTTTCATAAAGGTTGAGGAGAGAAAAGAGGAACCTGTTCAAGATTATTCTCACCTTCAGTATAAATATGTATAGCAATGCAGAGTTTATTAAGCACATCAGAAATTCCCAAAATTCCAAATTTGGTGCGGTTTTCAAATCACCTTCTCCTTTAGGAAAAATCCCAGGAGGACACCCTCGTCCTCATCCACTGTGGAAGTTGAAGAAATCACCTTGATAAAAACTTTTTCACCACCTCACCTGCAACCCCTTGTGGCACCTCACCCTGCCACACACACACACACACACAAACACACACACACACACACACACACACACACACACACGCAATGACAGAGAAAACCCCTTTTCCTCAAATGGGATATGACAATCCAATCAGGCATGGAATCATGCTAAAACATAGAGTAAACACGGCCAATTACAGAGCATTTTGCTGGACGCTGATTAGTGCGTGTTGCCCCCGGGCTACAGCGAGGTAAACAGAAGCGGTGACCGACGGCGTGTTGACGTTCTCCCTTCACTTCACTTGCCCGACCGGATGAGGGATGACAAGTCAGCGTGCGTAATCTGTTAAAGGTAGAATAACAAATACCAAAGTGCCACTTCGGTTCCTCCGTCCCCCGGCAGCCGTTTCCACCCCTGGAGGGCAATCTGGACCAAGATTTATTAGACATAATTAACTGACTGTGCTGCTCCCGCCTTAGCCCTGATATTTAATTTGCTCACTTAAACAAAAAGGAGTCAAATGGAATGTGTATGTTCTATGTGAATGCCTTTTGTTAGCCTTACAGTTCTGCATTCCCAACTATATCAGACTTAATTAAATTTACATGTACTGTACATACACACACACACACACATGCACACACACACACACGCACACACACCTACACACACAAACACACACACACACACACACACACACAGTAGTGGGGCTTTGATTTCAAATTCCATCAAGGTTACAGGTTTTGAGTGGTTGGCATTTGATTTATTTCTTGCTCTAAAAGTCATTAAAACCTGTGTTTTACTGAAGGTGCTGGCCAATACAATCAATATCATTGTCTTTGTGGCTATTTGGAGGTGAAGATTTGACCTACAAATTTAATAATGTCTGGTAAAATGAAAAATTATAAATATATAACATAACAAATATGAAGTTGCAGTGGTGGATAATTCTACAGCAAATGCTCATCATTATGATGAGACCAAAATGCTCATCATAATCATAATGATGAACATTTGGGAACGATATTGGGAAATATTCGAAAAATGCTGTGTAAATGGGTTGACCATATGGGAAAAATATTGGACTGAATTGTTGATTATAAGATAAGGTGTCATACGTGCATCATAAGCATATTATATTTAACGACAACAAAACTGCATCAGAAAATGTTGTGATAAATCTAAATGCATCATGCCATGCATTTGGAGCAGTTTGAGCAGATTATGAGACTGTTAAGTAATGTGTGCAGACAACTGTTTCTTAGGCTGGATGCAAGGTCCAATGGATATTGAATTTAAAAAGATTTTAAGAACAAATGAAGACCTATTAGTCCATGCACTTGGAATGGAGTCATTTCTTTTTGGCTGGACCGCAACAGCGGGGCCAGCCCTATAAACGCGAATGTCTGTCACTGACTGACTGACTGATGAAGTTACACCATTGGTCGGCCGTGGCACGTGGCACATCATCACGGAGCCGAACCCTAATGGACCCGGGAAATTCGTTCCGAGATCCGATTGGACCCAATAATTTTTAAAAATATATATATACCGACCCGTTTTTTCCCGAGATATTACAGACCCGACCCGGTGCATGTCCGAGAGGAGAGAGACTCGGGTCTCGGGTCTCGGGTCTACAAACCCAGTAATTAAAATTGCTACTAAAAATACCGTTCTACTGCTAAAAACGTTTATCATGTCGGATACAACATATGGTAGCCTAATAAAAGGAGATCAAAATAACAGAAAGACTTGCCAAGTTGTACCGTTCTACAGTTTGTCCAGTAGATGACAGTGAGACTCCATAATGGAATCTAGCAGCTACGTAGCCTACAATAAGTGACAAGGAAATTAAATTGCATGTTAAATGGATGATTAAAACAATAGTTGCAGTATATTGTTTCTATTGGTCAGTTTTGCGTTCCTGTGGTGATAAATTGGTCGTAATATCACATATGGCTCTTCAAATGATGATTGATGAAATGATTTCACCTTATTTTCGCTCTTGTAATCTGATCCTAATGGTCAGCCTAATCATGACGCAAGTTACACAGCGCTTCCATGCGTTTCTCTCGTGATCAGCGCTGATCACGGGTCTTCTCGGATCCACTCGGGTATTACACATAATGATAAACAGACCCGGGACCCACGGTAATAGAATGGGACCCGACCCGGACCCGATTGACCATAATAAAACGTGGACCCGAACCCGTACGGGTCCCGGGTCGGGTCTCGGATCCTAGGGTCTGGGTAGACCCGTGAAGACCTCTACATCATCGCCATCTTGTTTCTCCGCTGAGATGGGAGCCCGTTTCTCCCACACAGTAGGCTGACCAATATCATGCATGTAAGCTGAAGCTAACTGAAGCTAAAGTGGAATCCATACAATTATATCATATCGCCGTTTATTTCGATGCATATGCGCGAGCTCAGTCCACCTGACAGCCCTCTGTTCTGTCGGTGGAGAGAGAGACACAGAAAAGCATGGGGGTTTCGGCGCGCTGAGGGCTTACTGCCGACGCTTCCCGGAGTTTCCCGGGGGCACGGTTCCGGCCAGTGCCGATAGCTGGGCGCCGATTTGTTCCCGGTGATCCGGCCGAGATTTTGGCGGGGGTCCCAACGCTGATGCGTCACCAGGTGTCCGGCGAACAGCGTTTTCGGCACCAATGGGTACCAGAGCGACCGGGGACGGGAAGCGCTGGAACGGAGATCAGTATGGATGTATGGACTATTATTCTGTATATTAACAGTCTACAGCGGAGTTAGTTACACTATTGGTCGGCCGTGGCACGTGGCACACCCATACACGGTCCAGCCATATACTAGGTTTTGACCTAGTCTTGTTAAATCCTGCATCCCATACAACCTTGGAGAATTAGCCGTGCGCAAATTGCAAAATAACATTTAAAAATTACATTAAAAATTACATTAGCTCAATCAACAGTAAAAAGGTATATTTTGAACACCATATAACCATATATCATATAACATTAATGGTAGGGCCTCAAACACCAATTCAGTATAGAGGCACTGCAGTATCACAACTCTCCCAGCAACCATGGCTGGTGCCATGGAGGTCCATTGAAGAATTAGCTGTGCACAAATAATCTCAAAAAATAAAATAACCAGGCTAGAAAAAAAGATGTGGCTATGTGAAATAGATGCTGGTGGGTCCATTCTAATGTTATAATAGCAAAAGTGAACTAGCTCCTTTAGCCCTAGCCTCGACTCCAAACCACCCTGATTTGCGTTCTGTCAAAGACTAAACCAACTGTTGGATTTTGACTAGTGAACTAGCCAGCAAGCTAATTCAGCAAAGCCACCAATGTTAATGTTAACATGCAACTACTAGCCACTATAGCCACATAACGTTAGCTATTGTGCAAATTGGATGTGTTCACAACAAGACACAGTTAGCTGACCAGGTACTATGGTTAGCTAGTTAACATTAACAATGACATTATCTAAACAAATGATTAAGTGATAAAATGATCAGTTCAATGTAAAAAAAAAGACAGCAATGAACCATGTCATTCTTTTTGAGGCAGCCAAGTTCTAAGTTTAAAGATGCAATGTTGTTGTTGCCATATGGCGGCTAAGTTTTTCCACTTAAGAATCAATTCTATTCCTGATGTCAATACTTGCAACCCCTATCACTTTACAGAAAAGTAGGTTTACTTTTTTACTTTTAAAGACTTCACTCCTGTAGGTAGTGCTCTCATACGATCACATAATTTGAGAAATACAGAGGCTCAATAAAGGCAGACACCATTAAGTCTGTGCCAGCACATATCAGTGCAGATGTCGGGGAATTTCAGATTTAAAAACAAAAAGGACTGACATTAACTCAATAAAACTAACATTTTGTGTAAGCTTCACCATTCTAACACACAACAACTTTAAACGTACTAGATGCCAACACCTGACTAGTCGACAAGAGACATGGCTGTCTCTCTCAAGCTAACACTACAAATCAGAGTGGTTCGGAGTAGACGCTGGGGCTGAAGGAGCTAGTTCACTTTTACTTACTGAATATACACCAACATCAACACAATCTTTTTCATATACTGTATCTTTTTTTTCTAGTCTGGTCATTTTATATTTAGACATTATTTGCACACAGCTAATTCTTCAATGGACCTCGATCCATGATGTCACCAGCTGTGGTTGCTGGGAGAGTTGTGACACAACTGTAGCAGCTCTATATTGAATTGCTGTTTGAGGCCCTACCGTACCACCAATGCAATATACATGTATTTCATAGCGTTCCAAATTTTTCTGTCGATTGAGCAAGAAAAACATAAAACACATAAAAATATACAAATACAAATAATGGAGATATTGAAACCTGATCCAAACTCTTGCCTGTTACAATATATTATATTATGCAACATTTATTTTCTCTCTCAATAAAAGTAGGTGCATATTACAATGTGTCATGCCTCCCTTATAATGATTCAGTTGATCTCACTTTATGAGTTTATGAAAAGATCATGACTCTCTTATATTAGATCATTTGATGCCACTTTACTTTGCATGAGTTCATGAATTACTGTAATGTTGAACTGTACATTCGGCATAATTCAATTTTGTATTGTAAGTCAGAATGTTAATAAACTCAACTCAACTTATAAGACACTGTGACACCCTGATAATACTTCCACAGCTTAAAATACATTTGATGCCTTATAAACAAAAGGAATCCAGGTTCCAGTGCAGTAAATGCATTAACAGCCTCACAACCTGGTTATATTAGATTCATAATGCATTATAGTGTATTATGACATTTTCTGTTGCAGTCATGTGTAATTATAATGCACTTATGATGTGCGTTTAATGACTTATAATGTAACCAGCTAAGTAAGGTGTTACCAAATATTGAGAAAAATTGTAAAATAATCATTTGAGAATTATTATTATGTTGCCACAGTGGCAGCCACAGTCCGGGACTATAGGCTTATTAGAATGGGCAAAAGGATGGGGGGCAGAGAACAGTTCATAAAACATTCACAATCATGACCACCCTGTGTCCCATAGCTCTACAATTTCTGCAATTTCTTTCACAGCAGTGCTGCTACAATTTACAAATGCTCCAATACAGCTCTACACCAACAAGACTTTCAGCTTCTATCAAGCTGTTCTCAAATGTGCAACTGGCCAATCTCTTCAAAGCAAAGTGCCAACAGAATAAAAAAAACAAAAAGAAAGAAAAAAAAGTGGTTCATTTACCTTGCTTGCCAGTCAATTTCAGCAAATATTTCCACAACAAAAGAAAGACATAATTATGTAATTGTAGCGGAGTAAGCCCATATTCCACTCTCAAATACCTCACAGCTAAAGTGCCCTCATTCTGTCATCCTGCACAGTTGTAGAGGTAGAGTAGGTCTACACACAGGAACCAGTTAGGACAAAAGGCCATTCAGCTCAGCTTTAACATCAGTCTACAGCAGATTGGCATGTGACAGTAGTTTACCTGTGGACAAGGAAAACATAGTCAAAATTGGTTTTAGGCTGATGTTTCTAAATTTGATCATGAATATTACTGTATATAAGAGCAAAGTATTTTTATTCATTATATTTAGTGAGTGGTATTGGTGGTGGTTTGCGGGGGTTGGTGGCGGTGTAATGGGTGTTAGCGGTAACAAAGCACGTGTGAAAAGGGGAAGGGAGGTTGTGGTGGTGTTGGTAAGGAGTGTGTACATGTCTGTCTGTCTGTCTGTCTGCCTGTCTGTCTGTTTTTCTATCTGAGCCTATGAGTGTTTGGAGGGTCTGAGTGTGTTGGAAACCCCCTCTCAGTCCTGACTGTCTGTCCAGCTGCTCTGCGCGGAGACAGGAGTGTTGAAACACTTCACTTCCTGAGATGTAGCAGACAACAGCGTCTGCCTGGCTCTTGGCCAACCAGTTGTATGTGTGTGTCTGTGTCTGTGTGTGTGTGTGTGTGTGTGCATGTGTGCGTGTGTGTGTATATATGCCCTTGCATGTGTGAGGGGTTGCAAGGGGGAAGGGTTAGGGACTATTGACAACTAAGTGATGATACATGCTTAATTTTTATGTTTTTTTTTCTCTCTCAGTGGTCAGACTCATATTATAAAGAACCTGATTACTATACAGGAAAGGCGAACATCCCGGACGCGTCGTCCGCGGTAGCTTCCCTTACATGTGCACTTCCTGTCTCACTTCCTCAAAAAACCGAGACAGCGGTTTTGGTGCACTCACAGCTTCTTCTATCATTTCATTTTCATTATTTGTCCTGCTACAAACTGTGTGGTGGCGGTAAATGAGGGCACAGTACAGAAGCACTTCTGTAAACATTCATTTTCTATGGAAGAGGGATCTGAAATCAAGTTTAAAAATATATGTAGTTTGTGGTTTTGTTATATTTGGAGAGAATCTGTGGTGTCAGGTAGCGGTGGTGGACTGAGATTGTATATTTAGCATATTTAGCATAAGAGACCTGACTTGGTTTTGATAATTCACTTGCGGAAATTACATGAGTAATGTAATGAGTGAGAAAGAAAGATAGTGAATGTATATAATGTCTGAATGTGTGTGTGTGTGTGTGTGTGTGTGTGTGTGTGCATGCGTGCATGGGTGTGTGTGTGGCTGCACATGTACATGAATGCACATGTGTGTAATGACAAGACTGAGACTGGGGATGCCCTGCAGCTGCTTGTTCCATCTGACGAGGCAGAGTCAGGCTCTGATAGATTCCGTCTACCTTGCCTTAACCTTAATTTGCCAGGATGCGGCATGTCAAACAGCCCCAGGACCGATGGAATCTGTCAGCCAACTTCAAAATGTTTTTTGTTTCTTTCTCTGCTGTAACAAAGGGGTTCAAACGTGCATCCACTCAAGCAGCAAGAGATCACCCATCCTCTCTTGTTTGCGTGTCTCCTTTATGGGGCTTTGAGGGATGCATGCTGAAGTATTTTGCTCCAAGGGTAGCCAATGATGAGACTTGGATTTAAAAGGAGAGAGTTATTAAAAGGTAATTTTGTTTTAAATGCTTTCTCAATGCACCAACCTGTTGGTTATTGGCACATTTTAGAGACCTTTCAAGTGTAGAGCTGAGTAAAAGCTTGATATCAATTCTTATGAAAAGCCTAAAGACTTAATCTTCACAAACTACATGAAGAATATGATTATTTCATAACAGTGGGCTAAAGATTGTCTAGATAATCTAACTCATATTTGATGTATCCAGCATGCAATCTTCTTTCTTAGTGTGGTGTATACCTCACTGCTCTCGGCATACTGTATGTTCATAGGTTGTGATTTGAGATTCTCTATAATTGCCATCTCATTGTCTTTCTCTGACTTATTTTTCTTCCTACACAGATGTTGAAGGGCCGGGCGAAGCCATTCCTGAGCAGTTGATCAGGCGACCATGTGGTTTAATGTTCCAGGGTGCTGATGTGGGCTTGAAAACGTTGGCTCCCTAATGCTGGGTTGTCATGATGAACAGACAGAGACAGACACTCTCAGTTCCCCAATTTGGCACATGTAACTGCTTTTGACTGGCTGCACACTGTAACAGAGTGATAATGTCACTGCTCAGCAAAAGACTGCTTGAAATCCATACTAAGACTTGACTATCATTTCTCACAGTTCTTTTATTCAGCATAATTTTGTTAATTATCTTATTTGCTTGCACCACGCCAGTCGATGTGTGTGTGTACATGCATGTATGTGTATGTGTGCATGTTTGTGTGTGTCTGAGTACAGCTGTTTGCTTCTTTCCACAGAGCGTCTCTGTGGTTGCCTTCTTGGCCCTCAACGCCGGAAGTCCCCCACCAGTCGCATGTGACATTGGTTCCTGACACCCTCGTGTTTACAGTGAGTGCAGACGGACGTGGTCCCCTCCAGAAACGTTTGTCCTTAGTAAAAAGAGGAGGCGTTTGTCCTTCCAGGCCTCTTGGGAAATGGTCCAAGGCTCTCGTTAAGCAGCTCCCGACCACACTGAAAACACAGCCCTGTCCACAACAGATGTTTGTTTTGCGTCGACTCTGCTCTGTTGCGCTTGGAGCGTAAGAATAGAATCCTTATGGAGCCCGCTGTCCACATGCGCCACTTTGCTGTGGAGAGTGCGGTCGGAGGATAATATCAACAGCGAAAATTATCCCCAGACCCCTTTTTTCATGTCATACTGTAGTACAAAAGGGATTTCACACTTAAGGTGCTCTCATGTTCAGTCTAGGCGCACCCATGTAAACTGGAATTAACTTGGTTCATTGTATTCTTGCTGCTGGAGTACAGTACCACTTTATTTTCATATAGTTGTTCTTCTAAACACCAAAAACTAATAACTAAACAGGGGAATAAATAAAGTAAAGAAAGTGGGAATAAATGGTTCAAAATACTATATTATTTATGCGTGGAAATAATTCAAGATATTTTGAAGACAATATCCATCTATATGATTTCCTAAATAAAGTATTGTTTCACATCTTCATGTGATGAAAATCTTTGTCCTCATCCTTTTAAGGATAGGGGAAAGAGGGAGATGGGTAAAATGAAAGAAAGCAAAGAGGATAGGAGGAAAGGGAAATATGGCCCAGAACATTACCACCAGCCGGGTCATTAATGAGCATTGCTCATGCTGTCATGGCAACTATTATCACAGTGATGTCGCTAATGGCATCTGAGACAGGGCAAGAGAAATATGTGAAAATTATTGTCAGATTCAATTAGGATCCTTTCCTCTGAACTCAGCTGGTCCTCCTCCAGGCCCCTCATTGATTAGCTATCAAATTGAATGAAGAATGGGTACGCTGGAACTCAGACACCCTGATGTGAGAGTCATCACAGGTTCCTGACACTTACAGATAGAAGAAGCCTGACCCCATCCAGCAACCTTAATCAGCATCATTACTGACATATTTCTCTTTGTTATGGTGCAAACTATCATCTGCACTTATAATATAATTGTTCTGACAATGCCTAAGATGGCTGGCCTTACAGTGCAGCGCGTTTCACTAGATTGTTTGGAACACAATCAAGTCAGTGTACAGTCAAGGTAGGACTGTTTCAAGTTGATTTTCTAAGCATTGTCAATTACATTTGACATTTGTCATCAAGCAGAGTGCACAGAATAAATCTGAATATGCACGTTTGTTGGAATTTTTTAGTAAATCCTTTTTTACTCCCAGGTGGATGGTGTTTGCTTTGCATTTTTGTTTAGGCCAGAAATAGTAGGCCTATTATGCGCAACACTTACCAGTAAATAATGAACCGTGGGTTAAGGAAATGAGGTTGAATCTTGAGAGTGATGTCAGCTTAATGAGAACCATATTGGCCTGTCGGGCAGGTGGTTTGGTGAATGGGAACAAGTGAAAAACAGAGTGGATGTTTAAGAGCTGGGTGCTGGAATAATCCGGATTGATGAGTCCCGTTTGGTCAACATGTTTGTGCGCTCTGGAATGCATGAGGTTGTGGTGGCGGGCCACATTAGAGAGGCCGGCCTGGATGGCCAGATTCCTGTGGTCAGACAACGACAGAGCTTCTTGCCCCCGTTTCAGAAAAAAAGCTAAACCTCACTGATGTTTGCTGGCCTGCTGTCGACAATAAACTCTCAACTCAGAGCACACTTAGCTAGCGTTCGAATTTCCTGACCATTTTAACATAGACGTATATATGTTCCAGTATAGCAAGCCTGGGTCTCATTATGTTTCTCAAACGGAAAGCCTTCCATAAAAGACAGGATTTGAGACGGACACGTGTTAATAAGTAAGAACGAGGACATTTTTTTTCTCTGTGAATGAATGTCAGTAGGGTTCGGATCATGTGTATATTTAGATTAATAACCCACCATGTCTGCAACCTGACTGTGAACCACAGACTACATCACAGCCATGCCAAAACTAACCATTAAGGTTGTTGGGATTGTATCATTGTCCCTTTCAAGATCATGTGACGGCAATAATTGTAGGTTATCATGTGTATGTCTTCAGGAAATTTAGGTCCATAGAAAATTGATTTATTGGACAATGCAGCCTGTGTCTCTATGTTCAGGACTTTAAGGTGAAGTTGGATTTTCTACAAAGTAATGCTCATTTATATAATGTGACTCCAAGAATATTGTACAATCATGCTCCAACTGTATAAAAATGCGATCCAGCTTGGAAGCAGCATAATGGTCAGTGTTAGCATGGTGATCACAAAGGGAACATTGTGCATCCGAGTCTCTGGAACACATCCTAGACCTCAGAGGGCATTTATGCCAGTCTAGACTGGATCCATGATCGCCTTGGCCCCAGGGGGCCAGGCCATGATTCTCACCCAGAGATGGTTGGCTTCCCCTGGGACTTGCGTGCTCCATTCCTTGGCTCTGTCACACAGCCCTGGAGGCTCTTACGGGATCGTCTAGTTTGTCTGGGTGGGGGCAGGCGGTCGGGCCTGTGGTGGCTGGGGACACAGCGGTCTGCTGCCTTCATTCTGTGGCAAAGATCATGATCAGGGTCAAAGGAAGAGATATAACAATATGGTTGCCTTTCTTTTGATGTAAACAAAGCGTCTTTGATGTTTGGTGTGTTTTTGGATGTGGGTTTGCCATGGTGGAGAAGCGCCTTCCTGTCTGGAACTTGTGGAAAACTTGCCACTACTGTCTCTGCAGCACATCTTTACTTCCTCTTTCTTTCCTTTTCCTTTTATTTCTCTGATCTGGAAAAGTCATACCGTATGATTGAAGTTATCAAGGCCATGGAGCCCAATGGAAATCAGTTGCGCTTTGGGGAAATTGATTTTTTACCCAAACAATAATTGCTTGGTTGCCTGTAAGCACTGTAACTTCTGCCAAGTGTGGCAAGGTGGAAGACATTTTCTCAAGTTGGGTATTGTTCACATCTTTTAATATTGCATTATGTTGAATGGCCAGGCTTTCAAATGGTGCAGACCAAATAACTGCTATTACCTCATACAGCCATCCACAACACACAGCATGACGTGCGCACGAAAAGGCTTTTCATTTGAAATGAGGGCCCGCAAATTACTCACAGGCCCAAAACCAAAATTATATGAAGTGAAGCAAACCTACTGCTTTCTTGCAAATGGTAAATTCTTTTGATTCTTGTGGATGCTTTTGAAGGTTTCTCCTTCCTTATTTAAACTGTGGCAGTTTAGTGCAAGTGGTGATTTTAGAGTAGACGGATAAGGTGATTGAGATCTAATAACCACAACAAATGCCCTAACATCATTAGAGTCATTACTAAAAACTCTCATTCTTCTCTATTTGGCAAAGGCATCAATGGCATACAAAAACTTAATCATGAGTCATAAGTGTTCATTCTTCTTCTCAAATCGAAGCAAATCAAACTTTTCCAAACTGACAAATTAAAATGTTGCAACCTGCCACTCATAATGAGTGACATCTCTTACCCATTTGGCTTCAGCCAATCTGAGGCTAATATTATTATAGATAAATAAAAAGGATGTGTAATAATCCATACATGTTATTATCCCATTATGAAATCCTAGCCTGTGGCACAACCCTTTGGAAACTTTTAGACTTGACTGTGTTTGCTCAGGGCCTATTAATAAACTCCCCTTTGAATGACGGAGTGTGTCCCGAGCAGACAGCACATGTCAGTGATGAGAGAGAGAGAGAGAGAGAGAGAGAGAGAGAGAGAGAGAGAGAGAGGGGGAGATGACTGGACCGGAGAGGCAGGCTCCCCCAGCCACAGCTCTATTACTATTTACAGAGGCAGAACACCCGAGTCCCTGCTTGTTCAGAGACAGAGCGCTCTCTCTCTCTCTCTCTCTCTCTCTCTCTCTTTCTGTCTCTCTCTCTGTCTCTTCCTCTGTCTCTCTTTCTCTCTCCAGGCTAGACCGCCAGCTGGATCGTGCCACCACACCACACCATCCTACTGCCCCCAATACAGTGCCCTGCTGCAGCCTCCACCCCTGTACTTTCCTCTCACACCAGCTTCCAGCCCGCTGCCACCTCATTTACTCCAGCAGTGTTGGCTTCCTCATTGGTCTCACAACCCACCTTCCTGCCCTGGTTCACTGCCCCTCGCCACACTACACCCACCCTGCCTCTAATGGCTTAGGAACAAAGCTGACTTTTTACATTCACAAAAAAAAAAAAAGGAAGGAAAAGTTCATTCAAATACAAACCAGTATATTTGTGTAATAGCCTGCTATCATAGGGTAATTACACAGAAAAGGAGCAACATAATTTGAATGTGGCTAGTTTATACAGTGACATAAGACACACCAGTATTTCTTGTTTGTTTATACAATGTCCAAGTGTGTGCGTGTGTGTGAGAAAGAGAGAGAGATGGAGAGAGAAAGAGATAGAGTGAGACCTTTATGACTTACTTTACATAAAATAGGTGAGCAGGAAGGTGATTCGGGTGTTCTTCTCCTATGCATGTGTTTATGTCCGTTCACAGGCCTGCATTCCAGTGCGTCCTGCAGTCAGCTTGACCTCTAAGACAGATGCACCCATCAGACCGGTCCGGGTGTAAGGAAGTCTGGGTGGAGGAATTTCAAGTCTGCCACCAGGAATGCTTTCCCAAACCTCTACATTCCAACGGGACATGCTACACATTCCCAGAAGTTTTACCCGAGAGACATGCGGGCCCGTCTGTATCTGTAATAACCACCTCTGACATGATGTTCAAAGCTAAACCTTAATCAAAGGCTAGACTATGGTAGGGAGAAGTATTTGGCCGCGTTTTGAGTCGTCAACCAAGTATCTTTTGATCCCAAGGCAGGGATGAGTAACAGGCCAAAATAGAGGCAGAGTTGCCGTCTACAGATGTGCGGTGATCATGCTCCTGTTTTACAATGAGTGAGACAAGAAGAAGAGGAGCGGAGGATGTGATATTGGCTAAAACACACACACACACACACTTACACACACATTGGCGTAGATGCTCGCAGCCGTGTATGGTTGTACACCTCTTCCCCCGTTTGTGTTCGGTACAGTACGCTGCAGGCACTAACAATAGAACACACCTGTTGGTCATTACTTCAGAGACACCAGACACCATGCAGGCGGACCAGGCTCACTCCCAGAATCCCCACCGGGGGGCCGGGCTCCTGCTGACACATACAGTAGCGCGTGGAGAGAGACGCTTTCTAGACAGATGCACACACACACACACACACACACACACACATGCATTCACATGTACGTCTACACGCACCAGCACAAACATAAGTAAACACAGACACATACGCACGCGCACACACACACACACACACATTAGCAAGTAGCAGTGACCAACAGGCTTCCTTGTGTTTGAGAATCACCGAGCTATTTAGTCTTGAGGCCGTCCATCCATCCGCACGTCCCTCCAGCCCCAAAAAAGGCATCATAACTGGACGTCCCGGGGGGGAAGGGAGGCCAGACAGGCCCACACAGGCGGAGCTAGAGACTGATACAAGCCTCGGGGTGGACAGTGTAAGAGTGACATTCACATAATGCATACACACAAGTAGAAATGCACACAAACTTGGAGGCACATACAAGCACACACACAAACTCCTCCTAGCTTTCCTGTCAGTACAGGTCCTACATCGTCCTACGTCACCAGAGTCCCTAATGGGCTGTTATACAAATATAAATGACACAAACAAAAGGTTAACAGAAATGGGGAAGCATGGGCACACACCCACTCCCCTCCTGCAGCAGCCCACCTTCCCTGTATGAGACCACCATGGGGACTGGTAACTCAGTGCTTCATAGTCGGCCCATTCGACAGTCATCTCAGACAGACCACCAACATTGGTCTTCCCCATCTTCTGCTCCTCTACTTGTGCTCCAATAGCAGGTCTGCTGCCAGCGCCACCCACGGTCAGAGTGCAACCCCCTGGGAAGTGGACTGGGAAAGCCCCACTTTGGATCACACTAATCTCTGGGGTATATGCAGTATATATTTAAATCAAGCATAAAAAAAGGTTCTCTTGAATATTCCATTAAGACAATGGTTTTCTGTATGAGAACGGAAAGTTTTGGTTATCATCAACCGGAACATCATTTTAATTCTGTATGTTGCTTACTGTGAGTGTGAACAAGTAAAATATTAGCCACTATCTTTTATGTTATAAACATTAAGATGATAGCTGTTAGCTTCTGTAACATCTGGGGCTTTCAAGTTGCCTTGTATATTTTGGATGCTATTCTTCTAACCATCTTGTGTCCCAAATTCTAGCATGAATAAAGGCACATTTTATGAACAGACTGGGAATGTGAGTAGCTAACCCAAATCAGAGCAATATGAAAACATTGCTTGATTGTCTATGAACATTTGTCAGCTTAGTGCTCACAATTAATTTACAGTCCATCCACTTACAAAAACCAAACCCCATCCTCTTTTGTCATCCACAGAAATCAATTTAGGAACCAGAGAATGGCCTCTCTGGCCCACTCATTATCCGAGCATACGATGTAGCATTTGTAATTCTCATGTAATCAAAATTGTCATTGATGTGTGCTCTCGTCCCTCTGGCAAGGCAATTCATGAAACATAGAGGTAATCACAATAACTGTGTAGTGACAGAATATGCTGATTATGTGATTAAATGTGCATGTAATTGGCATTATTGTTATTTTTAGCTGGAAGTTAATTGCTAATGGAGATCCTAGTAATTGGATCACCGAATGGCAACACTGCAAATCTATTAGCTCCTAATAATTGCTGCAAAGTGAGAACAGAAAGAGTGGGTGGAAGGTGTTTATGGGGGATAAGTAGCTGTCTCTGTGCTGCAGAGGGGATACAGTTAGCATATTTGTCAAATTTTAAATTTACAGCATTACACATAAAGTGGGAAAGGTGTAATGGTGAATTTGATGGCGTGATCCAAAGGTAGCAGTTGAAGGCTTTTTGTTTGTAATTCAGTATTTGCACTACCTAGAAATGTTGAACTACAACTCATTAAAATGCCCTATTGCGAATACCATGTGGTTAGTGAAATATTCCCAAGCTAGAAATATGTTTTCAGTGAATCAAATCCTTGATGATTGTCATTAAAGTCACAGGTTTGCGCCCCGGTGCAAAGCTTGCACCTTCAATTTATCTTTAAAGATGCGTGGAATTTGTTACATACCTCTTATAGCTTCCATTTATGAAGAAGGAATGAATGTATGATTATAACAGGTGCTGATTACGAAGGAGGAAGAGAGGAGGGCATCAGCAAGCACAGGAGAATGAAGACAGGGAGAGAGACAGAGAAAGAGAACGAGAGAGAGAGAGAGAGAGAGACAGGAGCCTGTGCTGTATCATTTGACAGGGGACCTCTCCAGTGCTATCAGATGGAGGCGTCACAGTGATCAGTCTCCCACACAAACACACACACACACATTCTCTCTCTCTCTCTCTCTCCCCCTTCCCCCTGTCTCCATACAGAGCAGGACCCAGCCACTCGCTGATAGAACAGGCCCATTAGGATCCTGCTATCGGCCCCCACAGCAGAGAGATTGAAAGGCCCTGATAGCTGCCCCGCGATCCCCACAGTCCCGGGAAAATCACCCTCTATCAGTCATCGGATCCCTTACTTGAGACAGAGGGAAGAGAGGGAAGGAGGGAGGAGACGGAGAGATAGAGAGACAATGAAAGGCAGGTTGAAAACATAGCGAGAGTTAAGGAGGGAAAACAGAGAAGACAGGAAGATAGAGAGCAGAGAGAGAATGAGGGAGACTGTGAGAGAGGGAGAGAAACGTAGAGGGAGACAAAGGGAGAAAGAAAGAGACAGAGTGACACTGACTGTTTTCTAAGTCTTTGTCTTATTTTCTACACATGCTATTTCCCAGGAAAGATAGCGGAAGATGTATGGGACGGCACATGAGCCCTTCGAAGTCAAAGCTTACACAATCACACAGAAAAGAATCACGTTCACTACCATAAAGTGTCAGGATTTTCTGCATCAGATATACATTGCTGTGCTTGCCGGCGGTGCAGTTATCCATCCTTTTAGTCGTCTGCTTTGTTCGCTGGCCATCATCTCCTCCTCACTGCCTATAGGGAAATCTAGTCATTTAGGCTGCGGGGCAGAGGGTCTGCGGGCCAGGCCAGAGCAGGGTGTAGGACAGGACAGGACAGGGGAATGGGGTACAAAGGCATGTCCTTGTATGGCCAGGCACTTGACTGGCGTGGCAGGGGCCAGCGCTGTGGTGCTAAGCCTGGGTATGGCCTCCTATCAGTGGGGGACACAGGAGCGGCCAGATCCAGGGCGCTTAGTGGATGACTTCCAGAGAACAGACCAGGATAAACTTTGTGTCTGTGCGTGTGTGTGGGTGTGGGCAGAGAAACTCTGCATGCGTGCATTCGTGTGTGCTTGTGCGTGTGTGTGTGTGCGTGTGTGTGTGCGTGCATGAGTGTGCATGTGACTGAATCTAGGTGTCGAGACTGTGCACTTTGTGTACTTTTGTGCGCGTTTGTGTTTTTCTGCATGTAAGCAGTACATACGTGTGCGTAAGTTGGAGGGGGAGGTTTCACTTGAGTCACTCTCATGTCGTCAAGAAGTTGGACCAGGAACGAATGACTGATTGACTCATATAAGGTGGAAACCGCAGAGGTCTGGAGGAGGTTGAAGCTGCCTATCTGGCATCTGATTGAGTGAATGACTCATGCAGATTGAAATAGCCAGTCTGAGTTGGCTTCACTTGAACTGAGAGACTCTGGATATAAAAGCAAAGTTTTGAATTGCTGTGTGTGCATGTGCGTGCGTGTGTGCGTGTGTGCGTGCATGCGTGTGTGCGTGTGTGCGTGTGCGTGCGTGTGTGTGTGTGTGTGTATGTATGTGACCGAGTCTGCTGTCCTCTGTGTGGTAGGGTATGAGGTAGAGGCAAAAAGCATTGTCTCTGGGATTTAGGCTGCTCTAATAACACCTTGCCATTGAGAGGCTAATGAAGCATGTCCGCTTTCCTCATCCTGACAGAGAATGAGAGGGCATACGCTCCCACACACACACACACACACACACACACACAGGCATGCGCGCACACACAGACACACACACACACATATGGGCGCACACACAGACACACACACGCGCACACGCACACGTATACAATGACACAGAACGAGAGCTCTATAGAGGTCACTATAGCAATCGTGACTTCACATATATTCCGTACATCTGCAATACAAAGAAACAAAGGGAAATCAAGCAAGAATGACAGCGGCATCCCAGCAGTTTGTCTCTGAGCTTTGACTGTAAGGGTCGGTGGGTTTGTGGCGCTCAGACTTCAGGATGCCTCCCATTCTGCCCGGGGGGCCTGTTTGAAGAGCGAGAGCTGATGAGGCTTCAATGTGAAGCCACATAGTGGTTTAACGGTGCAACTAATACGCCCAAGTCCCAGAGTCGACCCAGCCAAAGTACCAATTCCACGGAACGGTAGATTTCTATTAATTAAATCATAATTGGGTTTTATATATTTATTTGGTGGAGACATTGGCAGGGAGAAGAGTAAGATTAGGCAGAGATTTGCATGTAAAATGTACGAGCTTCATTACACTACCTTGGCAAAGACGGAATAATTCGCCTGCCTGCGGGGCACACAGATGGCTCTGTATGTTTGCTAATTTGCTCCCCTTTCAAGGTCATTAGTTCTGTTTGGGGAACTATCGAAAAGTTTATTTGAGGTGGGTAAGTTCCTGAGACATTCGCCATGTGACAGCTCCTTTGTTGCAGGGCTAAAGATTAAAAGCAAACTTAAACACTGTCAAGGATCAGAACGATGCGATGCTCAGCATGGCACATTCTTCTAAGTTAGTAAGACAATCACATATAAACCCTGACACTCACTACGCAAGAAAAGAATAACAATAAAAGATACAAATATATAAATTCATGTAGGTTCAACATGTAAAATTTTCCAACTTGTTTTGCAGTATCTGTCCTTAACTAACTCAGTGGTTTGGTCATCCTCATATGTAATATTTTGTTTTCTCCACATTTTGTTCTCACCAACACTAATGATCACTGTACAGACATAGTGTACTACCTGGACGTTATCTAAACAGCACCCAGCCGTGTCTCTCTCTAGCTCATTACTCAGCGGTGGTCTGGGAAGCTGAATCAATTTTTCAAAGTGCAATTTTCACCATTTTCTCTTCCCTCTTTAGACAGGTCCTGTTTAGTTTTCTTGTGCAGGAAATGAGTTTTGACATAATGGATTTTTGCCCAGCATTACATAAACACTGACAGGACTGGCACAGTGTGCAGCGCAGGCTGCTAAGGCTTTGTTTGCCCAAAGACCTACCAGCTTTCCTGTCACTCACATCTGGCTGTAAATAATCTACATTACATGCTTTTTTTAAATATTTATTACAAACAAAATATTTGCCTCTCAGTGAGCTATGCATTTTTTTTGGCAATTGCAAAACTGTAAATACTGATTTAAAGTAGTTAAAAATGATATATTCCTATTCATTGTCATTTGTTGTTATTCAAGGGAAACATATAACTGGAAACTGAGTTGTCAGAAAGTAAATTATGAAGCTGCAAGCCACACAGCTTGTTGTTCTGTCTCTTTTTCTTTGTTGTTTGAGTCCAAAACCTTGATGCATGGAGTTTCATGACAGCTATCATTTCCAGTATTGTCTTTGACAATTGAGTGACTACTTTAAACAAAGACCTGAGATAAAAGACTGCAAAAGCGTCTGAATCCACAAAAATCAAAGCCATGTCAGCATATTGCATAGTTTGAATAGAAATATATGTGTATGTGACACTAGATTGGTCACGTCTTGTCAGTGGAATTGATTTAAAAACCCAAGAACACAATAGGATATGTTAACTAGAGAATAAGAGAGATAGTCGTGGGCATGTATCTTTTGAGTATATGGTGCTACTGTAAGTGTGATAATTCAAAATTAGCATGTCGAATTCTCTGTCTTCTGAGATAGGCAATAGTACTTTGTCTTATAGGGCTATGTTTCATTTAATAATGAAATAGACGAGGGAAAAAGTTTAATCAGCCTGGGTATTATTGAGGATATAGCGCAGACAGTCTTGCATAGTAGACATAGAATAAAAAGAATCGCTTTTATTACTATCTAACTGCAATTAGTTTAACCCTTTTATCTCTCGCCATTTGTAACGCTATTTGGACCATTTCACAGAGCCTGGAAATTCGGGCAGTGAGAGTGAAATTGATATAGTGCGGGAGATACCATCAGCCCAGAGGGAAAGGGTCGGGTGGGGAGTGGGGGGCCCTCTTTATTTCACAGTCTGTCCTCATGGCTTAAATCCAGCTAGCTAGTAGCCACAGAGGATTCTGTCTTACAATACATCATTTTTACTCTCATAAATCAAAGCACAATGAGCTTGGGGAAAGAAAGTCAGTATCTATCTATCTATCTATCTATCTATCTATCTATCTATCTATCTATCTATCTATCTATCTATCTATCCATTGTCAAACTTGTTGACTACCTATAAGTGTTGAATTTGACACTAGGAAAAGTCATACATGGTCAGTATGAACACCTGCTGGATCAGTGGTGCTCTCAGCTTTATTCACACCTGTCAAATGTACTGTCAGATGCACTATAACCCCCACAGGCCTTCACAGAAATATGATATACCACACATGTTTGACCTTAAAGACTGTGTTAGACGGGCCTTAATCTAAAAGACTTCCTGTTATTCTTCATGAGAGACTCAGGAGATAGAAATTAAAATATTCTCTTTCCAAATAATATTATGACTAAGACATCTCATTAGCATACAGTGCAGTGAAGGAGTCTTTAATGAAGGTATCAGAAGGATCTTATTGTCTGGGGATTAACACTTTCTTTTTCTTAAAAGCCATTATTCAACATTGACTAATGAACGTATTGTATTTATTTGTGTTATTTTTGGTCTTTTCTTCATGTTAATTGGCTGTTTTCATATTTCTTTTTTTTTTTTTCAAAATAGGGCATTGCAATTATTTCAATTTTTCGCTGCATAATTAGAGGTTAGATTTATTTGTTTATTTCTATGCAACTTTAAACTCTAGATTGACAATGAGAAACGAATTATGTTGGTGGTGTACCCATAGATATGACAGGCAATCTAAAACATAAGTGGATTTACCCATATCAGGTTAGCCAACCAATTGGTTGCCTGCTGTATAAGACATGTACAGCACACAAGCAATGACAATACAAACATGATCTGTATAAGTTTTTGAAGCAGGGTGTAACCCTCAGCTATTTGTCACCATATGACTAGAGACAATAAACTAACTATAAAAAATATAAGTTGGTGACGGAATCAGATGATTACTTTTACTGTACCATGAATATGGAGAATCTTCACAGTTCCCCACAAAAGGTGAGGGCCAGAGAGAGAAAGAAACACATGGACAGAGACTGAGAGATAAAGTTAGAAACTACATATCCACCCCATGAAAGACTAGTACCCAATCACTCTATGTTCTGTCTTCCTTAACCAAATCGGTTAAGCAGACATTATTCCCAACAATAAAAACCTACACCTGTGGAAATTAGCGCCAGCAGAAATTGATTTGTCATGCTCATATTGAATGGTTTAATTAAAAAATTTTTTTTTAAAAATGAATAAAAAATGTCATTTGTAAGGCAAAAAAAGAATGCAATGCCTTGAACTTGAATGTGATTATTATTGAATTTAAGTTTTAGCTATAATTTCAACTGGGTATAAAAGACTTTTGTTCCCTGAGTGTCGACTGGAAGGCAGCTGCCTCCTCCAAGGCTGCCAACAGTGGCCCCGCCCCACTCTTCACTTAGCCAATCACAAGCCATGTGGCTCTGTGGCTTATTGCTCATCACCTCAACCAATGATCCAGTCTTATTCTCCCCACTTGTTGAAAGACTTGCAACTCGTGTCCTACTAGTACTGGGCAGTGTAGAAAGCGAAACACCTCAGTTGGCTACCTTTCAGACAGCTAGTATGGTTTAAAAGCAGTTCTATCACAGCCTGGCAGACCTAGAGCTGTTTGCATCATTGTTATATTTGAATATTTAGTAGTGTAGAATATTACTGAAGCATGCAACTGTCAATTTTAGCTTGATTTATCAAGTTATATTGATTTTCACTAACCTAAAACAAATTACAAGATTTGCAGCTCTTTCACCAAATTGGGATGATTAGGCTCCATCATTGGCTGAGTAAATGAGCGAGGCACAGTGCCACATGGCTGAAGGGTGTTAGCCCACTGTTGGCAGCTTTGGACGATACGGCTACCTTCAAGTCGACACCCAGGGAACAAAAGTCATTTATCCCCAGATGTCTCAGGAAGCTGACTTTGAATCAAGAAAACTGAACTTGAATTTATAGTTAAAAGTTACATACAATAATAATCACATTCAATTTCAAGGAATTGCATTTAATTTAAAATTGTGCCTTACAAATTAAATTTTTGAATTAATTCATTCAGCAAATCAATTTTTATTAATTCAATGGTTCAATATGAACATGACAAATTCAATCCTAATGCAGTCTCTTCTTGCACTAATCTCTTTTAGCCCACATGATAAAATCACAATTGTCAATTGAAATCACTCAATTTCTCAATGGAGTTATCAATGCTCAAATATTGCTGTACAATAGGAAACAGCATGCCAGATATTGACCTAATCATGTTTGTTTGAAACAGGGAGTTGTTATCCTTTTGCTTCCTGAATATTTTAACTTTCCGTTTGGGAAACTCCCCTGACTCCCTATCACTGGGGAAGATATAGTACATAGTGATTTATTCTCGTCTGAGGTCAGATGTTAAAGACTGCACAAACTTCCTGGTTTGTGAGTGAATACAGAAAAAAGCTCTCACATACTCATTTCCTGCACAGCCATATGATGTGAATAGATTAAACTACTTAACTACAGATCAGCAAAAAAGCAAATTAGGTATATTATTCTATTAGATATATCGTATATTGATCTGTGAAATATATTCAAGTCTTCCAAAGCCACAAACGTGTTGAGGTGTATGTGAGTGTGTCCGTGTGTCCATGTGTGTGTGTGTGTGTGTGTGCGTGCCTGTGTGTGTGTGTGTGTGTGTGTGTGTGACTATAGCAAGGCTCTAATGGCCTTATGTGTGAGATAGGCCAGACTGTGCTGCTCTGACAGTGAAAAGAGGATAACAGGGAGATGAGGAGCAGAGAGAGAAAGAAAGAGAGAAAGAGAGAGAGAGAGAAAGAGAGAGAGGCACTCAGACACTCATTAGCCACCAGACGCTATCTGGAGTGTGTCAATAGAGTCATGTTAGTGGGGTGTTAAAGCATTGACCAAGATACGCTGAGAGAGGCAGAGAAAGACAGAGAGGGGGGGGGAAGAAAGAGAAGGATAGGGAGAGCTCCCCCACCATTGCAGCACCTGTCACACCTTGAGATAATCATCCATCATGCCTCGCCAGTGACTGGAGAGTGTGTGGTCCTTTTTAATGGCCGCCATTGACACGATTCGTCTTCCCCGCCACCCACAGCCTGTCACCAAATTGCTACTGTTGCAGCGGGGATACATTTTATTGCACCTGTGCCAAGAGAGGAGAGATGTGTGCATTCTTGCCTCTAAGAAGTCTTGCTTAGAAAGGTGAGATCACTGTGCGTTGATAGGATGATAGGAACTAAAATGTAATTTCTACTGTCAAAACTATGGCAACTTAGGGGTCCTAACCTAATCAAGTGACCCTAAGTCTTCCTTGTGTGATCACAGGACGAAAATAAAGAATCTTTAAAGTTGCGGTATTCACTCCGCCACATAGATGCCCGATGGCGATACTTTAATTGATGATTCAGCTGCTTAGGACGTAGCACTTCGACGCTGCAGCTTCCAATTTTACAATCCACTGACATTGAGGGGGCTTGTGCTTTTTCGTCTGAATTATTACACTCGCTCCAGCTAAAAGTTAAAGCTGTATGATTGCCGAAATGACCCTGAGTCTGATGAGCGGCAGAAGCGGAGGAGACAGGTGGGAAAACCATGAGACCGTGTGAATGAATAGGCACAATGTCCTTCACTCGCTGCAGATACCTGGCCTCCGCACAAAGGCACGACTGTGTCTTACAGACCAGAATTTGACTGAACACAGGTCCAGAGCCACACCACAACAGGCATATACACTGTGTGATGTGTGTGCATGGGACATATAGAATAAAAAGAGTGTGCGCATGTGTTTGTGTGGAAGTGTATATGTGAGACTGTACGTGTGAGCATGTGTAACTGTGCGAGTGAGCGTGTCTCTTCACGTGCGCTCTCGTGCGCTCATTACTGTAAATCAGAGTGTGAGGCTATGTAACTCACCAGGATCTCACCAGGTCTCCTCCTCCACATGATGGCTCTTCCTGGGGAAACTGCGGTAAGGTGAGCTCAGACGCTGGAGCAGGCGTTAATAGCGCATCTAACATGGCTAGATGTCCCATGGTGCAGCTGGGCGGGCAGGCACGCGAACGGAAGAGGCCTAGCTAATGGGAGGACCCCGGTGGGAAGGTGGCATGCACCCAGGGCCTCTGGCGGCCCTTTAATAGAGGGCCAGGGAGATGCCTGCCTGCTGTGGTTTCTGGGTTTCAGATGATTCTAGTTTCAGGTGACATGCCTCATGCTCTATTAGCAGACTCTTCCGACCACAGTTTTCTTTGGCAGCCGCACAGGTCCAGCCTGCAGCGGCTCTGAGCAAGAAGGTTTTCCACACGCCACCTTACTCCTCCTCCATCACACACACACACACGCACACACACACATAAATGTATGTATGCACACATTCACACACCCACACACATGCATAGGCATACCAACACATACAAATCAAAATCTCTATTTCATTAATATATACACACTGAGACACATAATCAAACATAATCATGCGCAGACACTGACAGACAAACCCCACCGTACATCTCGCCGGCTGCACAGTAAATAGAGGTCTGTTGATGTACATAGATAGCTAGGGAGTCCAGCACACACACATCCATATATTTTGTCTGGGCCAATACTGTAGGTCAGCCTTGACATGGTGGCAGTGGAGGATTCAGGCTCCAGTGGTGTTTGTGAAGTACAGAGCTGTGTCCAAACATCCTGCTCCCTCCTGTGAAGTGGTCGGATGCTGGTCCCTCTCTCTGCCCTCTTTCAGCACACTAGTGTGCATTCTGGGTGGCACCGAGTCTCAGGCCTCAGTCAAAGTCTCCGTCTCCTCCACTCCCTCTACGCTTCGTTCTCTCCTTTCACCTTCTCTGGCCATTTCTCCGTCTGTCTCCGAGCCCCGTCGTGCATACTGTGTAATTTTGTTCTCTCTTTCAAAAGATCCTGCGAGTGTTGACAATGCTGGAGTGAAGGCAATGTGTCATCTTCAGCGGTTTGCATGGAAATCTATATGAAATTGAGTTTCCTCTTCTGTTAGAGTGCTGACTTTTGCCTTTTGTCAAAGTGACAACTGTATTATTGCACCATATTTTACATACACAAAGGCTTTCTTTGTACCGTACAAAGCACAGCTCCTAAAGTTATTATTCATTGATATCACCAAGAGTGTTCTGCTTTGGTGTCTCAGTTATCAACTCGGTTGGATATTGACTCTCGACTGAGTGCTGAACAACCAAAGTATTGTCTTGAATCAGCCAAGTCATTCTCTTGAAAAAAATAAAAATAAAAAAGAACTAAGTGTATTCATTTTCAACATCACCATGCATTTTAGAAATTTTAAAGAAAAGACTTTATTAATAAAATCGAAGGCACATGCGCTGACACTTGCACAGTATTTGTTTTCTGGTGTGTGGAGTAAGTCCGGGCCAAGTCGAGAGGTTTGGCTGATACACCTAATTACAGCGAGAGGCAGACAAATGACATGAATGGAAAGTCTTCTTGGGTTTTAAAGTGACTGGAACAAGTTTTGTTGGGGAAGTACATAGGGTGTCTGTTTACACATGTCAAATCCTCTGCTTGTATATTTCTTACTGAGCGTGTTAGGGCCAGTGAATAACACAGTGGTGACAATTCAAGACCAAATGGCAGCGAGTGAATGAGACATTTGGTCAATATACTAGCTCCTTAGCAACTATTCCTGAGGCTAAATGGAAGTGAATTTTACACTCTGGCTGGTACCCAATACACACATCATTGGCTACAACTTCATTGCTGCGTGTATAAAAATAATTTAGTTCTGGTTTGAGCATTTTTGCCAAATCTTTTAATCACTGTTAAGTTCTTTCAGTGTGACCTACTCTTTAAATCCATGTGAATAAGTCGTAAGGCATTCATGATGGATTCTGGCATGGTGTGTATTGAAATGATTTATCTCAACAGCTGAGGGGAGAAAGATTGGTGTGGGTTTTTGATGTAAAGACAGATCATTTTGATACTTAGTGACAAACGGTGAAGGTATTCATGAATCAATGCACTGATAGTCCCATTTATTTCTGTGTGCTGTATATTTGCTGTATAATCCGCATGGAATCAAGATTTTCAACAGAGGATATTTTCATCCAGGCTGATCTGATTTTAATGAAAGCTTCTGTCACTCGCCGGGCTAACCTGTGTAATTTGTTGTATACACTGTGGCTTGAGTGAAAATGGCAGGCGAACAGGCCCGTAATGTTCAGGTGAGACCAAGCATTGAGAAAGAAAACCTGCGGGGACACACGCACACACACACACACACACACAAACGTTATGAATTTGTCGAGTCTATAATAATTTGTAGTCCGTGTATAAAATATATATTAGTTATATATACTACATATACTACATATGTATCTATGTATAACATCTATTAGATATAGTACTTGAAATACTTAAATAAAGACACATTACTTATACATACTGTATAGTATACACAGTAGAAGTAATGTATCTTTACACATAAGTGCCATTTTTCTCCCTCATATGCAATATAAAAACATGTCGCTAACCACATTATTTTTAGCCTAAAATTAACCCAAAATTTGCTCAGAAAATGAGTTCACTGCCTCAGCTATAACCAAGCATATTTGTTTTGACCGGGACCAATGCGAAAGCTCAGCTGACCAAAGAAAAGCCTAACCAGCTGGCTCACGTGACTGACATCGGCCATGTTATTTACATTCAGCTCATGGCGAGCTGTTTGCTGAGAGGGATAATTTGACAGTCAGATAAACAGACAGACAGACAGACGGATAAACAGAGTGTTGGCTACTGACAGAGATCTCACTGTCAGTCTCACTGCCACTCTGTTCCTCTCTCAAGCCCAACAGCCATGGGGCAATATTTGAGCAGACAGTCACCAAGTCTTCCAAATATTGAACAACATACAGTAGCTGTTTTTTTCCAAGTGATTTTTGGACGTTTCTTTTTTTTTTTTTTTTTTTTTTTCTTTTGGGGTAGAGGAGGGAGGGAGGGTTGGGGTGCATGGATGCCCACATAGCCCAAACAAACAAGCAGGCCAGGCCGGACCAGGCTAGGAAGAACTGGTTTAATACTGGGAGAACATGGGTGTCTTCTATGGGTCTCTCTCTCTTTCCTTTCTTTCTCTGTTTCTTTCCTCTCTCGTTCTGGTTTTATGCTTCTTTTTTAGCATACTGTTAAGATGTTTTCAGAAGAAAAACACACATCCAAGAAGCCTTTTTTTTTTCACTGGCCTTTTCTTAATCTCATGTTAAGAGTGTGTTGTTTGTCTCTTTTCTCTTGGTTCTTTTATCTATCTTTTTACTTTGTCTTATTATTGTAAAGCACTTTGTAGCTTATTGTTTTGAAAGGTGCTACATAAATAAAGGTTTACTTACTTACTATAGAGACGCAGAGAGGGAAAAAAATATTGTTGACGGTTTTAGTAGATATAAAATATGTAAATTTCTATCAGCTTTGATATACTTTTGATGTATTGTTTTTCCTGGGAAATGTAATTAATGCCCATGTGTGATATGGTATCACAGATATCTGTCTTACAGTATTCCTAGCGTCTGTTTTGTGTAGGAGTGACGGAGTGACAGTTTTGCAATATCAGATGGTGTCAGTGCTTGTCTTTGTGTCTGCGTTAGGAGTGTGTTTGGGCATGTGTGCGCGAATGTCTGCCTGTGTGTCCATTGTGCGTGCGCGTGTGTGTGTGTGCGTGTGTGTGTGTGTGTGCACGTGTGCTCAGTGTTAAGTGGCTCTTGTACCCAGTGACGCTGTCACACCTCTCTCGGTGTCCTGCTGTGTTTCCCGCGGCGTCCCAAGGTCCTGGATGCTGTCTCCGTATCGCTGCTGAAGACGGCGGTGGTGGTGGTGGGCGTCTGGCACAGATAACACTCTGATAGCTCCGTGATGGACAGCCGGGAAACTTTTCCCTTTGCTCCCTCTCCTTTCCCCATCCCCCACTGAAAACTATGACAACCTGCTCAAAGTGTCACACAGAGGTGTGTGTGTGTGTGTCTGTGTGTGTGTGTGTGTGTGTGTACATGCACAGACTCACGCTCATGCATGTGTGGTGGGGGGTGGGACGGTATTTATCTGGAAAAGTACATTATGAATTTAAAGCTTGCCTCGATTGAAGCCCGAAATGAAGAAAAAAAAATTCTCCCAGAAAATCAAGGCAGCACAAAAATGGAAATAGTCTAGTGAAAATGATCACATATTAAACAAAGAACTTATAACAAGAAATTAGGATTCATTTTCCTGCCGTTTTCTTTTATTTTTCCTTTGTATTAGCAGTTTTCTCCCCTTCTCAATTATTTCAGAACTTCAAATGCTGGCACATAACTTGTTCCTAAGTTTTCGGTGGCTGTTTGGTTATTCACAAATGTCATTGGCATTCCTTTATTCTCCCCTTGTGGTGGCCTGTGGGGGAAAGGCTAATATCTTGTGTGTCAATTCACAGCATGAAAACTTTTAGATCTATATAAGGTTACTCATTGCAGAACTTATTTTCTAAGAGAAAAAAGAAATCCATTATTTATGAACATATTCCCAGTCCATGGCTAATTGTTTATTTTCTTCACAATTGCTTTGATGTAACCAGCTAGACACTTATAGAAGTCTGTCGAAAGCTGAATATTTTCCATTACACTCTTTTAATATATAATTATTGTGTGTCATTCCACTAAAGTTTATTTTAGTTCAGTGTTTCCCACATGTGAATTAGAGTAAATTAAATAGGTATTGACTATGTCCTGTTCTAAAATGTGTTTCCATGATTTCTTCTTAAACGTATTCTTCAAATATTCAATGATTAGAAATTGTAATTTCCCCTGACAAATATTTCCAGTTCTCACTTTCTCTGGTACTGTTGGGCAATACTGTTATCTTTTATGTATAGCACAGTAAGCAGCCGTTTACTTCCTTTGGTAGTGCTTGTAAAACAAAATTGAGAGATCATTCGCATGGCACTGAGTGAAATAACAGAAACTGCTCGTTGAGCGAGGCGGGCGGAAGGCGCTGTGTTCTTCACGGGGCTTTCTGTAATTAAGCAGGCTGTACATTCCTCGGTTAACGTTATGTCCCAAGCTGCCTGATCAGCACTCTGCAGCGTTTAGAGAAGTTTAGGGTGGGAGCGGACGCCCAAGCCGCAGAAGAAATCAAACAGTCATGAAAACAGTTTAAAGAACAACAAAGAAAATGGCCTTCTATAATTAGATTAGGGAAACATCGATTTAAAAAGGAAAGCAGAGTTATGTGTGCGCACCCTGCCAATCTTGTATGTCTGTATGATGCCCCAGAGTTGGGCCATTGGATGGTTAGGGGAACAGTAGACGAGATCCCAAGGTGGCTTTCATCAGTGTGTTGTTTTGAATCAGACTAAATAGCTACTGGAGAACTTGCAGGGAGGGCAATTATATAGCACCCAGTAGTCTGTTTACGTCTCCCACGCTGGAGATGCTCTTTTTCTCTCAATGCGTCTTTCATTTCAGTGTAAGCGAATGTAAATTCATAGCCGTGGCAAGAGATGGAGAAGGACAGGCGTCAACTTTTGGCAACAGAGCAACACACTGCCTGCAAGCATACAGATATGATTTTAACAGTAAAAACATTCTATAAAAGTGGCTCTTAACATTGCAAGCTACAACAGACAAAATACAGAATCTAGTGGAGGCAAATCTTTTTCACTTGTTTTTACAATGTTTGTGTGCATTATTTTACACATTATGTTAATTGCATGCATTGCATACACGTCTTATATCACACAGACAAGGTAAATGCAATTCATATACTGCAAAAAATCTCCTAAAATTTTAATTTTCTTAAAATAAGTGAAAAAATCTGCCAATGCTTGTTAACTTGTTTCCAATGCAAATCAACTGGTTTCAAGAATTCTGTACAATCAAGTGTCATTTTCTTGATAGTAGTGCAGTGATCTGACCCCATTGGCAGAATTGTTGTCTTGTTTTAAGAAAAATAAGATTTGAAGGTTGAATATGAGACTAAATGACTTGTTAAGATGGATGTTTTTTGCAGTGTACCAGGGCATATTGCCCTGTTTATTGTGTTCTGCTCTCCATATGCAGCCTCTCTCGGCCTTTCAGGTATGATCGGCTCGATGCCAGCCAGCTCCACCTGTCTAGACTTAACGTTCCCAGCTGGCAGGGCTATGGGGGAGTGGCCCTCTCGCCGAGGCTTTACCGAGAGCCATGTCGTTCAAATGCCAGGGTGCCCAGTGGCTGGATCCGCAGCTCTGTTCTGGATATCAGCTTTCATAGGATCAAAGCACTGGCAGCGATATCCTCCCCCTCCTCAGCCGAGCAGCAGTGCACAGACCCAAGGGATATGATCAGCAGAGGGGAGGGGAGGGGAGAGAGAGAGAGAGAGAGAGAGAGAGAGAGAGAGAGAGAGAGAGAGGGACAGAGAGAGAGAGAGAGAGAGAGAGAGGAGGGGGTGAAGGGGGATGGTGAGGCTGGTGAAGAGGGGGAGGGTTTCAGGGGTAGGGAGATGAGAGCTAGGTTAAGGGCCTGCAGGGCTAAGGGGGAGAGGAAGGGGGGGTGGGTGAGAGAGAGGGTAGGAGGACGGAGAAGAGGGTTGTTAGGGATGTTTGAAGACAGCGGGGGAGGTGCTGATGGGAGAGCGATGTAGGGAAGGCAGGGGGTGGGGGAGAGGGGCGGAGGGGCGGTCTGAGGGCCAGGCTGGGTGTCTAAACGAGACAGATACGCCAGTCTCATCAACATATAGGGCCCGGGTCTCTAGATGGAGCCCTAACAGCTGAGTTTTCCCCAGCACAACAGCGTGCATCTTCCCCCTTGCCTCACCTACCTTCACCAACCCTTACCCCCAAGAGTCTATTTACTCACCCGCTTGTTTGCCGAGAGCGACAGCACCCCCCGCCCCATCCTCCACCAACCCCCTCCACTCAGACACCCTCCCCAGCAACTCCCTTCCCCCTCTTCCTATCCCCTCTATCATCTTCCTTAGAGATATGAGGAGCGAGGAGCAACACTTTCCTCTTCCTGCTCTCCTCCCTCTCTCCAGGCGCTTTTTGATTTCTCCTCTCACCTCCTCTTTTTCTCTCCCTCTTTCATATCCCAGAGTGCTTCTTTTCTTCTGTTCGTCTCTTCCGATCGCTAGTTCTCCTCAAGGTATCAGTGTGTGGTATGGAGTTGTGGCGGAGTCTTTTCTTAAAAGTGCTAGCTCATTAAGGAGTGAGAGTGTTTGGATATGCGTAGTTTGTATTTTTAGTGTGTTTGTTTGTGCCGCTGCGCGGGGCTGTGTTCTTGCCGCGCTGTGTCTGTGTGTGTGTGTGTGTGTGTGTGTGTGGCATGTGTGCATGTGGAGTGTAAAGCAGAGGTAGGAACAGTGCTGAGTCTGATTCTTTCTGTTCCACTGTGGCGTCCGGGAGGCACAAACTTTATTCCTGTATAGCAATAACATCTGTTTACAGTGTTGAACACCATGTGAGGTGAAACAACAAGATAAAACCGTTGCTGCATACTGTAAGGGTGTGATGGTGGATGGAGTTGCCTCAAACTTTGTTGTAAACCCAATTTTATAATGTAGGTATAGGAAATTGAGATAATATGGGGAAATGTGAAACTCATATGTGCAGTTTGATGAACAATGACAGGTGACCATATTATATAAAGCAAAACAACTGACAATTCTGCCTATAAGTGTCTTACCTCCAATCTGCCAAAATGCCCTTGAGCAAGGCAGTGGCGTAGTACTGCGGCTGACCTTACACTGACCTCTGACCTCTCAGATGTAAATGTCTCACACAGCAATGAAATTGGGTTGGGAGAAAACGATGGATCTGTCTCATTCTGCGTGTTATCTTGGAAACTACAGGCTCAAACTGGCATATCTCTTATATCTCAGCTACTGTCATGAAATTGTCTGCAACTTTTATCTCCCACATAAATATACTGTAATTGCTACTGATCTGCCATAAAGGAGTTGTAAAAGGGCAAGAGGCCACTGCATCATGTGTGGGAGAAACAACTATAGTCTCATTAGAAATGGGTTACAGTTGTCGTGTGTGTGTGTGTGTCCGTATCTACGAGTGCATCTAGTGCATGATTTATATGGAAAGCTAAGTTACTATTCACCGAGTGTAAGATACTAACAAAGTTTTATTGTGTACTGTACTTATGCCCTCCATATCATTTTCTCTGTCCATCCACATTAACTGACTGGCCAGCCGTTCCTCTACGCTGTCACAACTGACCACTTGTCCAGGTCCCTCGACCTCAGGAATTGCTTTTTAATTGCATGGTTTACTGTCTCTCTTCGACATAATACCACACAATGACGATGGGGAGTATTTGTGTGACATGGCGTCATCCACACATGCAGGGACACTTGAAGAGCAGCAGACTACATGCATGCTACAGAGAGTTGTGCCTTTACACAGCCTGTGGACAAGTTCTTGTTGAAATTGCTGGGGGTTTAGATAGACTATCCAGGACTCTAGTGTTGCCTGGTGAGAAAAATAAGTTCCTGAGAGTAAAGGAAATCGGTACACTTGTACATTACAAAACTCTGAAAACACCATGAACCAGCAATTTTAGGTTAAACCTATGAGATGCAGTACTTTTCCTGGTTCTTTCACGCTTGGAGGACACTGTGTCCATACATCACATTAGAGAGCAGACCGAAGATGGATATGTCTGTGTACCCAGTTGCTGTCACCTTATCTCCTGACAACAGATCACATAACACACACACACACACACACACACACACACGCAAATACACACTCACCCAAACCAGCAAGATTAGCTGCCCCAGCTCAGCTCTGCACCCCAGCAACAGGCTGGCAGCTCCCAGTTCTGAGGTCTGTCCCCAGTGTGTGTGTGTGTGTGTGTGTGTGTGTGTGCGTGTGTGTGTGTGTGTGTGCGTGGTGGAGCATACACCATGAATATTTCAGCCTTGACCCAGTTCCCCCATGCTAGGGATGTCCTGCCTTCACCAGAGGAGACGTGGTGTCATATATTCCAGGTGGCTCACTGAGTCACTGTGTGCACTGTGACATTTCAACCCACTTCCACTTAATTCATATGCAATCAGGATTATACTGTGTGTCAACTTATGCTGTGCAGGCTTGTCTGTCGGATGGATGTTCATTAGTGATTTTTGTGTGGACAAAATGCCTGCTTTCTGTAACTGACCTCTATGATAGCCAAATAATAAAGGGTAAAGGTTGGTCCTTTGAATTATTTCCACATCTGTAAACTAAAGACTCTTCCTCAGCTCTGAGGTCGCAGATTGAGGGCAATATATGCACATGTTCTATAACATGCGTGTATACACACAAGCACGCACACACACACAAACACACAGGGTGCAATGAGATGCCTTAAGGTGTATCCTGTATGCGCAGAGTCTTCCTGGAAAGAGCAAGGCAGCAGTAGCTGGCAGGCTCGCTGCTCCGGATCGATACAGGACTGCTTTTACTGCTGTTTGTGGACGCCTCCTCTCCACTGTGTTATTTTATCCTTCACTGAGCTCTGTTCATTTGTTGTTCATTTGCTCTGCTGTGTTGGTTCAATAAATCTTATATCATCTTTGTTTTTCCCCATTACAAATAGCCTGCTCTCCTTTGCCAGGTCCTCCACAGTATGTCGGCTCGTCATCAGCAGTTATTGTCTCTCCAGCGTTATCCTGCAGGCCCATCTGTGTGTTGGGAGAACAGATTTGATGGAAGCATGTGATCCACAAAAACTCAAATTTACATACACACATGAACAGACATGCACACACACGTACATACAGTATGTTATGAAACAATACAACACTACAACAACACACACATGAAAAACCACACACACACACACACACACAGACACACACACACACAAACACTGTAGCTGTCCTGCCATAAGCCCCATTTAGGTCACAGTCTGGCAGGCCACAGGTGGTCTTCCTGTCACTGTGGGTCACAACCAGTGGACCGTGACTACAGAGGATTAGTTTGGGATGGTACAGTACCACAAGACACAGGTTGTCATAGGTTGTCAAAGGATTGAAAAGCTGAAGTTTCAATGTAAACGAGAGAGAAGATGGGGATTTTGTACTGTACATTTTGTAGGGAGGAGAGGAGAGGAGAGGAGGGGAGAGGAGAGGAGAGGAGAGGAGAGGAGAGGAGAGGAGAGGAGAGGAGAGGAGAGGAGGGGAGGGGAGGGGAGGGGAGAGGAGAGAAGAGAAGAGGAGAGGAGAGGAAAGGAGAGGAGAGGAGAGGAGGGGAGAGGAGAGGAGAGGAGAGGAGCAGACAGAGTTTCCCCAATCCCTCTGTCCACCAGACCTCTGCAGCAGAGGGTGCCAGGCGTGCCAGGGAAGCTGTCAAGCTCTCACTGCTGACAACCCCAAGTGCCACCCGCCTCTGTTTGTGTTTTATTCCTCTGCTTCCTCGTCATGGCAACCTGCTATGTTTCCTCTCCTCGCCATTCTTCTTCTCCCTCGTCTCCTTCTCCCCACCTCGTTCGCTCTTTTTCATCACGTAAAGTGATTCTCCAGGTGGAGGTTGGCCGTTTGGAGGGTTGCGGACTGGCAGTGGACTGGTGCGCGGTTTCTCCCTGAACCCTCACTCACCCTAGGGACTGAGGCCCAGGGGGCTCTTGAAGTTCGGCGTGGCCGGCGTCCAGCATCTCCTCATCGAGTAAGACTGCCGCCTGGCCACTGTTAGTCTTCCCAGCTCCAGACAAAGGCTGCCAGGTCCAGTAAATACTGTCAGAAGTAGTTAGGAACTACACTGATGGCTGATTAATTTGTGCAGGTCATTTCCCCCAACATTAGGGAAGGAATAAGGTTTGCCTATATGGAAAGAAATGATGTGACCTTATTTGCCACCATTCAGCAATTTTGTATTGTCTACGTGTGTGTGTTTCAGTGTGTGGTGTGGTTATGTGTGGGTGTGAATATGCAGTACATGACAGTTTGATTTAACTCCTATACATCAGTATAAAAGTGACATTTCAATCTGTCTGTATCATGTTGTAATATTTCCACACAGGTGTGTTGGTCTGTGTGTGTGTGTGTGTGTGTGTGTGTGTGTGTGTGTGTGTGAGTGTGTACCTGTGGAGGTGTGTATTACAGAACGGAAGATCACCTTGACTGTGGCCAGTCAGAGAGAGCCGTGGGCACTGAGACTGAGAAGGCGGGGTTGAACTGGCTCCCAGAAGGCAGTACTGTTCAGCACAGCCGTCTGCAGCCCCCCTTTAGACTCCCTCTCTCTCTCTCTCACACACACACACACACACATATACACACACACACACATACACACACACCCCTCCAGCTGGGAGGTCCCGGGAGGTAGTGAGGCTCACTGACTGATTAGGTCCCAGGTAAAGCACTGCCCGGGAGCCTACTAGAAAGCCAAAGTCAATGACGACACACACACACACACACACACACACACGCACACAGCTACTGTACACCTCCCCCCACACTTTCATATATTCGCGCATGCACACGCATACACACAGACTCGCGCACGCCTACTGTCTCTATCAGACAGCTGCTCATGCAGTCTGCTCACCACTGGGATTTCCCTCCATTGTATATGATATAATGATATTATTCCCTCTATTTGCTGGGTAGTTAGGCACCAGGCCAGGCAGCTCACTTATGAAATTGGGGTAAAAGCATGATGTTATTTCAGGATACAAAATGGCTGTGGAGTGGAATAGATAAAACGTCTTACTTGGCCTCTCTACATTTTGTTTCCGTGCTTTGGCTAATCCCCTCCTCTTCAGTCCTCTTTTATCTTATTTACATTACTCTCTTTCTCCTCCCGATATCCTCTCCCCTTACGGTTCTTAACAATAGCCTCGTCTTTAACAATAGCTTTCGTAGCAACGTGCCTACATTTATAACCCGTGCGCTGCAGCGCAAATCAGGAAGTCGCCGGACAATGGCAGCGTCCCCCTCCAATCCACAGGCAGTAAAAAGATACAAGTCTCAGATTCTATTCTCTACCCTCTGCCATTTTACAGTCCGTCAGCCTGTTAGTAGCTCCGTAGTTCGAAGCTCAGACCGGAACCCTCCGATGCTATTTCCAGCCCTTTTCTGAAAACCCACTATTGTGGACGTATAATTACAGGCCTATACGCTGTACTTAATTCCCAAACAATAGGGTGTACTTTTACACAAGGACATGAAATTACTCTCCATTCAGAACATGCTCAGCTAGACAACAGAGCTCTCGATGTTCCGAGGACATCCGCGCTGCTGTTACGACACTCAGCAAAACCCTGACTGCAAGTCTCTTCCTGTTGTTCCCTCTAATTACCTCAATGTAACCTAAATATGATGATGATGATGATGATGATGATGATGATGGTGAAAGTAGTATCGTCTTTGTGGCACTACCTTTATATGTCAGATGTTTTAAATGATCAACAGACAAAGTGGGAGAAAGAGAAGATCCCATTTGTTAATATGTATTTCTTTATTTGGGTTATTCAAGGCCGACTTACCTCAAATTGTCATTCCATTTTCTCAATGTGTATTAACAAAGATCGATCAATCTATCTATCTATCTATCTATCTATCTATCTATCTGTCTATCTCTCTTTGGCATTTTGTCTCAATCTCTCTGTCACACTTCAGGTGAATTGGACCTGGGTTTGCCTGGCCAGAGAGGAAATGAGAAATATCTACTTGCAGCTGATTAAAGTAAGCTGAAGATCACTTGCTTCAGCACAGGAAAGAGGGGGGACGCTGTAGACTGTCACACAAAGGTTTGTGTATTTCAGGAAAACTAGTCTAGAATTGCAAAAGTCAGCCAGCCGATGCGGCACAGATTGTATCTTTTCTATTTATTCAACCCCCCCCCCCCCCTCCCAGTTCCTCACTTTCTTTGTGGAACAAGTTGATGAAGTTCCCTGATTAATTAGTAACCATGGGCAACAGTCACTGCAATTTATTTTCTCTATTTCGTTCAGTGTTTTTCTCTCTCTCTTTTCTTTCTCTTTCGTTCCTCTATTTTTTTTTTTTTCTACCGTAGCTCTGTTGTTCCTCAGTGGTCGTAGCCCTCTGACAGTGATGGTGTTGTTCCTCCGTTCACTGTTGGCCTCCTTCTTCTCCGACAGGCACCCGGCTCCTGACTCCTAATTGGTGGAAATCCTAGCGGCATCTGGTTCTGGTGAGCGTCTCTGTCGACGACGGCGGTTGTCCAGGCGTTTGACGGCCGGTTGCCATAACGTCATCACCTTGGCGACAGACCGGACCCTGGCGCTGTTCTGGAGTACCTGCCACTCAGCATTACCAGCCACCCTCACAGAAGAGACAGGCCATTTCATGCATCCAAGAAATGAGGCAGTTTCAGAGTCAAATTTGATAATAAGCTTATTTCAACCCCCACCACAACACACCACACAACACCCCTCCCAGCTCTCCATGACTAACCCCAGCCTGTGGGAACGGGGCTAATATTTTAGTGGATAAATTATATGGCCTGTTAACTTTAAAAGAATCTGTCGACAGCGTATGGTGTCACCATGCCATTTTCATATAATGCCATTTTATCTCCCCACTTTTCACTGTAAGATTTCAGCTTTTCTAATGGCAGGGAATGCAGAGACCTTGTTGGCTTTGAAAAGAGAACGGGGGAGAATTAAGTCTTTGGGAGTTCTCTCTTTCTCCCTTGTCTCTTTTTCAAACCCCTATGCTCTAGTTGCCTCCTCTTTTCTCCTCTCTCTCCATTCCCCTGTGGCCACATCCATGGTATTCCAGCAATACTCAATACTCGTTTGTGTAGGCCTACAGTGCAGTATACTGGTGCAACTTCTGCACTTCACTGCTATCTGGCAACAATTAATTGCTGCTTTATTGTGCATCAAAATTTGTTTCAAATTATATTACGGGATTATTTGTCTAGACAACAAGAAGTTAAATATTAATATAGCCTACCTATGAAATGTCTGATGTAAATGTATCCCTATGAAGAAAACATATGCCAACAAGTGAAAGTGGACATTTTGAGCATACAGGAGCAAGACCTAGTGCAGCTGTGTGACATTTAGTTGTTTAGATATTCACATGAATTAGATTTTGCTGCACTTAGGCCAGTTAGTTTGATTTGATTAAATCTGAAATTTTAATTTATCTTTGCCATCTGAAAAACAAGATAAACAACATGAAGATTATATATGACACCACTTGGCTTCATTCAAGGCGTACATTCAGAGAATGTTTACACTCCACTTGAGCAGGATATGATTGAAAATTCATCAAAATCAAATTAAACAACGCGGTCTATCAACCACTCAGCCCGCTACCATTAATATTTCGTTTATGGACAGACGTCTTCACTCATAGCCGTTTGTACTGGGATTGTCAGGAGGAAGACAAACACGCACACATTTAAAAAAAAAAAATGCAAGAAATTAAATAAACATGCATCTCGGTTCCTGCAAGATGGCGCTCAGTTCCACACATCACATCATATTTGCTGCTATTTCATATCCACGCATGAGCAAACACAGTGGTGGCCATACAGGAGAGGAGGCGGCAGGGGAGCAAACAGCATGAGGGCACCATGTTCAAACTGTGGTGACCAGTGGCTCCTGCCTGTCCGTGGCCTCACAGCGTTGCCTCTGCCCCGGTGGCTCAATGCAGGTATTCACACACAGGATTCCAGTGGCCACCGAAACATCTAGCCCAAACGGACACAGTGACTCTTCTATGTAAATAGTGGCCCGTGCCAAAATCTAGGCCTTATAGCCTCCCTCTCTCTCTCTCTCTCTCTCCAACTCTCTCTCTCTCTGTCTCAATTTATGGTACTCTCTTTGGCTTTGTTTCCCTCTGCAGCCCTCCCCAGCCTAAAAATGAAAATGAGCGTGCTGTTTAACAGACCTCACAGCTCACATCCCAGAGTTCAACAAAATTAAATGCTCCCAGTCAGTAATAAAAGTAAATGCTGCATCGGCACTATTTTCTTTCTAGAAAAGGAGCTACTGTAATGATAATTTGGGGGGAGGTTTACTCTAAATCTACTTTTATAAATAGATTAATGAAGGGACATTACATTATCCAAAAAGAACAAACATCTTAAGCAATGGAGAGTCATTTCCCTTTCTTTTTTTGTTAAATTGTGTAATCAGTGTTTTCAATCCAGTGTCTCACCTCAGCAGTTGTGGACACTGGAGGAGACTTGATGATTTGGCGTACTCTTGGCAGAAACAAAAGGCAAACATGGGGCTTATAGAGAAGGCAGCCAGTCCATGAGAGAACAAACCACACCACAGAGAGAGAAAACAAATCCAACCACAGCCTTCTGAAACCGGGCCGGTCTATGTTATCTCCCTCCACGCCTTGGCTCATATTGTTTCTGTCTATTGTTTGCTTGGCTGGTTGGCTGATTGGTTAGTTGGTTACAGTCCAGACTGGGAGTGACATGATCTGAAAATACATGTTGCATAGTTTCATGGTGTCTTTGTTTCACTTTAATGGCGCTCTGGGCAATTATTATTGATCATTGTGGCCATTTTTATGTACTTTATATCATCGCTCCCAGCCCGATGTATAAACTGTGTGTGTATAAGGTGCGTGACATCACATATACTGTATATAGCCACAAGCAGCCATTAGTGGGATCCAAGCCTATGGAGCAAATTATTTGACAGTGAGTATATAAGCTTGATTCATCATTATGGAAAAGTTCTACATCTCAACGACAGACCATTTTGGTGACTGACATATTGGCATTTGAAAAATTGCCAATTTGTCCTGATGTCTGTATGAATTCTGGGTAATCTAGGACGTCCATATATGCTGTGTGCAACATTTTGTTGGGATTGGATCAACTTTGCATATAATTCAAGATGGTGGAATATTGTCACGAAAAACCAATAGGTGCAATGGATTTGTGTTGAGCCACTGAATCTGAGAAAAAAAATATTCTAGGCCTATGGTTTAAGAGTTATTAGCCAAAGGTAAAGTTGCTTGTTATGGCGCTACCATCTGAGCGATCAGTGCAATTTTTGTTGCCTGAGTAGTGGGGGAGATTTGAAACCTATCCACCAAATTTGATTTCTCTAGGACTTACAGTCTCTGAGGTACAGATCGTTTTAGGACAGAAGAAGAAGCAGAAGAAGAAGAAGAAGAAGAAGAAGAAGAAGAAGGAAAAGAAGATGAAGAAGAAGAACAAGAAGAAGAAATAAGAGGAGAAAAAGAAGAATCCTAACAAGAACAACAGGGTTTCTTGAACCCCTAAAAATACTAACCTCACCGCTGTTGTTAGAATCTGAGTTTGTAAATACATATATTGACCTTAAAGGTAGCACCCATTCAAATTAAGCAATGCTTTAACAAGCCTAAACAAATCATCTATCAAGGATAAATAACTCCATTTATCCTTATAGACCTGGAGTGCGTCCTGGGAATGTACCTGATGTACAATCAAATATTTCTCATTAACCTTTTTGCATGATTTATGGACTATGACATAAGTAGCGACTGGTGTATTTTTGCAGGAACCACAACATCGTCTGGCTACAGCAAGCAGTGGTCTACAGGCTTTCCACATTTATCGAGCATAATTGCCGCTTAAAGTCTTAAATTATTTATTATTGTGAGATCTGACAGTGCTGCTCAGAAGCAAATTGGGATCATCTTCCATGACCACCAAGGATTTGCAGATTGGAGGCAGAACTAAGTTTATTTCCTCCGCTCTGCTTTTATCCCTGCAAACGAAGCGTTTAAAAGGATCACCCGCGACAGATAACCACGTTACTGTACAGACGAATAACGCTGCTGCTCTTAAGATCCTGATTTTGTCTGTGTTTTTTTTTCTCTCTCTCTTCCCTTCACCCCGGTCTAATTGTGCTGAAGCTCTCCCTGTGGGTTTTAACGTTTGACACGGCGAAACGCTCTTAAATCCTCCACACTGCTCCCTCCCTTATGAGGCCCAGTATCTTAAAAGCAAAAAGGATGTATGTCTAATTCACAAATTTATCACTTCGCAAAATGATGCATTAAATGAGAGGGGACACGCTCTGATTTGAAATGCTGACTTTAGAAAAGAAGTTCTGATTTTCAAAATGAGTTTAGATGGGCTCCCCTTCACCCCTCACCCACCCGCTCGCCTCCCACGTCCTCTTGCCTTCCCAGTTATATCACACTCTCTCCTTGAGAAGGGAGGCCATGGAGCTCTTCTTTGTCTGCCTTTCTCCGTCTCTCACTCTCTCTCTCTCACACACATTTTGTAGCTTAGTTGAACTGCCAAATAGCATGTGTATATGCATGTTTGATTGGATATGTGTGTGTGCCTGTGAGTGTGTGTGCATATGTGCGTGCGTGCCTAGCTGCATGCACATTCATGTTTGTTTGTTTGTGTGTGTGTGTGTGTGTGTGTGTGTGTGTACATGCATTTCTCTCTTTCTCTAGAGTGCATTCACATGATTGCCTCCATGCGTTTATGCTTGCTTTTGAGGACAAGGCCATGGAGATATTCCTTCTTTTGCAAAGCATGACTGATTTTCATTTCTCTTGCCTTGAGATACTAAGCACTTGCATCAGGAGTATCTGCTTAAGGCCAGCATACCATATCAGACTTGTTGCAACAAACGTGAGGTCTACCGCCGTGGATCTGTCCCTCCCCTTCTGAATCCTTCCCTTCTAATGTGATTTTCTTCAGACGCCCTTGTGCTTATGGTTAGCCCTCTGTCACTTAATGTTCATGGAAAGTATACAGTTTTGAACAGACAAAACAGACAATCTCTTGACACCAAGGAAATAGTGATGTAGGCAAGTCATGATGGATCGCATTGACGTATGTTCTGTTTGAATTACAAATATTCTCATTCTTCTTCTTCTTAATTTTATTTATTTAAGTATTTTGGTATGCTGTCATCACACAACCCGTCTCTAGAGAACCTCTGAGTTCCCCAGCGGCTGAAACCAGAGGAGGCATTTTTGAACGCAGCTCTAACAGCTTTTTGAACCCAGCTCAACTGGCTGTGAGGCAACGTGGGCTTCCTCTCGACAGGTCAACCTGCCAAGAAACAAGTTTAAAGAGGAAGAAAATCTGTGTAAAAAGAGTAAATGTAAATGTCTGCTCAAGAACCAGCGATCCCTGGAGATGTGTTAAAACAAGGGCGAGGACTAAACCGATGACAACCCCATATCCGCACAGCCCACACCATGGAGGGAAAAAGCGAGACACACTCAGTTTTAAGAGGTGCTCTCTTGACAGTGTTAATGACCGTTAGGCTACTGGTGAAATCATGAGGGAAAAGATTTCAAGCCGCAAAGTTTATTCTTTGATAATTTGTATTTGGGCAAGAATTTATTCAACATGATAAAATATTCGTAATAATAATGCGGTGGTTTATGTGGTTTGGTGTTCACATTTACACTTTTAAGTGTTTATCTGTAAGGTTCTTGTTTATTTTTATTTATTTATTTGTTTGGTGACATCTTTGGTGACAAGCGGTCATTCCTGTGCTGTTTTTGCACTGCACTTCCCAGAGATCATTTGGCAGTCAAACAGTGTGGCCAGTACTGTGATGTCTTTTTCCTTGGATTTTCTGTTCATGAAGTTTCTGCAGGTAGGCTACCAGCAGGTATATTTTCCTTGTCTGTTCAGCCATGGTGGCTATCGCTGGTCATGCTAACTGCCCAGCTCTTCTTGTATTTATTCCAAACAAACCGCTGCTGCTGGAAATGTGAAACGCATCACTTTCTATGCACCACAGGATTTTCCCAGGTAAGTCCTACCCGACACCGGATGTTTACAACAGCAAATCCAAAAGCTTTCATGAACTCGGTTGAATCACTATTGTTTTATATCAATAGCTATAGAGTAGCAAAACGGACATTTATTTATATGAAAATGTTGTGGATTATTACTTTAGAGTTTGTGTCTGTATATTAGATTAATGTTGCTGCTGGTGATACATTTCCATATTAAGGATTTTTTTAAAATTTCAAATCTATCAAATACATAAAAAAAGTATAGCCTAGATGCTGTACAGTCCCACGGGGCCAGGCTAGGTGTGCAGCATCAATTGTTATTGTAGTTTAAAGAATATTTATGGTTATTTTCAACCTGGGGTGTATTTTCCTAGTTTTTGCCATCATGGCAATCCATTCTGATGAACATTTTCTAAATTATTCACAGTAGAGCTATGTACTTCTGTGTTTGCAGGGAGCAAATAGGCCTACTCCAGTACAATCCAATGGGGCAAAGGGAAACTCAAACAGTCAATGCAAAATCACCCAAAACATGTCCTTTTCAACACAATAACAACCACATGGCAATGAGACCTGCCTAGCTCTGATTTCACGATTAACCATGGCCTGAAATTAGATGTTATTTTAACTAGTTAACAAGTACAAGTAGTACCACTACTCTGATGCTGCATTCGTATCACATCTGATTTGCTGTAAATATGAATTGCCAACTGGGAAAAAACATTCGCCAACCTCCTAGTGGTAATTACAAGTAGGACACGTGGGATTTTTTTTGCGAGCAATTTTTTTTTTGGGTGGAGGGCAGGACCCCCCATACATTACATGTCACGTTATCAGATAAAACACACATTTCCAAGAGAATGCAGCATACTGTATAAATCGCCGTAAGTATTCCAAATTTCCAAGTTTCACTGAATGCAGCATAAATCTCCCACATCAAGAAACGCACAGACAAACTTCTGACTTCTCTGCACAAGAGGATTAGTTGGACCTCCCCATTTGGTGTGCGTGAATAACCCTAGTAAGTACTTTTATCATAAATATGTCCACTTTGTGCTGGTCTCTTCAATTATTTACATGTTTTACTAGAACACTTCTAAACAGTAGCTAACCTAACTGTTATACACTAACTGGGCTACACTAGCATACATTTGCTAGGTCTAGCTAGCTAGATACACAACTGTCTTCAAAAATGGATGGAAAGAGAGTGAAAGGGGAGAAGAGAAGGCTTCTCATGACAGACTTTTTTGAAGTGTAATTTTTTCCCCCCTGAAATGGTCAACTTGTGTCATAGCATTTTATTTATGCTTCAATTAGGGTATGAATGTAGTGTAACTGACATACTCTTTATAACATATTGAATTTGCATCATGCAGAGCTCAGCCTCAGAGGAGCGGCAGCACCTCAGGTCAGCCCAGTGCAACCCAACACACTTCAGCATCAGGGCAGTACAGACCAGCAGGAGACCAGACCAGTCCCAGTCCAGCAGCAGAACAGCAGAGGCCGGGCCAGAAGCTCAGCAGACCCTCCCAGCCCAACAGCAGCTCATGAATACTGTGAGTTTTGTGGTTTCTGGGATTTGATCAGCCCTGTACAATGCTGTGTGCTATGGCAGGTTAGGGTTAAGTTAGTTCCAAGTTGGCATATGCAAATAATATACCCATAAATAAGTACCATAAATGAATACCATCGTTGTTGCGGCTGTAGCCTCAGATAACCTCCTTCATAAGTCATCATATTGAGTGCTTCATGACAGGCAACTGCCCCTCGTACTAACTCCCCAAGACTTGAGTCTCAATTTGAACCCTGTCCTGTAGGTTAGGTGTCTTTCAGTACCATAACACAGTCTCCTGTTTACCAAAATGTTTCAATGTTAGCATTGTCCAAACGTAATACATTTCACACTAGTTACACAAAACTGCTTTGCTCGCTCAACGTAGCTGTAACTAAAATACTTGCTGGCAAAAAATAACTTTTGGTCACGCATGATTTAGCCACTGCAGTAGCACAGCTTACACAAATTAGAAAGACTGTATCACCGAGCAAACAAGCATCACTCAATATGGGGTGAGAGACCGCCGTTTGGTGTTAGGGGTTAAGCGTCTGATGACTGACTGTCTGTCTGAATGACCTGAGTTTGGCTCCTGCTGCCCACGTATTGCACCGTAGGAAAAAAAACAAAAAAAATGTAACTGCTGTGAAAACTAAAACAGTGCATATCATGAAGAGAGTGATACCACTGCAACTGTCAACACAATCTCATTTCTTGGAAACCTGCCATTTTGTAATTAGAAACTGACCTTCTCTGCCAGATTAAAATAGCCAAGGCAAATCATAGGTATAGGAGACGACGGTCACTCTCTTGTAATTTGTTGCTGTCCAGTAGCTTGACAGAAATGTCTGGTCCAAATTAGATCAGACTAGTTTCAACTTTACCACACAGGCAAGTCTGGTGTTGTTGTAGACACCCTTGATGGCCTGAGATATATAGACTGCCTTCATCAGTATCTATGACACTTCTTGCTCTTAATAGTAGGGTTTAGTACTTAATTCAAACCTTTATTTAAACATTGCTTTAAGTCAGCGATATAATACATTTTTACAGTTCCCTGGGTGACCCTAGACTAACCTTTACATTTTCTATTAATAATTGCCACCTATGTTAATCTTTCTGGATTTTTAATGGCTGTTTAAAATGTATTGTAACTAGGCATTGGACGATATGAAAATGTCATGTCACGATTATCCTGGCCAAAATAATTGTGATTCACAATATTATCCTGATAATCATCAAAATATGCTTAAAACTCTTAAAATGGCACTAAAACATACTGGAATCACTTTACCTTACATTTTGTTAAGAAACAAATATTTGTATTGCATCATAGGACACATATCTTTTTTTTGTGAACATCCTTTTTAGTGAAAAACAAACAAGGACAGATTCAGACTCTCGCCAACACCCAGCAGGTAATCACAATGAAAGAAAAAAATCCATTAATAAAAAGAATCTACCTATCAACCTGATATCCAAGCATTCACATGGTTCAATTAGTTATGTGCTGTAAATGCACAGTAAATTAATAACTTGTTTTGTTTTCAGATCACACAGACAGAGGTACAGCAAGGACAACAGAATGAATGCAAAAAAAAACCAATCAAACAATCTTAAATAAGGTAATCATAAATTATAAGGTCCCCCTGCATAAATAAAGGATACATAAAAAATAGCAACATTGTGTGAGTCTGTTCTTTAAATAAAATAAAGTCCAACTGGCATTGTGGCATAGAGTCAAACTGTACTACTTTTTAGTAAAAAAAAATCATGTGAGGATATTCACGATTATCCCGATAATGGAAATTCAGCAAGATAAAATTATCTTGAGTGTTTTTATCGCAATAAAAGATAAAATCTTATATCCTCCCATCCCTAATTGTAACGTAATTATTGTATATTATGTTGACAATGTATTTAAATTGCTGCTGGTGCTTCTGTACACTCAGGACTAGAGTATGATCAAGTGCATTACAGAGATCTCTTCACGAGAAAGAAGAGTCTACAGTGTTAACCAACTTAGATCTAGAGCCCAAAATAACACTTCTCTGGTTAAAGTCATTATAAGTACTGAAACACTGAGAAACTGTTGTTGTTGTTTTGGTTTAGGGTTGTGTAGTGCATCAGATACATCTCAAAGACTTTTTTCCATGATGGGCCACAATACATTAATAATATGAACGTAAAGGCCTTAAAGGAAGGAAACACTGGGGGATTAACAGACAAACACACTTAACCTTGCCTATATAATCCACAACAGCCTGGATTGTGCACCAATTTTGCAAGGAACGCCATGGGCAGAAAACAGAACAAACAGACTAACCAGCTTCCTGAAATTGTTTAGTTGCTCGGTTTTACAACATGCCTTGCTACCAAGGACGTTTTATAGTAGATCTGGAGGATGAACAGAGAAATTGCTGCCCATTCATTTAAACGAAAGCTGCTCACCCAGCGCATATGCCAAAAAATAAAAATAAAAAAAAACCTCTATATAGTGTCTTCTTACGTACTTACGTATATTGGACTTTTGGACCCACAGTGAAATTGTTTGGCTTCAGAACACTTGGATTATGCTGCATGAGCTGTTTGGAGTTGTTTTATGGTAATTTGTTGCCTTTTTTGGAACTCTAAAGAACCAAGACTCGATGACATACAAACTTAAGTTTCGACTGACATTTTCATTTTTAGGTGAACTAGATCTATGAGATGTATGATATTTTAGTCATTTTTGTGATTTTAAGTGATATATGAGTAATTTTAATGATATTTGAGGTAATAAATATTGTGTGATGATTGCATGGTTTCTCCGCTAGTTTTCCCCCCGGCTTTTATTGGGGAGCATGACACTCTCGGGCTATTGTTAGAGATCCATCCACTGTTTGAGACCTGGACTTCATTGGAAGTTTTACGATATATGCATGCAAGGGCTGGTGCACTGTTGCCAACTTGGCAGCTTTGTCGCTAGATGTAGTGACTTTTCAGACCCCCCTGGCGATTTTATTTCTCAAAAGCAAATGGCGAAAAACTTTACTTGCTTGTCTAAGCTAAAAAGGTATGATGATCACAGCGCTTCCCATACACAGCATAGCCCCTCCCTTGAGGACTGCAGCAAGTATATTGATATGCAAATTAGCATATAATGTCATCTGCCGACTTCTAGCGACTTTTTGTGCAGCCAGTAGTTATAATGGAAAAGAGTTGGCAATCATGAGCTGGTGTTCCATGGTATGGGTTGTGCACTGACTGTACAGGATCTGTGCTTGTTTTGTTCGAGAAGGGGTGTTTGTCAATAAGTCCATTTCTTTGAAATTGATGAAAAATAATAATTGATATTCTTGTCATTTGTTGGGCCCTCTGGCTATGAGGGCCAAAGACAGTCGCTTACCTTTGCCTAATGGTTAGACCGCCCGTGATCAGCGCATACACCACCGGTCACTGTTTGCTCAAGCCTCTCCATTCCCTCCATGCATCCCATCTACTCTTACCACAGGATAGTTGCTTGATTCGCAGCGGCAGCTCGTTCTTGCTTCCTTTCCAAAATCTCCTCAGCAGTGTATTGTGGTTCATACAAGTATGGCTCTGTTTTGATCACTCCCTGTGAGCATAATATTTTAGTACCAGCCAAAGCAAAAGCAGGGAGAGATCAATGCAAACCCCCATGCGGAACTGTAAAAAAGCAGAGCCCACAGGTGGATGCTGGGATGGTGGTGGGGTGTGAGATGCATTGGCAGCAGCTGCAGCAACAGTGGCGGCAGGGCAAGCAGCAGCAGAGAATAAGCGAGTGAGTTTGACAGCTTAAATAAACTGCCCAATTGGTGATGGCAATATTCGAGCTCAGCTGACACTCAAGTTGTCTGGCTGAACTAGCTCTGCAGGCTTTGCTTCATTTAAATCGCATAACAAAACAGCCTCCGCCCCACAGAGGTTGGAGGCATGGAGCCAACAGATAGCCATGCGCTAACAGCTGTAGTTTTCAAAATCACCACGCTAGGATTCATGACGCAGTTTTGATACAACAAATCCTGAAACCCAGACTTAGGAAAACAAAAATATCCAAGCAGGGCTGTTATTTCCAGTCGGAAGCACTGACACTCCTATGTTTGCCTATGGACCTGCTAAATTAGGCGTTTTGTGCCGTTGCTTTCCTTTAAATCATACACTGATGTGGTTTCGGTCAGGAATCAAGCCATGAAAGTTAAGTTGTTTGGTCCTATCCTTTCCTCTGTTATTGGTAAGGTATGGTGTAAGGGAGTCGATACAGTGTCCTGTTACTAGTGAGGCAGCCAGGGTCCTTTGGCTACTGACCAGACATAAGGCTCTAAATCAGAGGGAGTCAGCAGATTACTGAAGTGTGGCGCGTGGTTAGAGGCTGGCTGCAGGTGTGTGTTCTCAAATACAAAGGAGGAGAAAGAGAGCGAATGAGAGAGAGAGAGAGAAATGGAAGGAAAGCTAGAGCAGAACTGAGAGTGAGAGAGCTAGTCTGCTCGGTAGATGTGGTCACTTCCCTCAACTCACCAGGTGCAAGACAATGTTGATGGAAGAAAACAAGGCCACCATCTCCCAGCCACTCCACAGCACACTCTCTCTCTCTCTCTATATATATATATATAATCTCACCATATGAGGAAACAAAATTGTCTGCCTCTCTGCGTCACTCCAACTGATCAGAACAAGGCCCTCTTCACTAAGGAAGCATGGCCGCTCTTTGGTTTAATACTGTTGCAGTTTTCACGTGGCTTTGTGTTGTTTTTCACATTTGATGAGGCTGTACAGTCTATGTGTGTGTGTTTTTTTTTAGGCGTGTGGGTGGGTGGGTGTGTGTGTGTGAGAGAATCCCAGAGGGTACATACTCTATGTTGCACGCTGTTTCATCCCTCATTGTATGTGACTCAAAGACTGTCGTCTTCGTCCGTGTTTATGCACCCCTCCCTCTTGATCGAAACAAACATAGCCTCATTAGACACACACACTCTCTCTCTCTCTTTCACACACACACACACATACATGCATACATACATGCATATGCACCTAATACACATAATGAACATAGACCCTTAGAGTAGAAGGCATCCTAGTTTCTGGGTTCACATAAAGGTGAGATTTGTCAATAGTAGTTGTAAACCTCTCTCACCAGCTAGTATCAAAGGCCAGAGAGTGTAATTAAGTCCTCATCTCCAAATAAAGCAAATGCACAAGGCATACAGTGTATTTGCACAGTGTATTTGTGTTGCATGGGAGACTACTCACAGACATGTCTACACATAATCACACACACACACACACACACACGCACACACAAACATTCACATATCCATGGGAATTTCACCTGTTCTACAGATTGGCACATCTCTTTGCACCTTATAGATTTGCAAGTATACAGTCAGCGAGTGTTTTCTAAACTTCATCTGAGACAAAGAGAAGCACAAGAAAATAAATCTACACCACTAGTCTCTATGAACCCATGGGGCATAAGGAATGGGTGGGGGAGAGTGTGAAGAGACTGCAAAGGTGAACAGGTGAAAGAGAAAAGCAGACAAGTGTAGCTTTCCCTGCCACCTCTCCGCCCTTCCATGCTCCCCCCATCCCTGCATCACCTCGCCTCGGGGGGTTGAACAACTGCTCTTGATGGGGGGGCAAGTGTTCTCTCTGTTCTTTCTCAGTGCCTCTGGGTGTACTACCGACTCTCACTACCCTGGCGATCTCCTGCCGTCTCACTCTCTCAGACTTTCACACACGCACGCACACACACACACACACACACACACACACACACACACACACGCACGCACACACACACAGAAACACAAACACACGTATGAACACACAAGCGCTGTGCAGCGTCTGAACTCGCACCCTCTTCGCTCTCTGCTCCCTCTCATCTTCCTATGTGGGGCTCTTTGTAGCCGCTGTGCCTGAGCTTGGTGAGGAGGAGAGGGAGAACAAAGGGAGGGAAAAAAGAAGGATGGAGAAAAGAGGGCTGAGGTGGTGGTGGTGGTGGAGGAAAAGGAGGGGGGGATGAATGAGAGAACGAAGGAAGAAGCTAGCGCTCACATCGTGTTGAGAGTGTCGCCTGTTGTTGCTTGCAGTCAGAGCATCGGTCGGCGCGAGTTTGTGCTCCGCAACTTGATTTGGGGGTCGTCCCCAGCTGCGCGTGGAGACAGCAGTACGGAGACGTGGCAGAGACTCTAATTAGACGGGCCTAAGCGTGCTGAACTGAGGGAGAACCCCGGAGCGCGAGCAAACGCTGCTCAGCCCCCCTGCAAACAGAGAGGGAGGAGAGCCCCAGCAGTAATTACAACGTTTCACAAACCAAGCAAGACACCTCCAGGAAGTTTTCAATGAGAAAAAAATCCTCTTGCACTCACTGGGGAGCTGGAGAGGAGATGCATTTCATTAGCCCTCACTGTAGGGTCCTTTTTAAAGAAGGGGAGATTAAGCTTCGACTTGGGGAGGTCATCCTGTTGCATCCCGTGTAATAGCGTACCGTCAACTGTGATTCAGCATTGTCAGCCAAAATATGTTCGGCACGGCATCTCCAGGGAAAACCATCTCAGTAAGGATTATATAAAATGGTTAGACTCGTAACTGAGATTCTGGGCTAATGATAGACCTTAGTTGTAGAAACACCCTTCACGTTTAATAATACAAAACCAAATAAACCAAATCTCACCAATCATCCTAGGGTGATGGGAACATAAAAAAGCAGTTCAGAGATGTTTTGAAAAGGCGTAGGCTGCATTAGAACTTTCCACCTTGTTTTGACATGTATTAATGCATACTGATATATTTCCACTACATGTTTCTTCTAACTACTGGGCAGTCATTAGCAATTTAAATCTTGTGTGAATGTGTGTTTCGCTTTTGAAGGGATAGATGTAATATTGGGATGAATATTTACGTCTAGGAGTTTATAGCTGCTGAAGCTCCCTGTTACAGAATTTACATTGAATGAGAATATGGATGAATGTTCAGTAGAGGTATGTGGCTTGACAGAACCCCTCCTGGATGATGCTGGCAGTGTCCAGTATGCGGATCTGGAATGGATCCATTCTAACCAGGGTGCTGATTGCTGCCACCATGAAAGGTTTGCAGTTTGTTGACAAGAGAATGTGGAATTCTACACTTTGTCAGAATCATATGGGCTCTTCTGTAAACAATTTGAACAGGGAGGAATGAAGAACAAGCCATACATTCATACTAATTCCATGAGTTCTGAGTTGTGCCCTGTGTGCTTGTAATTGCAGGGTGTGCTGCAGGTCAGTTGAGTAACTGTTGCTGGTAGAATTGAGTGAGAACTGTTGAATATATAAGGAATACATTGGGTAGATTACATGTTATAAACAACCCAAAATGAGGGCTGTATTCAGATTGCATATTTCAAAATGTACGATTGATCCAAGTAATGTAAGTTGGTGTTTTATTAAGTTCCACAATATATGCAATGCACAGTACATTCATAAACACAATGGGGGTGGGATGTTTGTTTGCAGCTAGCTGAAGGTGTGTGTGTGTGTGTGCGTGTCGCTGTCTATGTATGTGTTTGTGTGTGTGTGTGTGTGTGTGTGTGTGTGTGTGTGTGTGTGTGTTTTGGTGTGTGACACAAACATCCACAGCAAAGGTGTGAAGGCACTCTCACCTGTCTCAAGTCGGAAGCATGTCGAACATGCACACACACACATATACACACACAGATGCATACACACACTGTGGCATGTGTCATGGAAAACAGATGTGTGAGGAGCAACGCTGCATCAATTATCCCACCAACTTCCCTCAGTAAATTAGAAAAGGATAATTATGTCTTACTTATTTTTCTCCCATGTCTGTCTTTTTTTCTCTTTTTCTGTTTTGGCATGAGTAGTGGCAGTTGTCATGCAGTGCATGTAAAATCATCTGTGCAGGTACAAAATGTCTAATCTATGCTTTTCCTGTTGGGATTAGCCGAGGATGCTGTGGTACGGCTGTCACAAAGTATTAGGGAGAAGAAAAGAGGAACAGGAGCAATACCTACAACTTTACCGCCAGACAAAATATATAAAGAAAAAAATTAAAGTTAAAAAATACAGAACACCTACATTTTTTATTTGCAATTTATGTTTGCAGTACACAAGAGTGAGCCTACAAAACAAAACGCATCTTGGAATGGTGAATTTTCAAAATGACAGTTTTTATTACATAAATTGAAATTAAGTACTTCAGTGATAAATTCACAAATAACCCTTTTTTCACTTACATTTTTCTATATATTATTTGCTAACATCTGAAATGTGAATTTGTATTAGCTTTATCTGCTGTTCCTCACTAAAACCCACATACTATTACTTTTCCGCAGAGATGGTAATTACAATCACACTAAATAGGCTTGAACCGTATCAAAAATTAATTAATACCAAATTTTATTTGGGTTATCCATTGCTAAAACACATGGTTTTTGCATGCTAATGCCACATGTTTTGAACCATTCCTGCAATTCAATTACTTGGGAATATCATTAAAGGCAACAAATTTACAGTTTAATTTGTGTGGACTATTTAAGTCGCTCCAGAGCCACAGAATCCCCCTCCTCAGTAAGTGGATTAATTAATTTGAATCAATAAAGTCTCTTAGTCGGGTTGCACCCCTCCCCAAAAAATAACTAACTCCACACACAGCCTTATCAGCTGCAATGAAGGTCCAAGCCCTTGCTTTCCAGCTCAAGGAGGAACTTGTGCAGAGACAATTAGTCAGAGGATTTCCGCCTCGTCTTTTGCTCTTTCAGCGTTTTTCATTTGTATAGAATGTTTGTTTGTTTGCTTTGCAACAAAAGTGGTATGTTGTTAAATGCCACTGTTTTGTCTTCTATTTATAGGCAACATCAGGTCTGCATTTACAGAACTTTTTGCATTTATTGTGAACATTTAAAAATAAAAAAAAATTTCTGGAGGACATTATCAATACTCTGTGAGCTTGGAATTATAAGGTTCTATCTGGGTAGAGAGCAGTTTTGAGATATTGAACATCAAAGTGTTATTTAGTGAAATCTATCTTTATAGCTCAACACGGCTTGCATGGTTCTTTGAATGCAAAATCTGAAAATCTTGGGACAATTGGAAATTAGATTTTCTTGAGGGCCTTAACAAAGATAGAACCTTGTAATTATGTAAGGTCAATCTTTGTTTTGGTTCTATAAGGTTGTATTTGACAGCTTACAATGAGGAAACCTTGGTTTCAGTGGGAAGCAAAAATGTAATTATCAAGTCAGTTTTGAAACATATTAATATTAGACTACATCAAATTAAATCAATTGTGTTATAGTATTTTATATTTGAATTATAATTAAAGAAATGTAACTTAATAAAAGGACTTTAAAAACGAATTTCACAACTTTTTGAATACTAAAATATTAATACAGTTTACAACATCTAGATCAGTTCAGTGATGTACTGACCAGCATACCATTGTATGTTTGGCTGCTTTTACTTGCCCCAAAGTAAGATACTTAAATTTTCTGCAGATATTATTGTAGAACTTCTTGTTTGCTGTTGTTTGAATATTAAAGAATCATCATTCCATAATGATGGCTTGGACAGCTTATTGCTGGCCTTTTTTTTCATATTGCTGGCCTTTTTCCTCGATTGTCCCTGTTTGCCCTTTTTTTCTTCCTTTTCTGCTGATGTGACTGCTGTTCTCTGTTCATATGTCTCACTCCTCTCAGCTGTTCTGTGTTTCTGCTGCTGTCAACCTTGCATTAAAAAACACTAATTCAATATAAGTTACACATCTTGTTTAAACCCATCTTTGAGCTACACACTGTTTATTCATTTAGTGAAGTATTCATTTAACATCCAATCGGCGATGGTAACTGTGATGGTAACCAGTGGACAGGAGTTAGTTAATATTACATGTACATATTATAAATAGTAGATAAAGAGAAATAACCTGTTAGGGAACAATAATGATTATTCTAGGCCATCTGATGTTCAGCTCTGTAGTTAGACTGAGCTACCTAATGCTAGCTAGCGCATCAGAAAGCAAATGATTTAGTTGGTAAAACAGCGATTAGCCGTCATTAAGCCTAAAATCCTCACTTACCCTTCATTTTTATTGTGAAAAAGTGGAGTTGTGTCATCAGTAACTTTAATAATTGTCCTGTTTTCTGGCTTGCTCGCCATTATTACAACATTTTCAGGCTACATTATCTAGCCACTGACAGGATGTGGCTGAAAGGTTGATTGGTCCTCACTGAAACATTGACGTTTGATGGGAAATAAAACCTTATAATACCAAGGTGAAATGCAATTTCTGAGATAGAACTTGCTATCTTTTTAAATATTTAACCCCAGCATGCTCTTAAAAATAATAATAACACTACACAAGCATAAAATAACATTCAAAGATTAGCTCAATTTTGATTAAAAAAAAAAAAAAAAAAAAGTAATATAGAACCTTATAATTCCAAGCTCACAACTTGACAGGTTTTGAAATAATACTAAACAGCAGGAGAGTAACTAGATGAGTCACTATGACTACCCCGCAATGTAAAATTCATGTAAAGAACAATATTCAGCCTCCGCATGTCAGTGTTAAACATTGGTTTTGCTGTTTTAGTGTCATTTTACATTATTGGAAAAGCATAAAAGTGCTTTGCTACGCCTTAACACATAAAACAGCTCCAGTGGATTACTTCACATTTCTGTGTGCTCCCTTAAACTTGTAAAGGAGATCATTCATGGTACATTTGATTCCTACTTTCAATTAAGGATTTAGTACAGCTGTCTTTAAACATAAAGATTATATTGTGTGATGTCTGTCTACTTTCTTTCCCCGTTTCTATGAGGGAAGCCCAGTTTAGTTTTGATGCTCATGGGAGAGTCTGTCTGAAAATAGTGTTGACAGATCAGTCTTATTCATAGCCAGTCAGAGAGGGTGTTTTGCACGGTGTGAGAACAAGATGTTCATCAGTGCAGTGGTTCTGCGTAATGGATTTTGTGAATAGACAGGTAACGACATTATGTTTTATTCTTTTATCCATATATGTATAGAGCCTACACCATGTCCCATCTGCCGTTCTGTCTGTCTGTCTGTTTCTCTCTCTCTCTCTCTCTCTCTCTCTCTCTCTCTCTCTCTCCTTCAGCCGTGGTGAGGAATCTGTTGCAGAGGTGTTGCATTTCTGTTTGTGTGAGTGTCTGTCAGAAGTCCAGTTGGGAAAATCTGAACAGCCACACTTGTCCTCAAACAGCGAACTGTTCAACATGGAAAGCTTATGACAGGAAGCATTATTTATTAGGTAACCCAAGCCTGTATGCATTAAAGATCTGAGAACAGGGATAATGTGAGACCAATTTGAAGTTTATATGAAGATGAGACCGATCCAGTGATTGTATAGGCTTTGTGCAAAATGGCCTGGGAAGTGTTTGTTTTTTTGCATCTGGGACTACAACACACAAAAAACGTGCTTTCTACGCAGTTGTTGAAATTCGGTGTGGTTGCTAAATTGCCGGCAACAGTTAAGAAACTACCCATTCACTCGCTCCTATTCTGCCCTGTCTGTATTGAACCAAAGGTAAACACATCCTAAATTGTTTTGTTTACTATAGTTTTCAACCGAAATACAGACCTTGGGGGAAAGGCTGCTTATTGCCACTCAGCAATATCAAACCGCCTGTGAGGAATGACACTAAATATAACATGGTGCATTGGTTTAAAGTACCCTAAACAGATGGTTTACAAAAGAAGGGTTGTTTTCCAATGGGGAGACCATGGGTTTGCCTTATTAGATTGTCACATCTGTGTTGTAGCAGCAGCCAAACCTGCTCCTTGGAATCTAATCAAAATCACAAGGAAGAAGAGTTAAGAAGGAGCATATGAAAGAAGTAAGAATATCAGTGGATGTCCTCCACTTTCAGAAGGATACACAGACTCCACTGGAAAAAAAAAAGAGAAATGAAACGTGTTTCCACAAAGCAGATATTCTGAGTTTTAGTTGTTCAGTTGCTGTTGCTATAGTAGTTCACTGTTTGAATACAGGCCTACAAAAGCATGCACAATCATTAGCTCATTCAAAATACATGTGAACATGTATTATAACATATATGCAAAAAAAATAGTGAGAGCAGTTTCATTTTGATTCTAAATATCTTCATTCTGAAAACAAATATCCTAAGAAATTACACCTAATTTTGCAGAATGATTAATGGCATGAATAAAATTGTATTATGGGTTAATATATATATTTTTTTAAACCGATCAATTTCAGGTAGGATTTATTTTTTCCAAAAAGAATACGACATTTGGGAATGGAACCCTTCGTATATTTTCCCTGACACACTCTTGTGTTGGATGAATGTGTCCTGATGTGCAGGCCTTGGCTCTGGGTCAGTTTGAGAGCTGATGGATTGGAACAGGTATTTGAGTCAGAACCAAGGGCACATGTTCCATTTTAACAGTTCTCTTAGATCTATTCTAATGAGTCTGAAACCGCAAGCCAAAGCTGTTTGATTTGCCAGCAGAAATGAAGCATCACATTTGTTCATAACAAGCTGCATTAGCTAATCAGTCTGTGCGTGTGTGTGTGTGTGTGTGTGTGTGTGTGTATGTGTGTTTGACCATTCTTTGATAATTACTCTGGCAGTGATTGCCACAGATCTCGTATTTCTGTCCTTGGAGAAGCATCTAAAAACATTATTTCCATCATCCTTGCCAGGCAATCACACTGATTGCAAATTTTAGCTTCAAATGATGCCTCAGAAAAGCATCGATTTTTGCAGGTAACTTCTAAAGACACAGTCCTAAGAGACTAGTGTGTTCTACATAGTTATTAGCTATTAATATTTAATACTATTCTTACGTCTTCCTCTGAAACAGCAAACAATGAGATATGTATGTGCATATTTACACACTGTATATACTAATGTTTAATTAAATATACATATTATACTATACATATAAAGTGTGTATATTTTTTCAGTCATTTAATTCCAGTGCCAGACAAGGAAAAAAATAAAAAAAAGGGGGGGTAATGATCTGAATCATTTCATTGTGTTTTTAGGTGCTTTTTTTGGTTAGGAGAGTGGCGGGCACTTTAACCTAAAACACTGTAATGGGTGACGCCTCAGGGGGTGTACTGGCACTCCACATCCATCTGCTCAGAACAGCACTACCAGAATCTCAGCTCAACCAAGAGCTGCCCTTTCAAAAAGCTTTTACCCCTCAGTGGCTCTACACAGAGGCAATAAGTACTGGACTTGAGAAATGACAGAAAATCAATTTCGAGTAGTACCAGAGCTACTGCCAGCACTAGTAATCACTCAGTGGCACTTAGGTCACAACAACTAGTCAAGCTGTGTAATGCTAAACCAGTGCTGGCGCTAAGGTACATGGGACTGAATGTTTTGTGCAACAAGATTTGAAATTAACATCTTTGATCCTGTCGTCGTTTCTACAAATTGATCACCTGTCATCCTTCTCAGCCTGAGCCTCTTAGCATATTGTCAGTGTCGTCCTGAAAGCCTGTACGTCAGCTTTGCTTTTATTGTAAAAAGAAATACGTACATGGGTGTTAACAGAAAGAAAACAACCAGTCGCACTTCCAATCATGATCGTGGAAATCCAGTCGGATGTGGCCATAATCCACAAGCAGCGCAGTGTGTACGGAGGATCCAGAGATGTGCCTCTCCATCTTGGCGGATCCATCTGTCAGTCTTTGCCGGCGCTGCGCTGCTTCCTCTGGCACATTTGACAGCCCCCACGCCTCAGCCAGATTAGAAAATTACACAAATGTTAGGGTGGAAAGGTGTAATTGAAGATGGCAAAGGGCTGATTGGGAGACATTTAAATGATTATTCTCCACTGTTCAACGTACAGGGCGTGTGGCAGAGGCCACAGGGAGAAACACTTTGAAATGATTACTGCTTCTGACAGGAAGGTGTCAAGTCTCTCTCTCTCTCTCTCTCTCTCTCTTCGCTCACTCGCTATATATGTGAATGTGTGCATATGAGTATGTTTTTTGAGTGTGAATGTATGTATATGTGTGAGTGTTTGTGTATGTTATATATGGGCTTGTTTGTTCTGTTTATGAGCATTTCTCTGTGTGTGTCTTTGTCCAGATGTATTTATCGGTGTGTGTGTGTGTGTGTGTGTGAGTGATATGGCCCGTGGGGGTGGGGGTAGGGGTGGGGGTGGGAGTGGGGTATAGGCCCTGCGGAGGTCCTAACACAACACAAACTAGAGAGGATTTACATCAGCCAGATTACAGCACTGCCACCATGACAGGATCTAATGGAGGAAACAAGACACCTTTTAATGAAGACGCTAATTTAAGAAATATCACACTGTGTTCTGAAATATAAATCAGATGGAGATGCAAAAGCGGAGGGAAGACGTGGCCTGACACAGGGATGTCCTCTGTTATTTGGTTGTATTCATTACTGGATTGTATCTAATGAGGTGTTTCAAAGAAAATCAAATCTCCAAGTTTTTTTTTTTTCTGTTACAAACTTAGAATGTGAAACATACTGTAGCCTACAGATTTGGAATTAAGTTTTAGGAGAACTTTATCAACTTTTCAGCAGGTGCATACATAGACTTATTATCTATTTATTTATTTTCTTTTTCTATTCTTACCCCATCCTACAGCAAACACACCCAATCAAAATGACTGGGGTGGATACCCTACATTGAGGTATCACACTTTCCCTCTTACAGTTCATTTTTGATGTTTGTGGTTTGGATATGTGAGGTTCTTCTGTGTGTGAAATTTCAACAATGACTTTCTTGAAATTCTTGCTGTATTTTTGTACCAGATTGAATGACCTCCATTCCATTGCATGCATGGCAGTTGCATGTGCCATAATGAAACAACTGACACATCACTTTTTCCCCTGACATAGTCATAAGTTTTCTATCTATGTGGTCCGGGTCAGAGTTGCGTTCTGTCATGTTAAATGCAGTTGACAGAAGAGCCAGGCAACACCCTAAACCTCTGGTCTGAGACTTTGTTTTCCCTGGGCACCACAGTACTCTGCTCCCTTAGGCTTTGGTCTGTAAGCTGTAGGTTGTGGTTGTTTCTCTGTACTCGCTCAAGTCATACATTTGACAGAAGTGAGCGTTGTATTCTTTTGTCATAATCTCATAGGGTCTAGCAAAGGCTGGACCTGCCTCAGGCGTCGTACTATTTCACTCAGATAACATGGTTTCAGTACCTCCAAATATTGAGATCCTTAAAATTTACTTCATACTCTAAGGACTGAATAAGGCAAGGAATAGTTGTAGGACTTAAAGCAATAGAAGAATAACATTAAGTCAAATACCAGTGTCAGTTACCTGGGAATTCGTAATAGAATTTGTCTCCCTGTTCCCTTCTACAGCTTGTCTAAAAAACATAATTGTGTATGCCATTTGGTGGACCTTTTTGTCCAAAGCACCTCACCATTTTCTATATAGGTGGCCCTAGTGGGTCAACCTCTAAACCCTGATACTGTTTGTGCCTTGCTGTACCCAAAGCACTGCAGCTCCACGGGACCAACATAATAGTACCGATATACATTTTCAAACTGTGGTGATTCAGATCCAGATAATAAAGCAACTCTAGTAGTCACACTCGTGGTCACATTCATGGAAACTTTTTTTAGGGCCACTTATAGAAAAATAGAATTCTAAGATTTCGAGAAAAAAGTAATATTAATATTATCGTAATATTACGAGTTACAATTACATTACAAGTCACAATTTCAAGAAAAAAGTTGTAATATTACAACAATAAAGTCATACTACTACGAGAAAAACGTAAAATTTCGAGAAAAACAGTTGAAATATTACGAGAATAAAGTCATACTATTACAAGCAAAAAGTTGTAATATTTTGAGAAAAAAGTCAAAATATAAAGGATTGAGCTGCCAGTACCTCAGTACACTTCCAGTTTTGTCGCCGAAGCTCATTTTCTTTTCAAAATAAAAGCCCTACTACTTTTGCAACTGAGCAAGGTAATCATAACTGAACATGAAATAATGTAAATTCCTCTGTAAACAACAACGCTATTTGAAGAGTGTTAGAATAGCCTTGTTTGTCTGTCAGGTGATTTGGTGAAAAGATGTCAGTTGGCAGCTGTCGGAACATGTGAACTGCTCCTCCTCTCCCCCGCAGTGTCAAGTCCTTAGCGCTGATAATTTATTCTCAAAATATTTTATTCTTGTAATATTATTATGTTATTCTCTAAATATTACAAATTTATTCTCATAATATTATGACTTTTTCCTCAAAACATATTTTTACAGTGCCCCTAAAATGCCATTGTATAAAGAAATATCTTTGAAAAGTCAAAATTTCAGAAATTTAGAAAAAAACAGCCTTGTTTTTATATTGAGTTCCAGACTTTTTCAAATTTTATCCTAGGTTTTGAATAGGTTCCCCTGGACATAGAGTCATGAAACCTTCTCACCCATACAGGACTACATGAATCTTCAATTCGAGTAAAAACACTAAAACTTCCAAAACTTGAGTTGTGAGGTTTGTCCATGACAGCAGCGATATGCAAATAAATGGAAAGACAAAAATAACACTTGAGTGTTAATGGTGGTGAATACATCTGATGTTGGTGGTTGACTGACTTAAGTCATGCTTCTGAAAAAGTGAAAATGATCTATCAAAGTGTTATATCACTTTAAATAAACAAAGGGAAAGAATAGGTTGAAAAACATGAAAGAGAGTGAAGAGAATTGCCAGTGAGGTACGTAATAAGGAGAAATGAACAGCGAGTGAGTGAATGATTTCCCCTCAGAGGATGTCAATAACCCATTAAGTAAGCTGACGTGATCGACACACAGACATCACCAATGGTTTAGCTTGGCTTCACTGTAAGCACATAAAAAAAGGTTGATTTGGTACATGAATCTCTCACTGAACGTGCCCCACCCCCCAAAATGCAAATACACATGGGACTGAAAAATGTAGGTTCATTTAGACGAATGAGATTTTCCATATGTTTTTGGAGTTCTTCATGTGGTCAGTATTTGTCGGCACACACGGTAAAGAGGTTCACCATATGGACCTGCAGTAATCATGCCACACAAAAGTACTAGCCAAACCATGATAATGCATAACCACACATGAACATAATGTTAATGGTGCACATATGTACTAAAGCACATTCCATGAATTAAATATACTGCTAAATCAGTGCTGCATTGCATGGCTTAGACTATAACCTACAATAGATGTATATCAAAATACACACAGATGATCAAAATGAAAAACTAATTATATAGTATATAAAGATGCTTTATGTAGTTCAATTTATTTACATTTTTTATTTATTTATTTACACAAACCTATCTGGCAATAACAGAAAGTGTAATGCTCTGATTCAACAAGCGAAGGAACTACTCCATATGCGTTGATGCTAAATATAGCCTTACTTTGAAAATTATACTAGTAGCCAATTTCTTGTTTGGCGTGGTTTCAAAGGCAGTCAGGATCATATGCTGAGTTAATGTGGTCTAATGTGGCATTATTGAATGTGGTATGTAGTTAAGTTGAGCTCAATTGGCATCATAAGTTCATCACTGTATCAGTTCCTGTTAGCTTTCAAGTCAAAATGTCTGCCATTGAGGTTTAGTCAGGGGTGAAAACACTCAAAGAGCAATATGAGGAGAAAATGAGACTTAAAGCGCTGGGATTTAATTTAATGACGCGGTTGCACTGTATCTTACAATGGCAATGATTAGAACTTGAAGCGTGAATATTAATCAAGTGCTCATTTTTGATATTGAGAGTTTGGTCCGGTCTAATTGTGAAAGCTTATGAGATCTAGCTCATCAAGAAGTCATCCCATTTTTGCCCCGTCTTACTCCTTTGCTTAATATCTTTGACGTTTCCCCTAAATGGGAGATATGGGACTAACGCTTCAATTGGACCGCCCGTCACTTTAAAGATGGTGCCTGAGGCCATAGCTTGAATCACAGTATGAGAACAGAGGAGGCAATGGAGAGGAGAGGAGAGGAGAGACAGTTCAGAAAACACCATCTTGTCTATGGTGCTGCTTCGAACATGTTCTGCTAAACACAGACTTTAAAAAAAAAAAACATCTCTGTTTTGGAAAGATGTGGCCATTTACTGCAAGTCCTTCACAGAAAGCTTAAGTAACATGAGAGGAAGCACTCTTTTCAGAATGTTTCAAACTGAGCTCTTATTTTTTGTTATATATCAAATATATACTGGATACAATTAGGAGAAAAGAGCCCTCCATCCCAATTCATAGTCAGGAAACAGGGAAAGAGAAGCATGAGGGAGATTTATGTGGAAGTTAAGGGAAACATAGAGCAGTGAGTGTGAGGGTAAGTGCTTCGCTTTGTTACCATGGCCACCTGAAAATGCTTTCTGTTATTCTCCAGTCCAAGAGAGGACGAACAGACATGAAAGTAGAAGGGAAAAAAATATATTTCTTTGACAGATTACAATGTTATTTGATTTCTTAAAAGACCACAGTCAACTAGAAAAAGCATGTATTAAGATAGATTTTAATTGATATATCTATCTTATTTTTTAGATTTAGATCAGATGTGGTGTCTAGCAATGCTATCTAGGCAGTTTTGTTTCACATTCACTCTTCAATTAAACTAAGACAATGTACAGTTGTGCATGCCCGACAGTAGTCACATTACTCACATTTGTTTCCTATACACCTATTCTTTAGAAAAAATGTCAGACTATAGAAGGAACAGTGTGGGATAAAGAGTTAGCCATGGCACCAGTCATAATCTATCCTTCAAAAGAGCCAGATGGAGAGGCTAATGTTTCAGTGAAAATATTGTTTCTGGATCGAGGTGTGCACACTCCCTCTCGCCCTCTCTTTCTCTCTCTGTCTCTGTCTCTTTCTCTCTCTCTCTCTTTCTGTCTGTCTCTCTCCCTCAGTCTCTTTCTATGTCCTTGTCTCTCTCAATCTTTCTCTCTTGTACTCCCCAGCTCTCTCCCTAACCCTCCTCCTGCTGTGTTTTATCAGATCCTGTCACAGGGGGCCTCTTATAAAACCAACAGAGCTCATCAGGATAGGGCTCCAGAGGAGCGGTTTGGTCAGGCCTCGTTAATCTAGGCTGGCCCGGGTTTGGTTAAGGCCTGGGCTGGTATTTATCAAGCATATCAGATTTGGAGTGCTGATCTAAAGTCAGTTCGCGGAGTGATTCTCTCTGAAAAAAGATGGTAAAAGGCACCTGAGCAGTGGTCCTAGATCAGCACTCCGACCCGGAGACGCTTGATAAACATACAGCCCCTGGGTTTGTGTCTGGGCTGGGCTGGTGAGGCTGTGGGGCAGAAAGGTATGTGCTTAGTGGTGATTGTGCGCCACGGCCTCCCCTCATTCTCCGAGGCCGAACACACACAGAGCGACCTTGTGTGGAGCAGAGGGCTGGGCAGACACGCTGAAGTCAGCTCACGCCACACAGCGCACCGTAGGCAGAAGAAGAAAAGTTCCTTCTGGGTTAAACATGTGCACATATACACACACACACACACACACACATACATACACCGAAAAGCATTGCTTCCTATATTGCAAAACCACTTCTTTTGTTTGTTATTACTCCAAGAGACATTTAGTAAACACACACACACATGCACGCACACATATTGGTGATACTTCATCATCAGCACCAAGCCAGACTGTAGGGTTGCACCAGACTACTGTGGAGATGTTATAAAAGCACTCATAAATCCACCCAGAGTTACATAAACCTGTCATTGGGTTCATTACAATAATTACTTTAATTTGCTGCTGATGATTTAATGATAAAGCAACAGAAAAAAGGGGGAAAATAAAACACAGTGAAAGGAGTTTTCAGAAGAGACGCCACGCCATGTTTCCTGTTGGTCGCCCGTCACCTCTCAGCTGACAGAACACTTTGTGTTTCACCACTGGCGTAGCCTACGGTGTTGTGAGCCACTGCATGGACACGCAGCCGCGCCCTCACTGACACACACCCATGTGCACAGGAACACACATACACACACATGCACACATCTGCGAGTACACTGTTACTCACAAGTACACACCATACATGAACACACTCGTGCATACACACACACACACACACACACACACACAAACGCACAAATTTAATATTCGTACACTCAAGGCAAATTGTTTTTGTGGACCTGCCAGGCCTCGTTTGATAGGGACAGGATGTACTCTAGAAACTTACTTACAGTACTGTAGCCCTGCTGGTTCCCGTGGTCAAGCACTGCGCCATGCCATGGTGCCGCAGCCTGCCATGCTGGTCTCTCTCCTTCCCCTGCTTGACCCTGCCACACTCATAAAAAGACAGCCCGGCTTTAGCCCTCTGTCCCTCCACTTAGGCGCAGCCCCATGAAAAGAGAGACAGAGCTAAAATGTCCTCTTACCAGGCCCCTGCTGGCAAGGCTGTTTATTCAAAGTTAGTCTTCAGCCAAAACACACAGGCCAATGCACAAACGCAGCACAAAGCTTTGGTGTGTGTGTGTGTGTCTCTGTGTGTGTGTGTGTGTGTGCATGCACATACATATGGTTGTGTATTGTTTAGGCTCTGTAGTTTCTAAGGTAGTGAGTTGGCCTGGTGGTTGAGACCGTCCCATCACAGAATTAATGTCCATCCCTGTTGAAGTTACTGTAAACAAGATACTGAATACTGAAAGGATGCCATAATTAACTGAAATGCCCTTTAACCAGTCTGATAAAACTAGTTCTTAACATCCTACCACCACCAACACCACTACCCACAACATCCTCAAAAAAAAAAAAGAAAAAGATTACTGAATTCCTGTCTGTGAGATCATTGCAAATATCAGACAGAGCGGACACTGATCTCTCATTATGTAGGAGTACAGGTAGTCGTGGCGACAGAAAACCCCATGTTTACAAGAATAAACAGATTATTTGATTATCTTTGCCCAGAAACATGTAAACAATACAACCAGATCAATACAAAATATATTTCACCAATGGGAGAGTGTGAACCCCTATCATCAAGGGAACACCACTGTTTTATTCCCCTCTCACTTTGGATTTTCCTCTTTTGGATATATTCTGGGAAAATACCAATCTATATTCTACTCATCTTACCATCTATCTCCACATTAGAAAATTGGTTGATTTAAGAGGGATATATAAAACAGTAATTTAGGTGTATCACTTGCTATCATTATCAGCATTAGATTTTGGCACCAGGTGTAATACTCTGACTAGAAAATACCTTGATAAAAATACAATTTCCCCTGTGCCACCCCCGCAAAACTCTGCTAATGTGAAAAGAGTCACAGTGGATATGCGATTTAAGCTTGTTGATACTTACATTCTGTGTTGAAATAGTGAATGTATCATTTAGAAGAGGAAATGCCAGCAGCTTAGGGAAACTCAAAACTTTCCTCTTGGATGGAGATGTATGATTTTTATCAGGTATTAGTTAAACTCAATATAATGAAAAGCAAGCTACATTTCCTGAGCATTGCGGTTCTTTGAAAAAACAAGACTGTAGGCGGATTTTAGTCATAGATATACTTAGTTAAATGAGCTTACAAAATTACCAAATTATAGGTGTATACCACTGAACCTGGGATTTTGACATTTGACAAGATGTTATCAATGCTTGCTAATCTCTTCCCTTGGATAATTTATTTATGATTCAAATAGATTACACTGGTGCTGGTTATGAAAGGGGCAATGGCATGTGTTATAGAGACGTTTATTTAATATGTTGAGTAGTTGTAATACCCTAGGTCATCAAATTACAGAAAAATCTATAATAGTCCATAATATAGGCCTTAGAGTTCTGCCCCATTTAATATAGCATGGTGTGTTTTCTGTCGAGTGTTTACAAAAAGATTGCATTTAAATACAGAAATAAGCACATTGGAAGTTTATGCATAGTATGGAAATTTGGTTCCACCTGTAAAAACTCTATTTCAAAAGAATACATCACTAATGAGAAGAATGTCGTCTACACAGTTTCAAGTCAGGTATGTGTGAAGGGCGAAAAAGGGGAGGGGTGTCTTTTTTTGCCACCCTATGAAGATGGCAGCATTCTTTGAGGGGCAATAATCCGGGGCACATATGCCAGCGCTGACAAAGGTCTGGGGGGTGTGTGTGTGTGTGTGCGGGGGGGGGTGTCACTGATCCCTCAGAAGGCTAAATTTACCCAGGAGTGACAGGGGCAGGTGGATTGAGCTAGGATGGAGGGGTGGGGGTGGCGTGGGGGGGGGGGGGGGGGGGGGCTGGAAAGAACTAGACCTGGGTTCAGTTCAGACGGAGAACGGGGGCAAACACACAACCCAAATCGGGGGTTTCTATTCAAAGCCAGCTGGTCTGGCTTTATCACATGCAGGACATTAATTTTAAGTTGTTTATTTGTTAGTATTTTTTTCAGTTTTCTCTTTGTCACTATTACAGTTATCTCTCTTTTCTTTTTTTTAAAGTTTTGAATTGTTTGATTGAGCTGGCCCTCAGTTGGTGCTGCAGGGTGTAACTTCCTGGGGAAGCAGAGAAACGGCACGGGTGAGTTTCCAGAATACACCTATTCCCTTCCCTCTTTTCCTCTTCTCCGAGTCCCACTCTGATTGTGGAAAATCTGTCTCCGGCAGGGTCATGCTTTTTTAACTATACTCTCCACAGCAGGTCATGACATTTTTAAAACACATAGCCATAATTCTGAAATGCAAGCTGCTCTCTTTCTGAAATGTTGATTTTGAAATTGGTTTTGAAGTGTTATAATTGCTTTGTTATATCCTTGTTGTATTCGATGAACAATGTATTTGTCATGCAGCCCGAGAAAGAAATGGAGAGTGAACAAAGAAGAATAGACGTAATTAGTGTTTTACTTTGGGTTCTCCTCATGCTTGACAAAGTAGAAAGAAAGTCAGTAGACAAGCTTTAACTCTGCTGAAGGAGGAGTCAAGTCCCAGCTGTTGCCAATCACCTCTATGGAGCACTTGGGGAATAGTTGATTGAGGCTCCTGGAACTGCATGTGTTTAAGTTTTAAATGTCTACGTTTTTATTTCTCCAAGGCATGACAAATGGTTTGAGTCGCTAAAGTGGAACTTTATATCGTGTTGTTTCTCTGTTTCTAATTCTTCACAGTCAGTTTGGGTTACTGGTGCTTTTAAGGGTAATTGCTTAGAACATCTCATTGCACAATCTGGAATTATCAGTGAGAGAAAAGAGCACAGCCTTAACATGCTGTTTGCTTTAGAAATGACTCATTCCCTCAAGGTAGCTACCTAAGTGGCAACTGCACACTTCAATAGCAATTTGTCTCATGCGGCTTGGTACTTAAGTAAGACATTACTGGTCAAACTGTGAAACAAAAGAGGAAATTTGTCATATTAAATGAATGGGTTTATGCTGCAACAACTGGCTCCTCGGAAGGCAGAAGAGGAAGAGAGGGTCTCCAATACAGGGCATATGTCCCAAAACAACCAGGAGGAATTTCATACTAAAACAAGGTTTCGTTTGATTTTAATGAGTGGTGAATGACTTTGTTGGACTTTTTCCTGCTACATTTGTAGTATTGTAGTATTTGGATGAAAGAAGGGGACAAAGTAATATTGTTCCTGAATTTGATATTGTCTTTGTTTTGAGTAAGATATATGATTATTATTTAATGTTGTATCAATACGATATCTTTATTGTAAAATCATTTATTAGCACTATAATCTATATATTAATACCAATAATATATTGGTATTAATACTACTACTAATCATCATCATCACCATCACATTTAATTAGACACTTAATTTCACTTTTTCTTCTGATCAAAGCTGTGAGACAGAACCATAATGTTCAGCTAATAGAAATAGAGGAAATAAACAAAATGCTATTGCAAGAAAAATACACAGCTAGACATAACTAGATACTTATTTACAGTACATAACTTCCAACTGAGTTGTGTGTAACCGTGTTCCTTGGTTCGTACCTGTTAAGAGATTACTGTCCTCTCACCATTAACCCCAAAGAGGCAGGACCTGAGAAACTTTGACCCAGTTTACAGGAACCTCTCAGTCCTCACTTATTAACTTTTCTGCCCCTGAATTCCACTGCTTTGATGGCGAGCAGAGTTAAGGAAACGCGTTGTTTTCTTTCTCTGTAGGGTGGCGAGCGCTGTTACGCAGTTGCCTCTCTGCCTTTGAAACTCACCTCATCCTGTCATTTCACCACTATACTGTGCTATTAGCTGCATTGTTGCTGTACTATGTACAGAATGGAGAGTATGGAGTATGTTGAACATAATACAAAAGGTAAAACTCTATTGCTTGTACCTTTCTGCTGAATTATATTAATGTATATCATGGCTTATGTATGGTTACTGCTGGTTTAATGATATTCAGCTACAGTAGCTGAAGGCACTTCTATCGTTGATTGCAGATTATATTTAGAAGTGCATCATTTAGTTGAATGCAGTTTGATGCAGATATGCACAGTATTCCTCTTCGGGTTTTCTTTTTGGTGTTACAGAAGCAAATTAATAGGAAGATTGAGATACGGTATAGGTGTACATTGCTGCTTGTTTATTTTATAACTGCCTCTGACAGAATGCTTGGCAGTAGTTGCCATGGTTATTTTGTGGGTACCACAGATCCAGATGCTCTTGGGTTACCTAAGCTATGTTATTGTAGAAAGTACATTTCATTTTTAAAACAAATTATCACTGAACCAAGACATATTACACATATGGAAGTAGTTTCAGTTGCGACGGCATGGAAAGGACAAGTATCTTTGTTCCACTGTAATTGCTTACAGTAATGGCATAGTAATTCTGCTCTCCTTTTTTTTCCTTTTCATTCTCTTCTGCCGTCTTTATTATTTAATTTTGAAAGATTTCCAGCCGCAGTCCGGCCTCCTGTATGAAAACTCGCTTTCCATCTACCCCCCTGAGCAGTGTCGAGGCCAGCGAACAGTATGACGCTCCACCGCCCCTATAGAAGCCTCTGCGCCGGGGCCGCCTAAATCTACAAAACACGAGTGCTGGCGCGAGGCAGCTCTTTTGATCTGCTGCTAATCTCAGTTGCCTGCCTCCCCTCTGATCATGTCTGAATAAGAATGAGTCGGGGGTGATCCTGGAGGCACAAAGAGCTTTAGACGCCGCCGCTCGTCTGCCGAGCTCCACCGCGTACCACGGGCCTGCACCGCCGGTCGCTAGGCCTCGCTATCGCACATCAGAGCTGGAGTTCTCCCATTTAGACACACATTATATTCCTCTCCATTTGCTTTACTTCACAGGGAGATGCTATCAGCTGCTTGTTGAGAGTGTGGGAGAAGTTGCATAGCCGTGCTGAGTGATCTTTAATTGTCAAGGGAATTGGTTCAGGTCAGCAGCTGCAGGAGGGACTTCTGCTGTGTAATGGTTACTATGGGGATTGGAAACAGTGATCATTGTAGGCTTTTCTGTTATTGCTGAATATCATGCAATATACAGTTTAGGCCCCTGCTACACTCACACACCATCAGCTGTATGATTGTAGAGCTGTGACTGATCCAGTGTTGTGCATGCAACCTCTCAAGCTACACAGATCTCTGAGAGACCTCCACCCTGATCTAAAACATATTTCATGACTGAGGGAAGGGTGATCAGTCTTCTAGATCAGTGGCGAGAGGCTTGCAGGCCAAGACTGCTTGACACAGAAATGCAAGGACAGTTCTGTCACACCAACAGGCTCTCAGTTCCCCTCTAGAGTATTTATGATTGGCTTTCTTCACCCCTGTAGTGTGCCAGAAACAGTAGGGTAAAATCCACTATATCCATCCAAATGTCTGCGCGAGGTGAGTGTGTGTGCGTTTGTGTGCTTTATCATTTACTCATGATACAATATACAGCAAAAGTAAAATGATAAAAGATAAAAATGAATTTTATGATGAAAACACATTTGATGTAGAAGCACTTTATATCAACAAGTAATATATACCAAACATAAATTGAGAAATCTGTCTGATTTCAGTTATTTAACTCACAAGCCATTTCTACTTTATTCTCATGATGATCATGGAACTTGCGGGGATGTGGGATCTTTTCCATTGCTGCACATTTAACACCAAAAACGTGTCAGACACAGCTACTGCACTGCTTCAGGAAACACCGGTGGGCACCCCTTGAACAGAGACAGAAAAATTTAATATTGGCATCTCCCCTTTATGGGCACAATTAGAGAAAGGGCAGTGAGAAACAATGAAATAACTGTGCCTGTGTTGGAGCAGTTTGGAGGGAATTACTTTCCAACCATTCAAAAGGAGGAAAAATCATTAGCGGAAAGTGAGGGTTTTTTTTCCCTCACATGAAGCAATCTAGTAGAGACAAAGAGAACTTTGAGCCCCTGATATACAGACAGAAAGTGTGGCAATTACACTTGCAGAATGCTATAGCACAGGGAAGAGAGGGGTAGAAAGAAAGAGAGAGAGAGAGGACTGTACCAGTATGAGGGATTACATTTAAAAAGACCAATGTATAAATAACACAGTTAAATGTTTGTGTGAGGGATAATAGTGACTAATATTTAATCTTTATGAAATAAAGTACTTTTCCTGAATGTTTAGACATAGAATTTGTCTAAAAAAATGATATTTGATTTTTTACCAAATTGGAATCATCTAGGTTTAAAAGTTATTGAACTTTGTATAGACACACCTGGCAAATCTCCAGTTGGTCCATGTGATAAACCAGTTGAATTTGCACTGAGAAGGATTTAGAGCTCCCCTATAGGCAGCACCTTTAATTACATAGCAGCGTCCTACTGCACCTACAGAAGCATAATGAGCTTCATATGTAGCAGGTGGCTCCCTGATGCCAGGTATGGGGTTTTGCATTCATGATTGTCTATACTGCATAGCCAAAGTGACATGAAGGCTTTTTGATTGTAAGACCAGTGAGCGGTCCAGACAGCTTCATCAGGTTGAATAATAGACCTCCGGAGCACTGTAGTCAAAATTTACATATTTTATAGAAGAAAAATTCCTTAAGCTTGTGAGTGCAGAGAATCTAGTCCAAATATCTATCCTTACTGGTATGATAACTTGTTGTAGTCTTGCAAACTCTTACTACAACAATCGTTGCTCGCAAAATAAAAGCAAGATGTTTGTGCTAGTCTGTGCCATGGAAATCAATTCATTCATTCATCATCATTCATTCGTTAAATTAAACCAAGGGGTGGCATTGTCTGGGCTTTGAGTTTAACTTGATCCATATAGAAATGAAAAAAGAACATGTCTTAATCATGAGATAAGAGACGCGGTCTCATCTAATCTCCCAATTAACAAATCTATCATCATTTGAATAATTTAGCTCAGTGTATCTCATGTATCTTCACCACTCAAAAGTTTCATATATCCAATGCACAGATCGGTGTGAATTTCTTGGCAGACAGCATTGTGTGTGTGTGGTCTGCATGTACCTGTATTGATGGTTGTATCACATAAGTGAAGAAGCAACAGGTTTGATCAACGCCTCACCCCTGGCCGTGTGTTTCAGCCAGCGAGCGCAGTCACAGGACCATGGGGCTTTTCCTATGATGTAACTGGAGCATCAGGCAGAACAAAGGGAGAGCTTGTTGTTCAGCTTGTGCCTCATCCATAATGGATAAAAGGTGTACAGACAGAATACTGTTGGTCAAACACTACACATGCAAATCACCAATACCGTCTCTCGTGTGACATGCTCAGTAAGGGGTCGTAATGTGGCCATTAAGATGTTAGAGGCCTTCTGATTCTGTTATGATTGCATTTGGGTCCGTCTTGTATGGTTTGACCCAATGGGGTACTTTTTTTTTTTAATTGGGCTGTAAGAGCAAGGAAGTAATATAAAATAGAATTGTGGATTCCATATCAGCCTAGTAGAGTTAATGGCCAAGCCTCACAGAAAAATGGTGTTAGTGAAATTAAAGCTCTCCATAGTTTCATTGGAAAATGAGACCTATCATTATGGAACCCAGTAATAGTGAAATAGTGAATATAAGAAAGAATTATTGAGATGGCTTTAAGGTTTACTATTTTTGTTTAAAAGATAGAGATGAAAAGGAAAACAAAAGCCTAAGTATTGGACAATGTATTATTTTGTAAAAATAAATACCATCAGGTGCTAGTGTACATGGTCTTTACTCACAAAAAATGTGAACATACTGCCTTCTAGCTAGCTATTTAGACTTATCAATATACTATAATATTGCCTGCAAGCATAATTTAAATTGGAGAATGGCAGTTGTTAACCTTTATATTGCATGGAAAGCTCATTTGAATGTACAAATAAATACATCCCCAGAACCATGAATTTCCCTCTTTTATATTTTGTAATATAAGGACATATGATTTCAGTTAATTAAAAGTGCTTTTCTCACCCTTGCTCCCCTAATTATACTGTACAGTGGCACGATTCCTACGACTGTAATTACTTATGATATTGCCCTCTGAGTTTCATTATAAACCTTATTAATAAGGAACGCAAAATCATGTGTAATATAATGCTTTGGATGACTTACACAAAGACCAAATACAGGAAGGCAGAGAAAGGTCTCCTAGTTCTCCTACAAAGCTGAATGACTTCTAAAGGCGGTACGTTTTCCCTGAGATCAGAATCCAGATTTTCAGGCTGATCAAGTCCTGCACAATATGGATCTAGTTTATTTACATGAATTGCAATTGGTGTACATGAATATTGGATATTGTAGTTTGTAAATTTGTAAATTCTATGCATTCATGACAGTCACACATGGACAGTATTACACACACATGCAGGTGTGTGTACTTACACATGCACAAATGCACATATAAAAACATACAAACAAGCAGACACTCATACACACACAAATACTAGATGATACATTTTGCCGATATATTGGCCCTTTATAAAAGATTGGATATCGACCAATCAGTGACGTCCACTGCTGATATGATGGAGGTTCCTTTCCATCCACATAAAAATAGTCGGTATAACCTGCAATCAGATTTATTTTCTTCATTTAATTGTTCAATCATTTTTTTCTTCTTTTCTTCTTCATTTAAAGGGCTAATGTATCCAAGAGTTTCCCCTTCCAATGAATAGGTGCAGCAGAGAGTTTTATTGTCATGTGATGGTCAAATAAAAGAATAGGGGAAATGCTGAATATCTGTACTTTTTTGTCATAGTAATGGTCAAATTTAAAGGTACTGAATATCGACATGAAATATCAGCTATTGGCAACTAAAGTGTAAAAAATATCGGTATTGGTATTGGCCTTTAAAAACCCAAAGGTGTCTAACCCTAACACACACATGCTCACATACACACTCAAATACACACACACTCAAATACACAGACACACACACACACGCAGAACCAAGATCTATACATACCCAGCTGAGCCAGTGTGCTAAATTGGCCCGCAGGTCTTTCTCCAACCCCTGTGAAGAGTTTGGTCGTCACATCATGTAGCATCAATCCGATGTCAAAACACCAAATGTCTCTGAAATTCATTAGGGAATAAAGACGGGGAGAGTGACTGAAAGCAGAAAATACCAGATAAAGCTGGGAGCATCTTCAGACATATCTGACAAACAACAAATACTCCATGCGTCTTGTAGTACTTCTGTAATAGCTGGCTAATTCTCAGGAGTAGCGAGGCAGAGTGCTTGACAACATCATCTACTGTGACAGGCAGATTGTGTTTTCACGTGAGCTTGATCGACAACAGATTGCACTGAGCCCGGGCTGTTCCTGTTTGCCCTGGAAATGTGTTTGTGTTTATCTTATGCTTGAGAGAGGCATTCCTTTCTTTCTCCCTTCGTTACAAAAAACACACACATTTTCAGGCGAGCTGTTCCGTGCATGTGTGTGTGTGTGTGTGTGTGTGTGACACATGCTGTGAAGTGACTGCCAGGAGAGGCTTAAGAAACAATCCAAGCAAGATCAATATCAGCAAACCGCACTTATGTGTTTGACTTAACATCCAGTCGCAGTTTCCCCCTTCTCTTCTTATGCACGGCTGATGCCAAACCTCATGAAATTGCATTTGCCCAAAAGCCTGAAGTGTGTGTATACACACTGTGACATATTTGAAATTACATAATTATTTTGGCACTGTGGGTTTTTCACCAGGCTTTGATGAGACTATCACCCCCCCCCCCACACACCCCACCCCCACACACTCGCTCAACACCCCTCAAAACATTAAACACTAAGTAAGTTCAGGATGGGATGTCTTAATGAGGTTAGGAGGGGGGGACGATGGCTTCTGGGTTGGGCAGGAAAAGTTTCACATGGCAAGAAACTAATAATCTGGTTATAGTTTAAATCAGGGAGAAAATATCTGGCTTAAGTTGCAACAAATGCCACAATTTCTCACCCTTAAAAAATATATTTACATAAACAAATGCCTAACACTTTAAATATTCTGTCAGGTAGCGACAAAAACACACTCAGCATGTTTGCATGCACTTCAGCGGTCTCAATATGAGTTGTGTAACTAAATCTCTGTCTAAATTTATCAGCTGTAAAAGGCATTATGTTGTGACATACTCTGAACAGCACAATAGATTGTAGTAATAATATCGCTACAATGCTTTTAAGTGTTTCAGACATATTTAGATTTAGCCGTAGACCACCGCTCTGCACACTCAAACAGAAGAAAATATAGGTCTTCCCTACTTTGCATTAAATCTGTGAGCATGGAACGAGGCTGTTAGTATGCCTTCACTATAAGTTTATCCCTGTAGACAATTCAGACAGCCATTTATGAATATGCATGAGCCAGTGTTTGCCTCTTTTAATGATTTTCACCATTCAAATATATTCTATCCACCTCCCCCATTTATTTTTCTGTATTTCATATGGCCATATGAAATACAGAAACACACACACACACACACACACACACACACAGACCGTAGCATAGATCCTGCAGACTGTGTGCACGGTGCCCATACATGCAAACAATTACCATTTCACTGGCAGGTTCATTCCCTCTTCTCCCTCTCATGCCTCCCTATGTTACTTCTCCTCCCAGGTGCCAACCAAAGACAACCTCAAGCATTGTGAAACTGCAAGGACCTCACTGATGAATCACTGACAGACAACATAGAAGAATACAAGACTGAGGGCACGCACGCTTAGACGAAGGAATATTGAATGTGGTACGTACAATCATGCCGTCTCCCATAGATGTCCATTCATCTGAATCCCACAGTATAGCGCACATTAAAATATCACAATAAAATGAGTCACTATCATTTTATAGCAAGGACAGCCTATGTCTTGAACACAATATTTTCTCTGCCTCAGTGCCAGATTTCATGCAGTTGTCAGTTATACACTGCATGAGGCCTGAAATGAAGAAATCATGTCTATTATGTGTGTCATATGTGGATATTCAATGTTCCATACACGCTGATATCTAGTGGCATTGATACCTGCCATGTAGCATTTACGAGCCCACTGTGTCTAACAGACTACAGCTTATTGATTATTATGGAGGTTTGGGGTCCAGAGGAAACGCTATTAAAGATTAAAGGGTCAGGTGATGTGAAGGTGGTATCCCGAGTCATCAGACACCACCGGGTTCAGTTACAAGCTGTAATGTCCGCCCGTCAAGCAGATTAGCCAGCTTGATTTATTTATTAACTGATTTCATGCCCCGCCTTTTCCTACTCTGACTGGCTGGCTGGCTGGCTGGCTGGCTGGCTGGCTGGCTGGCTGCACACACGGCTTATGCTTCATAGATGAACTTCAAGGGAAGGAAAGATTGGGGTGCTGCTTGGTGCCCACCTGTGCCTCACACAGTGCATAGCGGCAGGCATGCACTGCAATGCTAAGCTGAGAAGGTATATGCTCTTCTATATCCAATAGTAACACTTTAGAAAAAAAAGTTCATTAAGTTTGGTTAAGTATAATTAGACCGATGTATCGACTCGCCGATATATTTGGACAATATTGACCTTTCAATAAAAATCGGGTGTCAGTCAGTGTTGGGGGTGAGGATAAGATTTTACTCAACAGCTTCAGACGTGGCAGTCTGTAAAACCTGCCTCACCCTGCTTTAAAGAGCTGCCAACCCACCTAATAATTTGATTTGTATGGGTTTAATTGAGAGGTTCAGAGGCTTTTCCACTATGTCAAGAATAAAATTCTGGGGGAAACACTGAGTACTTGTACTTGTTTTTGAGTTTTTTGGCATGAAAATGGTTAAAATTACATATACAGAATATCTGCACACAATTTTAACTATCCAAAAATATTGCTATCGGTCTTCAAAAACCCATATCAGTCCCAACCTAATATTAAGTATATATTTTTTGCTTATGGGAAGGTGTCCATGACCACTGAGAGTGAGAACTGATGCCGTAGTTCATTAGAGTCTAATAGTCTCCATTCAAGACAACCATTCAAGAGTCGTCAAACTGATACAGTACCCATATAATCTGGATATAATAGCACTGCAGTATTACAAGGCCTATCTGGGATACATCTCTGTACAGACAACCATTGCGCTGCCTGTCTGCGTCTTATCTGAAGTGGCAAACTTGCTGTTCTAATTGTTATCTTCACACTAATAGAGTGGATGTTTTGAAATCATTTGGTTGGATGGATAAAGGCTTGGTAATTTCCCCATGCTTACTGTCTGTGTCAGGGCTTATCTGTCGGAGATAACTGGGTCCTGGAGAATGATTGGCGGCAGGAGGTGGATAGTAGTTTGTGGTGACTGAGAAAAGAGACTTTTCTCCCAGAGTTACCAGTCATGCTGCAAAGACATGGAGGAAACCTGCTGACACTATTATTTGGAGTTTACTAAACAAATCAATGAGCTGATCATAATTCTGACATCATCACATTGAGAGAAATGTCCAACTCATCATGTCATTTAATCTAGTATTAAAGTCTTAAAATCTTATTATTATGAGGGAAAAAATCTGTCAATGGGGTGAATTTCACTTCTTTCCCAAGCAAATCAACTTGTTTCAAGACTTTTCTTGAAGTGACATTTTTTTGTGGAGTGACCTGCTATTCTGCCTTAATTGTCACAAAGTATTGGTTTCTAGAAATTTTATGAAACAAGTGAAACTGCGTTGGAAACAAGTGGAATTATCTCATCTGAATGTGAGACTTAGGGTGGATATTTTTGCAGTGTATGCCTACTTTCCATTTGATGTGACTATGCACTAATAAAACAATAGGCTAAAAATCAATCTGTCATAACAAAAACAAGAAGTTAGGCGGCTAGGATGTAGGTGTCTAGGCGGCTGCAGATGCGTAACGTGCTCTCCCTTGGTTTATTAGTTAAAGCACATATTCTCCATAATCTCCCTCCATAGCGCTCCTCTCAGAGCAGTTAATTGTGCGTCCACTCTATCGGGGTTCGCGATAATAATGCATTAAGAGCCGTGCCTCTTTCATTAAAGTAGAGTTGGGAAATGTGAGCCCGCCCCCTTCCAGGAGTAAAAAAAAAACAAAAAAAAAAACGATTATTTCTCCTCGCACTGGGAGAGGAGAGGGTTTAGGGAAAGACTCGGTCAGGATTGTGGGAAGGAACAGAAACAGCCGCTCAACATCACCATCAGCTCCAGACGTCCAGCAGCAGCAGCAGCACCACCTCCACCTCCACCTCCACCTCCGCCGCTCCACCGGGTCCCTCTCCGCTCACCGGCACTTCGCAGGGAGACCAGGCGAAGCGTCCTCACCGCCTCCTGAAGACGCACTTTCCGACCAGACAGAGAGAGAGAGAGAGACAGAGAGAGAGAGAGAAAGAGAGAGAGGGAGAGAGAGAGAGAGAGAGCGCGCGAGTAGTTTTTGATGACATTATAGAGACTCATACCACATACTGTAGGTTCACTTTTTTCCCCCCTCTCCTCCCGGCGACGTCCTCTGCTGAGTTGCGCTCCTGGATTTAAGTGCGTCTTGGCGAAGTCCGTCCCCATCAAGCAGCGGCTTCAACCTTCCTGTCATTCGGCTGGACCAAACAACCGGGGGACCGCTTGTAATATCTCCCACTTCACCCGGACAAGATTTCATGCGAAATAAAGTAAGTAACGCGCCACACCACCTGCCACTTACTCGCAGATATCCAGAAGACACGTTGCATCTCGCTGAAAAAAACATCAGATGATCTTTATTTATCTCATAAGGGAAACTTGTGGGCTATTTTGATGCACGCTACCTCCCCAACAAAGTACAGTAACTGCGCCTATTGATTTGTTGTGACCCTGATTAACTTATCTCTATGACAACTGTGCCATATAATTACACCCATGGCATCAAATAGCTGTTTATGGTCTATTAGGGGAGTCGAGGTCTGACTCGTGTTTTAGTTACTGTCTTACTGTTGTTTCGACCTTGTAGTGTAGCTTTCTCTTGTCCACATGCAGGCGCACAGTCCCAAAGCCACAGCTACTGAACAGGCTCCCCTCCTTAATATAACATTCCCCTTAATAAACCCGGCTCTAAAGCTAAGGTGGCATTTGAAAAGTTATTATGTAGTATAAGATGTAGTAATAGCCTACTTAATTTATACTATTAACAAATTAATCATATGGAAAACTTAGGAACTTAATTGATGAAAGTAGAAAATCAACAAATATATGTAGATCAAAGGTTATTCATTTCTGATAATTTGTTTCATTGAGGCAAAAGTTATAGGGAAACATTGCATGGTGTTAAGATTATCTTTTTAAAGTAAACTGAATATACTTTTGGGGCAGTAGTTTACACAAAGTGCACTGAGATGCACTGCTGAACTAAAAGCACAATCCAAGTTTTCAGTGCATTTTTAATGAGCTAGGGCACAATTTACATTAAACCGGTTTTGATAGCCCATACCCACTATCATAAATATTTCTGAATAGAGCGCTTAGCTGATACAAATATTGATCTTTTCCAAACTAACGTACAGTACAGTGTAACCCACCTATATGTGAACATAAATTCATGCAGACCAGAGACACATTGGTAATAGTGCTGTAAGAACTAAGTCAACGCTTTGTCTGAAGCCTTTCCAGGCTGATAGAGAAGGTTAGGCGTGCTCAAGCTGGATCTCAGTAATTTTCATCTCTGTGACTTTGTGACTGAAGTTGTTTAGCCTAATTGCACTACAGGGAGAACGATATATTTGTGGTGACTTTAGTCCAGTCTCTTGTGTCTCATTTGAACCTGTTGCAGAGGATTAATAATGACACCTTAATTAACCTGTGGCAACTTTCACAGGTTGCAGCTTTAGAAACGAAAATTGTTCTGTTTGTTTAAAAGTGTGAATATTAGGCCCATTGATTACAGATGCAAATGAACTAAGGATTCTCATAATATTTAAAATTGCCACTGTACACTTCATTTTATTTTTGCCCAATTGTGGAAGAGGCTAGACGTTGTGCATTTAACTCTGCTTAATGTTTGACCATATAAAATATAACACCCATTTTGCTTTGAATAAGTCACTATAAAGTTCATTAACAATTTTATAACGTCTAAAAAATAAGTGAGAAGACTGTCCATATCTGTTAAATATCCTTCAAAACTTTTTAAAAATGCTATTAAGGTAGAGATAGTTGAAGTTTCCCAAAATTAATTAAATTTTGTAATTATAATCACAGTACATTTTGAGATCTCTAAGAACTAATATAGATTTGAAATACAGCGTATTAGCAGGGCATTGTGAGGGCACTCTGGAAAAGTACAGACAATTTTTTAAGTGGTACGGTGTTGCTGCCTACTACATCTACTTAATTTATGACTCTATGAAAAGCCTACTGTATAGCTTAAGTTGTTTATTGCTTGATTGATTTCACACCAAGTTACTTTAATTAGAGAAATATACATGATATATAGATATATACAAAAATTCAGATGGATATTATCATCTAGTGAACTGTGCATTGTCCACTTACGTTTTTACAGTCCTTTATGTTGCGTTATATTAATTGTTTATTCATGAAATAAATTTGGCAAAGTCTATTAAAAGGTTTTACACATAGCCTTCTCTCATCTGCCCATCGTCAATGAAGTTGTTCTGTGTGGCCTGTCTGGCCTGTTGCTCTCTTGGGATTTAGCGTTAGGTTAATCCGCTCAGAGGAAGGTGAGCGCTCACATGTGGACCCACGATTACACACAGAGGACTCTCTCAGCCAAGCTCTGTAATCTCAGAGCCCCTGTACACACACACACACACACACACACACACACACACACACACACACACACACACAGAGACACACACACAGGCACAGACAAACATGCAAACACACAAACGCACACACAAATGCATAGACAAAAGCTTGGTCTCTCTCTCTCTCTCTCTCTGTTTCTCTCTCTCTCGTGCACACACGCACACACACACGCACACACACACACACACACACACACACATACACACACACGCACCAACACCCACGCTCTCTCTGGCCTGCGCTGCTTTGTTTCTCTTATTCTTCTAAGACCTGTCCCTCTTGACAAATCATTTGGGATTTTGGCCGCTGATTCACAAAACCAACAGTGACAACACACTCTTACCCTTCTCACAGAGAGGGATTAGAAGGTCACGTGTCTCTGTGATTGGCCAGGGCATTGAGCCGATTGTCGGGGCACTTTGCTGTACACCAGGGGCTCAGTAAAGCTTTAGTTAAGTGAAGGGAAGGGACACATTGTGTGCCATGGTCAGGGCTTTGCCGTATCTTGGAAAAACCGCTCAGACAAAGGCAGCGTGGGAGGGACTGTTGCTAATATCTTTAATCATAAATTTCTAATATTATGCCCATAAATATGTGAATGCTTAGATTTACTGGTGGGCTGAGACCAGCAGGACCAGAGAGAGAGAGAGTAAGCTTCTCTAAGTGCATGCAGTCAAATTAGGGAATTTGTCGAAGGCTTGCTGTAAAATGTGTGCTATCAAGTTTAAAAAAGAAGGGTAAAAGTATACCACAGTGCTACTTCTGATCATAGACATTTTACTCTGTACATAAGGCACATTTCAAGATTCCCTCCTCATGGAAAACCAAATCTATGAAAACATTATTCTTAATGGAAACATCAGAAGCCTTTACGTTTAAGCAAATAATTTAATAGCCCCTTTTGCTATGCTTTAATGTTTTTTTCACTAATGGTTTCAAATGTTTTGGAAGGGGTTTGCAGAGTTTGCTCAGTTAAACATCAGTAAAACACTCTCATTTGCAGATTGCAGTTTGGCAAGATCTGGTGGTAGATACTGAAGTACTGTAATTGGACTTCATGCCCTTCGGCTCGAACAAGAGGGTAATATAAGAGGCAATTCTGGAGAATCATATTTACCTCATATATAGGCGGCTACACAATATCTTACACCGTCAAGAGACATCCTTGTATACTGTAAATGATGCGGTCTATTTTGGTTTCAGCACTCTCGTATAAATGTGATAGAGCACACCGAAAAATTCAAAGACGATACACTGCAAGACAAGCTCTTTCTTTTTTTAGTAAATCTTTCTGACACAGACAGTGTGAAGGAGTTAAACATTTGCTTAGAGTAACCGTTTTCTTGTCTGTGTACGAGCAGATGCAAATACTTAGGTTTTATGGTAACTTTAGGGCTTGTTGTAGTCTCAACTCTTGTTTATTGTGTAAGGCAGGTGTTCCCTCTGCTGCTACATGGGAGGAAAAGTCTTCTCTTTTTTTATTTTCATGCATTTTTTATAGTACTAATGAAAAGCATCAGGCTCGACCTCACCATGTGTTTATTTACTCATTTAGAACAGATCTCCCTTTCATTGTCCTAACTGTTGTGCATGTCAGAAATTTTTACCCTTGTGTTTCTTTGCATTGTGCATCTTCATAAGAGCTGCAATTACTCATGAAACTTAAGAAAATAATCCCAAGTAAATAACACAGTCCTTGAATGGTTTATGGTGGATTTGAATGCATATATTTGAATATGTCCTGGTTTTTGCATAATGATGCAAAGTCTTCTTCTGTCTCTATCTAGTAATTAGCGGTGACGTTCAGCAACTTTCTCTGTGCGCTGTAAGTGGATGGGGGTGTATGGGGTTTGTTCACTGGGGTGTTAAAGATCACAGAGGAATATATCAGCCTTTGATGTTTAATTGTATTGTAAAACACATTTTAGAATATTTCTGCATAAAGTAGACTTCTGGCTGTGCTGTGCTTTGTGTTTGCTGTTTCTTTGTGTGTTTGTCTGTCAGCGTGCTGTGTGTCTGGGAGGTTTTGTGTGTGTGCGTGCGTGCGTTCAAGTTTGTGCCTTGTCTCTATCTGTCTGTCTGTTTGCGTGTCGGAATGTTTGTGCTTTTGTGTTTGTCTGAGTTTTTGTGAGGTTGTTGTTGGTGTGTATTCAAATGAAAATGCGTGTATTTCTTTCTTTATTTTTTTCTTTTTTTTCTTTTCTCACACAGAAGAGGGTATGATTTGATGTCTGGGACGATGGAGCAGTCTGGAAAACAGTGTCAGTGTGAGGGCTGAAAAGACAAACTGAGAAGACAGATGCATAGAGAGAGAGAGGGAGAGAGAGAGAGAGAGAATGTAGACATAAAATGAATAGAGCTGAGGTGAGTTATGAGCAGAGAAAGAGAGCGTCTGGCCTCTGATCAGCTAACCGTCATTACAGAGTGATGCGGCAGTGATGTAATGCTTAACGGTCACTGGACTAGATGAACAGGACGTCCTGCCTCCTCTCTTCCTGTTTCCTCTTTCCTGCCTGGCCCGTCGGTCATTCCGGCAGCCGTCGCCTGCTGGGTGGTCCGTACTCAGCAGTACTGACCACACAATCATATCATCAGCAGCAGCAGCCCACCTAAAGAGACACCTAAAACACCTCGCCATACTTTTGAGGCCTACTCCCTGAAATATTTGGATAGGGAGAGAGTCCTGGGAGGCGAGGAGGCTGGAGGAGTGCAGGGAGCAGAGGACTTTGGGCGATAAGAGCAAGAGAAACATTTAGAGAAGAACAGAGGCTGTTTTCCTTTGTCTAAACACTGGATGGCTCAGACTGAATGTCACGCCATCAAGACTGATTTTTATGAGCGGTTCTTTCTTTAAAATGAGATGATATGATTCAATTTTGTTTGTACAGTACATGCGCATTAGTGCCAAAGTTTATTAACTTCCCCAACAGTCACTCAGACACTTTTTTTAGCCGCTTTCCTGTGAGATTTTTTCATTTTAATTTGATATCACACTAACGCAGGCGGCTGTCCCGCATGTAGCCTCATCTCTAATGCCAGATACAGTGTGCATCTGTGTTGCCTGCCCTAAACATGTTGTGCAATAAAACTGGAATTAACTGGGAATCCTTTTTATTTCAAGCTAGAGGTGTGAGTTTTAGGGGTTAGGGTGAGGGGGAGCTGTTTGCTGTCCATGTACATAAACCTGGCGAATGGGGGGCATGTTCCATGATAAAACACAGTGCCTGACCTGTGCATGGTGAGGGGCAACTTCTTTACCCCCCCCTCCCCCAAATATATTTTCAGAGAGAGAGAGATCCCCCCCCCCCCCCCTCCCCTCTTTCACCATCTCCCTTTGGTGTGGCACACCATTTGGACTACGCCCAATGACCAGAAAAAAAAAAAAGAAAAAGAAAAGAGGTGTACAGAAGGAGAGAGAGAGAGAGAGTAGAGAGAGAGAGGAAAAAAAAAATGTAGAAATATTTTCCAGTGGCTGTAATTTATCTTTGTCACGGCTGCAACATAGCCGAGTCATTCTGCAACACGGTCCGGTGAGACGCACAGAGGTAGCTCTGTGCCTCGGCCTCACACAAGCTCACATCCATCTGAAACCCCCGCTCACTCGGCTCCCCCAGCCTCCGCCGCTGCCGCTGCCGCCACCGCTCCCCCGTCCGCGCCGCCGAGCTCCGCGCCGCTCGCTAAAGCTACCGGGTATTTTTAGCAGATCTTGTGTTCACAATGGATTCAGAGGAATAAGGGGACTCAAATTCTACCCGGTCAGGCTTTTGTGTGATGTTGTTCTTGAAACGAAACATCGTCGCACTACATTTCCACTAATAGACAGCGCAATTGATATATCTGTCTCTTTGCTCTGCTCCAGCGAGGAATATTGCAGTCTTGAATATGATCCTTATTTTACAGCACGCTGGCGCAGAGCCACAGATATTTGGGCATAGCCTCTAACATCAGGAAGTTCCCCGTTTAACTCCGAGGGGACCGTTCTGTTGAAAACGTTGTTAACACTGTCTGAGTCGAGCAAAAGCTGTATAGGAATCCATGGTCAGGGCTCCCCTCTTCCGCAGAGCACACAGCTTAACCAGGCGGTGTCCTGCCAAAGTCCACACCAGTGTTCCTTTCCACTGTCATCTGTGCCATTCCCAGACCAGGGGCCAGCCTGTGAAGAATGTGTAGCGCAGGCCTGTCTCGAACGCTTAAAGTGCTCGGCCCGAAATTAAAAAAAAAAAAAAACTGTAGGAAGAGAGGAAGACAAAGAAATGTGTAAAAAAGAGAGGGCTAGAGAGAAAGATTCAGCTTGGCTTAAAGTAATGTGTGGAAATACAGGAAAAAAAAATCTAAAGAAAGAAAGAAAATAATCTATATGATCTGTATAGTTCTGTGGGTGTTTTAAAACTTTTCAGCTAATTGGTTTTGCAGTGAAACACAATTAACAGAGCCGTGAAAGGTTGAATATTACCTGCGATGATGGTTATGAAAAAATGAATCAAATTGGTGAATTTCTATCACTTGGTAACTCATTTAAAATAGTTTGGAGAATGTTTTTTTTTTTCGTTACGCATAATTACATACATAACAGCAGTATTTAGCGCCACATGGGTAGAGAAGGGCAAAGCAACCCCCCACCCCCCCCCCACCCCCCCCCTCCATCCCCCCCTCACCCTCCCTCTCTCTGTCCATTTTTTTTTTTTTTTTTTTTTTTTTTTAACAATTTTTCGGCCCGGCTCCTTCTGTACTGTGATGTATGGCTTTTCCTACAGTGGCTCTTCCAAAGTGCAGCTCGTGATGTCATTAATTTTATTCATACTTTATGGATGCTCTGTCTGGAAAAAAGCAAAGGAGAGAAAGGGAGAGGGGCGATGTGAGGAGATAGAGAGAGAGAGAGAGAGAGAGAGAGAAGAGAGAGAAGAGATGGTGTTGCGGAAGGAGATTTTCAGTGCAGTTGCATGTATAATGAATGAGGGGGCACTTTGTTTGAAACTCCAGCCCGGCGCTTCACTTCAAGGTTTGCTGGGCAGAGTGGGGCCTTGTGATCTCACACCAGCCACTCTCTGGGCCCTGCCAATAGATGCTTTCACCTGGCACTGTGGTTCGACCCAGTGGAAAAACAAATAACCTTGTGTGTGTGTGTGAGAGAGAGAGAGAGAGTGTGTGTGTGTGTGTGTGCACTGACAATGGAACAAGGGTTGGGTGGAAAGGGTGAGGAGCGGGTGAGAGAGGAAAGAGGTGAGGAGCGAGAGGAGAGGAGAGTTTGTATAACAGCGGCGGTGCAATGACGCCCAGACGATACCGAGGAGAATACTGGCACCCAGCCCACACTTCCTAAATAGTGCTCTCTACAGAAATAGCTCAGCCTTGATATTGACTTTTGTCTGCAGGGTGTATGTGTGTGTGTGCGAGGGAGTGTGTGCGCGTGTGTGCGCGTGCGCGAATGTATGTGCGCGCGCGAGAGAGAGAGAGAGAGAGAAAGAGAGAGAGAAAGAGTTGGGTTCATTGTCTATAAAGGAGTTTTTCACTTTTTTGGTCTCTGTTGCACGGTTCATTTTTGAATGCAGGACTTTGTGCGGTGTAAATCCATGTTTTTTGTGCTCCTATGGTATGTGTTTGTGTGTGAACCGGAATGTGCGTGTAAGGGAGCGAGAGAGAGAGAGAGAGAGACCTTTATTATTTGGGATAAAAACGGCCTCCGTCTTATTTTTGGCCCGGTGCTGGACTCATGGTTTTAAAAATAGCTGAGGAAGTGTGGGGGATACCTGTCGTGGCTCTAGCCTCCCTCCGCCAGAGTCCCACTGCCTCCACGTCACATCCACCCACCAGTAGCCCGCTCCCTCTCCGGGCTGCGACGGAGCAGCCCCCTCGGGGGCCGAGCAAACAGGATGGGACTCGCATTGAGGGTGTGAGAAAATCAGTCTCCGGAGTAATGCACAAAAGACCTTCCAGTTCAGTATGAGCAGCCTTTGCTGACACTGTCAGATTTTGGTAAAGCATGAATAAAAAAAAAAAAAATTACATGTTAATTTCTTTTTACAAATACTGAGCACAGTACAAAGCTGTAAGAAGAGCGTGTCAAGGTGGCAACATAATAGAATTGCTTCAACATGAGAGCTGTATTTTTCCCGACAGTTAGTCTATGAGTGTAAGGTCACAGGGTGATTTTCTCTCCTCTTTGCCATCTGTGTGCCGAGGTGTCGTGTTAATTTCATTTCTCCGTCTCAGGCATGTGCCATTTGAACAGCAGTGAGAGTGTTAACTTTCTCTCTCTGCCTCTCTGCTATACACTGTTTCCCTCACACTCTGCTCTCACTTGACTTATGGGATGATCTGGCTTCGTGTTTCCAAGGGTAGTGAGAGCTCTGAAATGACAGTGCATTCACCGAAAGTAATTGCCAGAACAAACTATTGCTTTGCCGATAACGATGGTAAGTTTGAAACTAGGACCAAATTATGATGTGATATGACTGTTGATACTAGCAGGTAACTTAGTAATGAATAAATAAATGAATAAATACATTAAAAAAAACAAATAACTAAAATTTTTAGTGACTCATTTGTGTGGTCCGATAGCAGTCTTGTGGGTTCTTGCCTCATAATTACTCAAGCAATTTATTCTTCAAGAGCTCCTGCCTTTATATTCCTCATTCGAACTATCTAACTACCTGGCCTTGAATCCATATCATCTTCCTGAGATGCCCTTTACCCGTAAAACTTTGATCCGGTATCAAAGTATCTGAGTGTGTGTAGTACAAATTAGAGAGACAGTACACATGCAAAGCCAGTAATTCTATTACACACAAGCGTCATCCCTACAGCATCCTAGCCTGGGTTATTGCCCACCCTCTGAATGAGTGGCACTCTGCATCATGGCCCTCATAATACTGGCCCCATAATCATATTAAGAGAGAGAGAGAGAGAGAGAGAGAGAGAGAGAGAGAGAGAGAGAAATGGAAAGCTTTACTGCCCTTGGTGGACCGTCTTTACACAGCGAAAGAGAAATATATTTTTTTTTTTTTCCAATGTGCTTTTTTCCCCTCTCTGTGAAGGGAATTGTGCTGCCTGTTATTAATGTGCTTTTGACAGCTTAATTTGATAAGCGGGCTACTTGTTAAAGAAGCCTAGGATTGTTCTCATAGAAAGAACACGCATTTTTTTTCTCCCCCCATGTTCTTCAAAATGCTGCCGCACAGTCTGTCGATGACCCAGTTCTGAGAGATGGTCGAAAACAAGGAAGAGCAGTGCAAAATCCACAGGGAGAAGGAAGGAGAGAAGGAGAGAAGGCAAGAGGGTAGAGAGAGAGCGAGAGAGAGACAGAGAGCGAGAGGGGATACTATAAGTAAGAAAGGCACTTGTGGGAAGTTAACTCAAATCCTTTTCTTTCTTCTCTCTTCCTCCCTCCCTCCTCCTCGCTCTCCTCCTCCTGCGCTGAGCAGCCTACCTTCTTGGGCTGCTCTTCCCTGTAGCCTAATCGGAAGAGAAACGCTGGGAACGATAACGGGGATTAGCTTCCGATGCTCGCTAGCTCCCCTTGGTTAAGTACACGTGTAATGAGTTGTTTATTTGGGATAATGCACAGTAGGCGCAGCAGAAGCCCAGAGCTGCCCTCTCCTCCCTCCTCCTCCACTCACAGACACACACACACACACACACACACTGTAGAGATATGTACATATGGATGAAGAACACATTCAGTCACACTGTGCTGTACATGCAACATTGACACATGTGCACAGGTATGCGGCAACAGACACACACACACACACACACATATATACAAATTCCCACACGCAGCTGTAATACGGGTCACTTGCTGCGTCGGGTTGGTCAGAGGGAGAAAGGGAAGCTAGAGGAGTTGGAGGGGTGGGGTGGGAGAGTGGGGGGCGGGCGGGGTGGTGGTGGTGGGGGGGGGGTAGAGGGGACTGTGTAACGTTCTCAGACCATTCCTTGGGTCATAAGGCCTGGGGATTTTTCTCAGGGTGAGGAGAAGAAAAAAAAAAGCCCTCAATGATATGAGAAAAAATGAAGGAAAGAAAGAGAGAGAAGGAAAAGAGATATGTTGTGCCCACCAGTGTGTGTGTGCGTGTTTGTCTGTGTGTGTATGTGTGCATGAGAGTGCGCGTGTGTCCGATGCTCCTGTGTGTGCGCGCGTGAGTTTGTGTGTGTGTGTGTGTGTGTATATATGAAGTGGAAAAAGCTGTTGCCTTGTGGAGGGGACGTGCTCTGCTATCATTAGCTGGGGGGGTAGGAGGGGGCAGGCGAGGTTATGTGAACGGTGCAGCTGTGCTCGCAGCAGAGGGATTTGGGGGGGGAGGGTGGGGGTGGGGGTGGGGGTGGGGGTGGGGGTGGGGTAAGGGGGGGGGGGGGACTCCAGGCAGCCAGGTCCTTCACTGAACCACCAGCTCACAACGCAGAGACGAGAAGAGACGAGAAGAGAAAAATGCAACCATGCAGTGAGCCTTGTGAACCAAACACATACACACACACACACACACACACACACACATACACACAACCCCTCCACCCCCCCGTCTGTCCGCCCGCCGTCCCTCCGCCCCCCCAAACTCCTTCACTCCTCCACTCCTCCACTCTAGCCCTTTACTTCCCAAATAGGAAAAATAAATAAATAACGATTGATGCTTGATGGCGAGGATAAGAGTGCAAAGGAGAGGAAGAGGAGGAAAAAAGAAACAGTCATGATTTATATATACTGTAGCGTATGCCTTTCTGTGGGCCATTTGCGGCTTTCTTTGCCATTTTTATCTCTGGCATCAGTAGAAACCGCTTTCATTCACTTAGAATGGTAATTGGGATATTATTTAGAATAATAATGACAAGAATTTTTTATTTCCAAACGGCTGAATTAGGAATACAGAATCATTATTCAATTTTTATGCCTTTTTTTTGGGGGGAGGGGGTTGGGGATTTCCCCATGACTTGGCGTACAATTCCAAATCACTCAAAATTTGTTTAAAGCTTCCTGGCTGAAAGAGTTGAAGCCCGCATAGCGAAGGATGGCACGGCAGACGAAGGCCCGAACTTGCCTGTCAGCCTGTGTGATCAGTTGCTGTAGAGAGACGAGGCAGAGGCGGCTGAGAGACGACAGAACACAGAATGGCATCGCCGTGCACTGCTAATGCATTCAGCCTGCCACCGTATCCAACAACAAGGCAAAATATCACACAACTCACTTCACAAGATGTTCCTACAACAACAACATCAACAATAACAGACATAGAAATGCACACACACGCACACATACACACCCAGACACACACACACACACACACACGTCAGCTGTACACAACAGGCATGCAACACATGCATAAACAACCACACACAGCATGTTAAAAACCAACCATGAGGAACAAGAATTTGAAAGCAAACAAACAAGTCAGAATGTAAGCAACTTGTTTGAAACTTTGTGACAGAGAAATGAAACGGAAATGAAAAACACCTTTTGTTTTATGAGAGAAGGAGCTAAATTGCTGTGGTGCACCAGACGGTCACATTTTGAGACCAAAAAAAAATAAAAAAAATAGTGGAAAAAAAGAAGAAGTGCCTGACAGGTTTTAGCGTAACTGTGAACTACGTCAAACACAATGGTGTGCGCTGGGCTAAAAATAGACCCCAGTCAAACGACGGTGGTGTTTTGGCAAAAGGGGTCATCTTTGTGTGATACAGTGGCCCTCACTATAGTCACGCACTGAGAGCGGAGGCACACTGCCAAGGCTTGTAGCTTCGCAGCAGTAATTTAATATTTGTTTGTCTCTATTATTTTATTCTCCCCCTCTCCCTCTGTCTCTCTCTCTCTCTCTTGCTCATGGGGGTTAAGTAACAGTAAGCTTTATCAGATCACTGGGGCTGAGGTCGCTTTCAAACCTCTCTTTGCCATCTTGATTTTGTGCAGCTGTGCAGACTCTTTAATCATACGCTATCTTTTTTCACTCTCCCTCCCCTCCTCTCCTCCCTTCTTCTCGTCCTCCCTCCTCCCTTAACATATGTTAATTGGCTGCTTTCTGTGACAAATTACGAGCGCTCGCTTTGATGAGGTCGGGTTGTGATGGTGCGGGGAGTGGAGTACAGTGGAGCTGCCAGACCCTCGCCGGTTCCCCCTTAACCACTCCAAACAGGAGCGCGGCACCCAGCCGATGACTAATGAGAGGCTTGGACTGGGTCTGGCCCGGCTCTGGCCTTGGTGGGGCCACTCCCCTAAACAGAGGCTGATCTGTAGGTACTGTATGCCGCCACACGCCCTCCACACTCCATACAACCTTTCTCCTCATGCACCCCACCACCAGCGCTCCTCTGGGAACTGTAAAGCACTGTGAGAGTGTAAGAGTACAGGCTACTGTGCTTACAAAGATTCAGATTTTAAAAGCTTTTGTATGGCACCTTGTATATGTTATGTACCTTTTTTATTTTAGCGAGGGGAAAATATACTTTGCAATAGCCAAATCACTTGTTGTTTCAGTGTTTGCGTCTGATTTGTTTGCCTTATTGTGTTTTCAGCTCACCAAGTTCGACTTGAAACAGTGCAAAAGGGGAACATAAATTATAGATGCAGGGCATACAACTTGTGTCTCAAGTTTACATTGAATGTGTGTGTGTGCGCGCATCTGTGGTGGAGAGACACTGCCTGGAAACATTACACCGCCCTTGCTTAAACAAACACTAACAGTGGAACAATCTCTGTTTAATGATGTGTAGCATCAACAGGGCAACAATGCTCACCAATAATCAGCACAATCAGCTTGCGGTAACCAGAAAAGGGAAGAGCAAACCTGACATCATGCTAGCAGGACAGAGTTTTTTTTTTTTTTTTTAAGCATTGGGTAGGGGGGTGCGGAATCTGACTCTTTCCCTTCCTCCATCTATCCTACCCTCTTACCTTTTCTACCCACCATCTCCTCTTTTGCTCTGTCTCTCTCTCTCTCTCTCTCTCTCTCTCTCTCTCTTGCTCTCTCTCTCTGTCACAATCCCTCTCTCTCTCCCGACTCCACGATCTAGGTTACTCGGTTTCCTAGCGGAGCACAGGGACCGGAGGAAAAAAAAAAAAAACAGAAGGTCGAATCTATGAAGGACATCCTTGTTGAAGTGTGCAACCTTCTACTTCTCTGCAAATTACCCACACGCTGTGCACAGACTCAATACAAAGCCGTGGCACTCACTTCAGCTCGGCAAGGCTGTGACCATGAGATGTAATGCTGTTGGAGTGTCACATAAACAGGCAGAGGCAATGTTGTTCAGAGTCTAAGCTGTTTATGATTTTGTCGTTTTTGCTGTCTGTGGGTTCATTTTGTTCCATCAGTGCTCGCATGCGCGCGCGCACACACACACACACACACACATGCACCCAGTGCTCGACAGAGTGACACCGGTGACACTGGTCATGATTAGTGTCTGTTTTATTGATTTATTTATATCTCCTAACTTGAGACACTCTAGCCCCCTCTCTCAGCATAGGGAACATACAGTATGTCTTAACAGTAAGGGGGATGACCGAAGTTAAGTTAGTCTATTCCCCGTGTGTTACGGATGGCACATTATATGCTATCTTTTTTTTTGCTTTAGAATGTGTTCCCGTCTTATCAGGTTCAATATTTGCATGTTATTGCCGTAACTTCAAAAATAATAAGTTCACGTAATAGTATCATTGCGGTATCCAAATTTGCTGATCAAGCAAGAGAAGGACAAATCGTAAATTCCACAACTTCCCCGTAGATCTGTCAGTCGTCTCATGCTCACTTACTTACAGCAAAGACCCGAAAAAAGGAAATCAATTTATTTACCCCTTCCCATAAGCAAGTATGAAGTATGAAGTATGTGAAAACAGCACATAGGCGAGCGTGCACGCACATGCCCAACAAGTTTACACACACAGACACACACACCCACACATGCACACACACTTAAAAAGGTGACAAAAAGAAGCTGGTGGAGAAAAATAGGAAGTAAGCTGGCGCCCGCATGGTTGCATGAGGGTTAGCCATGTTAGCATTAGCCTGCGGGCCTTAATTGAGGCCAGGAGGGAGCACTTAATAATTGCTGTCAGAAGATCAAATTTAATTCTCCTCTCTTCACAGCCACCACTGCTGTAGGGTAGAGTGAAACAAATTGTCATCAGAGATTTCTAAATGAACAAAGCTTTTAATTAGGGTGATTAGAATGCTGTGGCAAAGAAAGAGAGTAAGGGCGGCGGGGGGGCGTGTGATGAAATCATCAGTGGATCGTCTAACCATGTTGTCTGGTGTTGATGCAGCGGGGTCGGGGGGGTGGGGGGGACAGTCGGGGGCGCGCGGCTACTGGGGTGTTTGCTGTATCTGAACACAAGACAGTGTGGCCCGGCACCTATAGGCCGTAGCCTCAATCTCAAACCCCCGGACACACGCACGCAGTCACATGCATGCACACTCACCCCGCCTTGCTGGAGAACATTGCTAACATCCTGAGACATTGTCATACTCGGCAGGGAACATAATTGGGTGAATATGTCAGTGCTTTGTGTGTTCTTAGTGACATGACTCCCGGCTGTTCCTGTGGGGGCTGGGTGCTCATTGAAGGGTTTATACTGTAATTCCGCTGCATTGGTTCTCTTGTTCATTATTATTTTTTTCTTTTTCTTTTTTTTTTTGTTGTTGTATGAAAGATGTCTCATAAATTGCGTTGGTTGATGTGATTTGATAAATAAGCTGTAAAGACGTCCAAATGCACACAGGGAAATGCCTGTGTGTGTGTGTGTGTGTGTGTGTGTGTGTGTGTGTGCGTGCGTGCGACCATTCATGTGCATGTGCGTTCATTTTCTGTTCCAGTCCTTCAGTGTCGGCATCTGTCTGGTGGTTGCTTACACCTGGGTCCTGTAGTGTACGTGGCAACATGTGAATAGAGGCCGTGGTTTACACACATTGGAAAACATGACCTCCGGCACAGCTTTGTAAATGACAATGGCTGGAAAGAGGCTTGAAAGTTTGAGAGAGAGAGAGAGAGAGAGAGAGAGAGAGATCAAGAGAGAGAGAGAGAGAAGTGAAAGAAAAGATGTTGCCTTGTTGATTAAGTGAAACTAAAGTCAAGTTATTCGTGTTTAAACGACGGTTGCGTTCATCACCACAATCTGCACTGCTTCCATGTTCAAAACCACCCCAATACCTTTCATTTTCCCCTCTGCCCATCTCCTCTCTCTGCTTGCAGCTTGTACTGTGCTGCCTTTATTGAGTGGCCTGTCTTGATTTTTGTTTCTATGCTCTTTCCTATCTCTGCTTTACTTGAACATGTCCATTGCCCCTCCTTTTGCTCATGCCATGGAAAGACTGAACGCACTCAATGGTGATTCATTCCAGTCTTTCCGGGGCCTCTCCGAATTGTGGCTCGCCCTAACTTCTGCTTTTTCTTCTCTTCTCCTTTTTTTTTTCTGATACCTCTTTTTTCCACTTTGGCACAAGGGTATGTGTGTGGCAGGTTTGTCATTGCGGTCCTCTAACTATGTTTATCTGTTTATCACTTGTGGACATAAGCCACTGTCACAACAGCAAAACAGCTGACAATCGACAGGGAATGTCTTTTTAACCACTGTGGCTACTCTCTCTCTCTCTCTCTCTCTCTCTCTGTGTCTGTCTGTCTAGCTTTGTCTCGCTTTCACGTGCGCCCTCTTGCTTGTCTGCCTTTGGCCTGGCAGCTGCAGCTTTACAGCCCTTGGCCTCCTTTCAAAGGGGAGGTTGACGCATTGTGTCAAGTCCCTTCGTCCTTGGGGAAGTCAGCAATGGGCTATGGAAAGATGGCTCTCACCTGTCTCCATGCTGGCTCTGACGGATGGCTACCTGTCTCCATTGCGGCTGTGATGGCCCCAAGGCCCCTGTTTGCTGGTGCTGAGTGAGAACTGCAGCTGCCCAAACGAATAGCTCCCTCTCCCTACCCTACTCCTCATCATACTTCCCCCATGCCGTAATATCAGAGGACTAAAATAGGCAAAACTGTACTTTTTGCCACAATAAAATAAACATTAAATACCTAAATAAATAATATACCACTCCATTACCTCAAAGTCATATACCGTTTCTATCCAAGAGAGGGAATTATATAGGTGATTTGCTCTCGGAACACACAACTGCGATTAGAGAAGACACCACTGGGTAGAAAATGGATTTCCTTTGGTCCCGTAATAGAATGCCACAAAGACATAGTGGGCTAGTAGGAAATACTTTGCCAGTTCCATTGATTAAATAAGGTACGAGACAAATAAATTCAACGTTGTAAGATGTTTGACAATTCTCTTATATTACAAATTTGATGAAGAGTTTTTCCCACACTTGATGAAAAAATATATATACAAATCTAAATATTTTTAGACTAGAATTTACATGAAAAACTGACACATCAGAAGCAAATTTAGACACATCATCTTCCCTGTATTCTCTCCTATTTTTTGTTTCTTTTTTATGCACTTTGAAGGCAGGTGTTATTTTCTCTAACAATTGCTCTTTCAGTGGGAGAGATGCAGTTTAGAAATGTTCAAGCAATTTCCAGCTGATTGCTGTTGCTGTGGAGGACAACCATTGCAGCTGAGGTGCTGAAAGGATGGCCTGTAATGAAATGAAAATGCTTTTCTCAAAGCTAATGCTTTAATCTTGTATTGCACCACTCACACCACAGGGCCCTTTTCACCCAGCACATCCTAACAAAAACATGCTTCCAACAAAATTTTATATGAAGATTGATTTTTAATGTCTGTGGTCTTTTCTTCAAAAATGACTATTTTCAGAATAAACAAATACTTTGCACAGTAAAAAGTTTTCCTTTCCCTCTCTTTGTTTCTTTCTCAACCATTTCCCAGTTAAGGTTTCACAGTCACAATAATGTGTGTCCTGTTGCATCTTGAGAAAACCCAAAACTGATGGAATGAATGTTGTGATTATTTTTTAGCTGAAAAGATTTCCCTAAAATATCAAAGTATTTTAGTACCGTTGGCCATATAAAGACAAAGGCCTCAAAGCCATATTTCAGGGAACTTTCAGGGAAAGTCAAGCCTAAAATGATCTCCCAAAGTAACCCAAGCAGATCCAGAAAGCACGTTGTTTCTGTTTATCTCTTCTCTGCTTGTCTTCTGGTGTAGGAGATGTTAGGGAAGAGTGGCGAGTTTTGATTCCCAATTTATGCTCTGTGGACAGAGTGATTTAGGGAAGGAAGCACCTTTAGCACCTTTGATTGTCTGTGGCTGCTGATGTCACATCCTTCCGCTGAGCTGGCTGTGTGTGTGTGTGTTTCCTGTCTTTCTGTCCTCCAAGACCCCAGGGCAGAGCTGTTGGATAGGAGGATAAGAGGGGGAACAGTGCTGCTAGAGTCTCATTAGTATGGAAATCAATCAGTTTTAAGTTGAGAAATTGGCCGAATTGGGGTTTGTGAGGAATTGAGAGCTCAACTTATAGCACTTGAGCTGCTACTTATAACGATATACTTTGTTCCATAATGTCAATCACACTTATGAATGCTTGGCACTGTATATAAAACTTATGCCAACCACAGGCAATTGGCTCAGTTTCCTCCTCATCAATAGACAGGTGTCTCAGTTCTAAGGGACATGGAGATTGGAAATAGAATACATGTGAAACCATCTCTGTCTCGCTAATGATCCAACTAAACCATGAGCTAATAGAGAGAGACAGGTGAAGACATATTCCCCAACACACACACACAAGCACACACACACTGCAGCCTCTCAATTTCAAGTTTTAGAGAGAACGCACAGGGGAAAAGAAAAAAAAAAGAAGGAATGAACACATTATACGATGATCCACTGCTATCACCCTAATCCCCAGATGTACATGTTGCTAATCTCTTTAGCCGCTAACATGTTAAATTAGCCCTAATATCTGCTGTGATTCAGAGCCATAGAGGCCCACCTACGCGTGGGCTACCGCCCAGGTTTAGGTCACTCTTCTCCCCCCAGCACTCGTAAAGGATACAGACATTAGGGTGGGGGTGGGTGGAGGAGAGGGGAGGGGGGGGGGGGGGGGGTGGGCGGCGGGGGGCGGCAGTGATAGCCATTCGTCACCCTGCCTATCTCGCTCTGACAGATGGGGAGTGCGACGTGCCACATAGAGGAGTCACTGCCTGTAATGACATTAGAGGCACAATGAGACCTGATACACACTTTTCTGTTCCCCTTCTGCCTGGCCATCGACTCGCTCCTCCTCTCGTCTCTGCTGCGATATCTCCATCCATCCTTACAGGAGATAAAGTGCTGTCTACTCCTCTTTCTCCCTCAAAAGCACACACATGCACGCTCACAGAGATGTGCGCACAAACACATTCGCACATATACCGACACAGGCACACACACCTATATACAGAAAAACACACACAAGAAACCACCAAAAAAAAAAAAAAACTTAATGTTCTCCGGATTAAGAGAAAAAAATCTTCCACATGACAGAAATGCTCAAGGAAAAAACGGAGCCCTGCGAGTGTGTACTCACATTCAGATTGTATTTGGAAAACTATATTAAAGCGCGTTTTTTTTTTTTTCGTCCTCCTCTTCAAGGAAATGGGAGTTTATTTAAAAAGAGAGAGCGTTTATTTAATGTACCATACACCTCCTAAAAGGTTTACTTACTGCAGTGTAATATGTTATTTCAAATCCTCACAACCACATTTCCTAGGAGGATAGGGGATACTGGCGTTATATATTTTTTTTCAGGACACATGCTATTACCAAATGTGTTGCAGATGTACCATGAGCCGAGGCTGTGCAGCCGAGGTGGGGTTTCTTGGAAAAACATCGCCAATCCTGTCATGATAAATCACCTTCCCCAATTTGCTATAACATGTGTAGAATTAGGATTCGAGAATATCAGTGTCAGCAGAATTCTGCACACATAGTGTTTACAGGAGCGCTAGTTTCAGTTTTATACCGTCCTTCACAATTCTCTGAATGCAGAAATAATCTCATAGATGATTGTGTGCAACTCTTGTTCTTGGAATTGAAGAACATGTGCATTTCTTCTCCGTCACGATCTCTCATCCCTCCTCCTGTGCTAGCAAAACCTTCTCCATTTGCACCATGCAGCTGTCTTTCAAAGTGACGAATTAGTCCCGGGGATGAGTCAAGGTAAAGTTCCTCTTTTTTTGTCGCCCCTTTGATACAGTGGAGTCGTCTTCGGTGCCTGTCCTCAATAACAAAGCCACATTAACAAGCACCCTACAGACCGTCTATTAGAATGTGAAAAAGCGCCATGTGCTGTATATTAGTTTTTAGTGACTAAACACTTGGGAGAGAGGCGACCTAGAATCAAGCCTTGTGGTGCACTGAGTGTATATGTTCTCATCGTCCTCTCAGCTCCACTTCTGAGAGAGAGAGGAGAGAGAGAGGAGAGAGAGAGAGAGAGGGAGAGAGAGAGAGGGAGAATGCTCATTAGATCTATGTGCTGAATCGCTGCTCCCTCTCCATCTCTCCCGTCCTCCCCCCACCCTTCATCCCCCTCTCTCTCTCTCTCTCTCTCTCTCTCCGTCCGTCTGCTTAACAGATGGGAGGGTCGTGGGTACAGCTCTTCCCCTCCCCCTGGAGAGGCCTGGTGCCTGTTCAAAAAGATCCCTCTTTCTGCTTCCCTCCGTTTCCCTTCTCTTCCTCTCGATTCCTCTGTTTCTCTCTGCTCTCTCTCTCTCTCTCTCTCTCTCTCTCTCTCTCTCCTCCATTGTCACCTCTCCAATTCAAAGCACAGAGAGTTGGGACCCAGGATATACAACAAGCAGAGGAGCAGCCATTCTCCCTCTGTCTGCTCGGTGCCAGTCTGCTCTCTGACCTTAGTAGCCCCCCCCCCCCCCATGCCAAACCCACCCTCCACCCCCCACCCGCTTCCTTCCAGTTACCATGCCAGTGTGAATGCAGCAGGCGTATACCATTAGACAGGCTCAGCAGAGGAGATAAAGAGAGAAACACAACATCTTTTTGGTCTGTTCTTCCCTCTCCACATCTCATTCCCTCACTCCCTACGCCTTACTTTGGGATTAGTAAATTGGCTTAATGTGTTAAAGCTTGTTAGTTCTTTCTCCCCCACCATATCTCTCTCTCTCTCTCTCCCTCTCTCTCTCTCTCTGTGCGTCTTCATTTTCTCCCTCGCTTTTTTTCCCTCGCTTTATTTGCCCTCTCAAGGTCAGGTGTCGGTGTCAGTGTCTCGCAGAAAGTCCCCGCTGCGGATTGCTGCCCTGTGCCAGTTGACCACGTTCAGCAAGCAGCGCATGTTGCTGCATTTCCCTCTGTTTTTCGCTGTCTCGGCGTCACAAGGCTAAATTGGATTGAGTGGCTCAGTGGTAATCTGTTAAGTTAACTGATGCTCGCCGTCCCTCTCCGCCACGAGGGAAGGATAGAATAAGGAAGAGGAGAGGGAAGAGAGCCCGATGAGGAGGTGGGCACTCTGTTCTTAGCCAGGAGCGAGTTGCCTGGCACTCATATGGGACGGGGGCGGGTGTGAGGAAAAGGGGGAGGGGTGGTGGTGTTGTTGGTGGTGGTGGTGGTGGGGGGGGTGAAGTGGGGATGGAGGGAACTCATGTTGTTGTGTAGGAGGAGGTAGAGGAGGCAAGAGTGAGAAGGGGGGGGGGGGGTACCGACACGGGGCTAAGCGGCAGCAGAACCTCACCTCGGGGAGCGTTGGCTGGCGCTAGGAGCCAAAGCAGGGATTAAATGTTCAGGACACGGGCTTAGTCTTAGTGTTAATGTTACGTAAGGCCTAAGGTGTTGCCCCAGCGGCTGTTGACATTGAGAGGTTCAGCTCAGCTCAGCTCAGCGGGCTGTGGGAGGAACGAGGAGGAGGTGGAGGCCAGGAGGCAGGGATCGCAGAGGTAACGCCTCCTTGTTTGGAGCGATGCCCGGGCCTGGTAGTGTTGAGGAGGAGACTGGGAGGAGGCGATGCTGTCAGCTTGTGATTGAGGTACGCCGGCTTGATTGATATCCTTGTCTGGCTGTCCTGTGCCAAGCGCCTTAGTGTTGGCTTGTAATCCTAGTTTGTCTGACAACATCCTTCTTCTTTTTTTTTTTTCTTTTTCCTTCTAGGGGGCAGCTCTTTGTTTTTCTGTCTGTGGATGGGTGTGTTTGTGCAGAGCAATGCTAAAATGTTTTGGATAGCCTCTGAAGAGCTGCCACAGAGTTATTTTAGATTTTGTTATTATTATGATGGTGCAGTCCGGCTGTTGCAAAAGATGGGTTTGTGTTTTTTTGTTGTTTTTTTTCTCGTTTTTGCCATGAGTGGGCGTATTCCAAACCATCAACCCAGGAAGTTTTTTTGTTATGCATTTCATTGTTGTTCAGACTATACTATTGTTGCACACTGGGTTTTACATTTCTTTAGTGTGTGTTGGATGTTTTTGTTTTTTTTGTTTTTTTCAAGCAGAGCATTTTATGATAATACAGCAAATAATAAAATTAAAATTCAGTGGCAAAGCATTTATTCTTTAATCCATAGTGGTAATCCAAGGTTGACTACATTTAACCCTAACTAACTCTTATGAGATGCCCATACTACTGACTCAATAGAACAGGTACATTGAGTCAGTGTTTTCTGTTGCAAGTGAGATGATCTATTAGTTACTACTGCTACTGTAAACCAGGTCCTGGCCTGTCCCTAAGAACCACAGTATCCCTGGTTGTCCCTATTACGCACTTTCATTATCAATGTCCTCCTCTCTAGCACAAAGAGGTCAAGTGCATAGCAATGTGCTGCGCTCACTACAGGGGTTTGGAGCTTTCTTGTGCTTTCTCATGCATGTTACTCAATAAATACATGGATTCAGGTTAGGGGAAGATAAAAAAAAAAGGAAAGGAGGAGGGAAGTGCATTACAAGGTGTGTATGTGAGTGTGCAAGAGAGAGAGAATGTGAGAGAGACTGAGGGAGAGAGAGCTAGAGAATATGAGAGGGAGAGAGAGCTAGAGAATATGAGAGAGAGGGAGAGAGAGAGACTGAGACTGACATGTCTTTTGGTGAAGCGGTGTCGTCTTCCACATCAATGTCTGATGCTTGTGCTGCCAGGTGCCGGAAATCTGGTTCAGAAAGGAGAGAAGAGAGAAGAAGGGGAAAGTAGAGAAAAAAAGGCAGGGTAGATGGAGGATTTTTTTTTAATGTGACGGCGCTGACAGCTCCCCTGCATTGCACTGAGCTTAAATAATGGGATGCTCATTTGCATAACGAGGGACGTTATCACCTCTACTGTCAAAAGAAAACACAACAACAGTTCTTCTGCTCCTCCCTGAGATAGATTGGGTTGGCCTACTTTAGCACTCTGGAGAGATGCACTAGAGCTCTGGCTTAGCCAAGCTCACACATGAACACGCACACACACACACACACACACACACACACACACACACACACACACACACTCACGTGCACAAACACACACACACACACACACACACACGTGCACACACAGTCACTCGCTCACGCAAACTTTTTGGAGCGCAGCTTTCTTCCTCGCACATGCAGTCCAGCTCAGCAGCCACTGGCCTCAACTCCTCAAACACAGGTACACACACACACACAAATGCACAGATGGACACACACACACATGCACTCATTGACATACAATACCCAGCTGGTTCAAGTCCTGTTTTACAAGTTCATGTTGGAATTTTGTGTTTGATTTCTGGCTCCAAGAAACATCCATATTTTAAAAGATCACTCTTGGCTCTTTTTTTTTTTGTTGTTGGCTTTGTTTTGCCAGAACGTGGCAAGACTACGCTAGGTTTTACATCTGTATTCTATCCTGCGACTCACGTCTGCCATTTTGGAGATGAGCCGCAGATAGAGTAGAAAAAGCTGTGTCTGGCAGTTCCACTGTCAATACAGTGCTGTTTCGTGGGAAGAAACAAAATGTATTTCTCAGTCTGGAGGTAATGTTACAGTGTTGGTGATTAGAGCGTTTAAGTTAGCGGCACTTCCAAAACACTGTCAAACTCTCTGTGAACGAGGCAGGATCCTGACAGCGCTGTCTCCTCTCATAGTCGGTGCCTGGGAAAAAAATGCAAAAACTGATTTGCATGATATCGACAGTGAAAAACACAGCAGTTCTCACAACATTGTTGACAGATTCTTTGTCTTTCTTCACCCTCCCTTGTGGCTGCCATGATGCCACTTTTATTATTTTTTCTCTCAGTATTTTGCCATATTTCATTTCACTTAATGCTTATCCCCCCCCCCCTCCCCCTTTCTTTCTTGCAGGTACGGATGCAGGAATCTTTGAATTGATTGGTGCAAATAGAGAGAAGAAAGAAGACAGATAAAGGAAAAGCAGAAGAGGAAAGAGAAGAAGAGAAAGAAGAAGAAAGAGGAGAAGAAAGCATAAAGTTCTTTTGGAAGAGGAGAGAAAGAAAGAGACGGGGACGATGGGGAGGAAAAAGATTCAGATCACGCGGATTATGGATGAACGCAACAGACAGGTAAGTCCCTTGGGGATGGGAGGATGGATGAGTATGAGGGTGGAGGAGAGGAGGGGTGGAGGAGGGGGGAAGGAGAAACACCCTGCACCCCACATAGCCTTCAACAATGAAGGTCTTCTGGGAGTCTTGGCAATATGTGAATAGGGGGACAGAGAGGTGTACGCGGGGATAGCACAGTTATTGCTTTGGGTAGAAGGGTTACATTGGCTTATAATGGCAGGGTTGTTTCCCTTAAATCTAACAAACCAATCTGAGGGTGGCAGGAGGATTTTCGCCAAAAGGGATTTGCATGAGAACATTTGTAGCTCTCAAATCCCATTCTGCATATCACTGCCCGCTTTGAGGACTGCGGCCTACACACAACTGTAGCACCCTTCACACACCCATCCTCTCACACCATGCCACCCACTTTAGCTCATTGGCAGTGGAATATTACCGTGTGGCGGGGGAGGGGAGGGGTTAACATAGGAGGGGCAGGGTGGGAGAAAACATAAACAAACAACCAAACAGAGATGGGATGGTCCAAAGTGGCGCGTAGCTGGAATAGCTACTGGACTGGACTGGGCCAAGAGGGTGGAGATGAAGGAGGGCCTGAGAGACAAACACTGAAACAGTATTTTTCTTTAGCTAAATCAGTAACAGAAGGACTGCTGTAGTTTTCCTCTGCATAGCAGAACAGATATCGATGCGGCTCGGATGCATTTCAAATCCAGTGATTAGAAAAGATAAATCCCAGTCAAAGAACCAACACAAAAGCAAAATAATAGACATTCATTTCAGAAACAGCTGGCATTACTTGGGCTGCAACTGGAGAGAAAAATGATAAGTTGTGGACAACAGGATTCAGGCAGACACTGTTGTCTGCGGCAGGAAATAGATAGAGACAGACCTCTCTCTGCCCTGGAGGCCCACAATCGATCACTTCCTGTGGCACAAGTGACCACTGACACTCTGTCAGCTTCCTGGCAGCCCAATTGGATCCATACGCTGCTAACGTGGCCCCTGGATCACAGGTCAAACACACACGCACACACACACACACACACACACACACACACACGCACACACACGTCTTATTCGAACACTGGCCCAGCATATTGCCTCCGTCATGTCTTGATACGATATCGCCTAACACGCTCCACAAACCTTTTCGCAGCATGCTATATCAAATGTGAACACAGTCATTTGGCCATTGTAAAGTGACATGAAGAGGCTCTAGGAATCGATTGGGCAACACTGGAGGAGTAATTGAAGTGGATCGCAACTGCTATCATCGCCGATCTCCACGAGGGTGATTGCAAGTAACAAGAGGATAGAGAGAGGAGAATGAGAATGAGAGTACCGCAGATAAAGATGAGTGGTCAGAAGAAGAGCATTGAAGAAGCGTACGACTGCTCAACCCTCCACTGCTCATTTCTCTGCCTCTGATGCGTAGCGTGCTCACCTCAGTAACAGGTTGTCAAAGGAGTCACAGCTGAAGTTACAAAGAGGAGAGAGAGAGAGAGATACAGATACAGAGAAAGATATGTTTGGGGGGGGGGGAAGAAGCAGGGAGGGTGTGTGCGAGTTTGTGCCTGTGTCGCCCGGTATGCTTATTTGTGTATTTGTTATTGAAAGAGAGACGGGCAGACAGAGAGACAGACAGACAGAGACAGACAGACAGAGAGAGAGAAAGGGAGAAAGAGAGAGAGCAAGGAGGAGGTCACAGAGTTTCAGATGAGGAGGAAAGCTATCGCGTTGCACCAGCGCCCACACTTCCTCCCCACTGTTATCTCAGCCCTTCTCTCTCATCCCACCTTAGACCGGGCTCGCCGGTCGCACCAGGCACTCCGGCTCCTGAGGATAAGGAGGGAGAGAGGGAGACAGGAAGGACACCTGAGGGGAATCGATGCCTGAGATATCCGGGCTTTACTTACAGGGAGAGGAGGGAGGGAGGAGAGGAGAGGGAGAAGCGAGAAGGAGTTCAGGGAAAGGAGAATCAATATATCGCTGGAGTTTGTTGTTTTGCCCTCTGAAATGATAGATTAGATATTTACTTGATCTTTCTTGGTTTTGTGTTGTTTTTGAGTTGAGTAACGAACGGCGCATTCCTACTGATATGATATCATCGGTCACATGTGGAAAACTTCATCACATGCTCTGTGGAGCAGATGGCATTCAGTGTCATTCAACTTGAGACTTAAGTGAATGACATCACCACATTTGGGTTGGTGTAGAGGCGGACATCACAAGACAGGGACAGAGACAGACACAGAAACTTTTTTTTTTTTTTTTTTCCTCCAGCTTTTATTTTGTCTAAACGGAAGCTCTGGCTTTGCATATTTTCACTTCCTTTTTGAGGAAATGTCCCGGTGCCAAAGCCAAATAAACACCAGAGGAGTTTGTATAGCATTGCCTTCAACCTCACATTCTTTACATACTTTTACTGATTTATGTCTAAAAAGCTCACAGCCCAAAACTTATACCTATTGCCATCTTCTCAAAACTCTTCTGTACACAACCAACCCTCTTCTTCAGTGGATTGTTGATATGAGTTGATATGACATGAATATCCAACAAGTTTCACAACACATACTGTTAAAACATAGTACAGGGACAACACTCCTGCAGCCATTCCTAGACAGCCCTATATAGCTATTATCAAAGCCATTTTTTCCGTATTCCTACCTGTCTGCATGCACTCCCTCCTCCATCCTGCAGCCCTCCACTGAGTGGCACCATTCTGTGGGGCTGTCAACGCTACCTCGCCACCCACAGGGCTCCACTGCCCCACCGCCAACCCCCCCCACCCCCGTCCCTGCCCTCCCTGCGGCCGGCAGCATCACAGTGGGCACAGGGCCTGGCTCTCTCTGGGCGGCCACTTTGGGCTGCCACCCCCAGGCCCCGAAACACTTCCCCAGAGCAGGGGCAGAAGGGCCAGGCCTCCCCGGCGTTGACTGGCTGCCCGGAGCCCCGGACAGTGGGCAGCAGTGTGCGAGAACTGGCTCCAAGCCCCCCGACCACTCAGACCCTCTCCCAGCCTCGGGCACATGAAAGAGCCCCCTGTGCCATAAACGCACGGGCTGCAGACAGAGAGCAGACTCTCTCTCGCCCCGGCTCGCACACACACAGAGATAGGCACGCAGACACAAACATACAAGCACACACACATGCAAGAACACACACACACACGTACATTACGCATGCACAGGTGTGCGCACACACACACACACACACACACTGACATAGATTCCAGACATAGACACTCAAACAGATTATATACTCAGACACATACTTAGATGGTGCATTTAGTATCTTGTTTATGCAGCGTAGACAAATACATACTTGTAAACACATGAAAACACATCTATCTCTCTGGAGTCAGCCATCTTGGGGTCCGACTAATTTACGGCAATTGGCTCTAATGAGTGTTACCTCTCCAGCCAGTACACTCAGTGGGCTTAATTTAGGATGACTGTTTGTGTGTGTGTGTGTGTGCATTGCCCTGTGAGGGAAGGTTGGATGCGGGGGTTCCAGAGGGGAAGGGCCCCAGGGCTAAAGGTCAAACATGGAGCAGGTCATCAGGCACAGGAAGTAAAACAACAGAACTCCCCCGACAACACTCACACACTCACACACACATACTTGGCTGGAAGAAGATTTAAAAAAAAAAATGAAATGACATCTTCCTGCATATACCTGTTCTCCCGCATCAAGTCAGCTGCAGCTGAAATAAGGGGTCTTTTTGTTTCCACGACAAAGCATTCCTCTCTCCAATCAACAGCATTGGGGTGAGAAAATGTGCGAGTGAAATTAACAGCAGGAAAATAATGAGGCCCACAGGGTAGCTCGTCACCCCTGCACCCCTCCTCTAATTCCCTGTTTCCCACCTTCTACCGTCTCCTCCTTTTACCACAGCGAGCGGCGCTCCTCTGTGTTATATGTTCAGCGCCGTGAGACCTCACCTGAAAAGGGCTCACTAAGCTCTCACCTTCTGCGTGCTTTATTTTTTTCTCTCTTTTGTCTTCTAAACTTCTTTCTTGTTTTTCGCATGCTTTTCACTTGGCTCATTTTGCTCTATCACCTCACTCTATAGGGTTTGTTTTTTTTCCTACATAGAAAGTGTTGGTCTTAATGCTTTGTCTAGGTTCCTTTCGTTTCTCTCCTGTTTCCGTTACAGCGCACAGTGTGAGCCTTAGTGCCACGACAAATGTACATCCACCTCAAATGAATGAAAACGAAGTTATTTTTGACTTTCTGGCCACTAACTCTGGCCTTGCAAAGTAACATCCACTTTTTTTTTTTTTTTTTTTCAGTCGGTGGATATATCACTTTCCACTTGTGGTTTTTCAGCATAAACAGGAACATACAGAGCAGGAGCATACCCAGCCATTACAGTGCTGTACTGTAGTGTAATCACTAGCTCGCAGAAGAGAAGAAATCAAAACTGCCATATATTTTAAGGCACCAATGACTAAAATTGTCATAATTAAAACATCGCTCATTCAATTCCATAGGTTAGCTTTCGACCGCTTACTTTGGTCCACTTTGATTCAAACAATGAACAGAGAAATGTTTGCAGCTTTCCCAGTCTGCTGCCTCCTGTTCCTACTGTACAATGAGGGCACACTGAAAGAGCATGATAAGTGGGGTTTTGAGGGGAGAGAAGAGCATAGCATATATTAGAGGTGGAACAAAGCCTCTTTTGTCGTAATGCCCCTCTTAACAGCTTCTTTGGCTGTGAGGCAGAGTTCAGGCCCAGGTCTTGGGCTCCTCCACTTATTCCTTTTGCGTAAGCCCATCTCTTCCTGCTTGGCCTCTGACAATGGGATAAGTGTTTGTCTGAAGACAAATCGTGCTGCTCAGTAGCTGACTGACGTGTATGTGTGTGTGTGTGTGTGTGTGTGTGTGTCCTTTTGTGCTTCTGTGCCCGTGTGTGTGTGTGTGTATCCGTGTGTCCATGTTTGGTTTGCTAACCAGCAGTTCTTGGTGCCTGTCTCTCCGCTCCTCCTCTTCCTCCACCTCCTCCTCCCCCCAGGGAAGCACAGGCAGGCAGGAGGTGGGAAGCAGAAGCGAAGCCATTGTGAAGGGGAAGCCACTGGCCTCTTCCTGTTATGAGAGGAAATGCATACAAATGTGCTTCCTGTGCGTCCGCCCCCTCTCTCCTCCCTCCTCCCCTCCCTCCCCTCTCACCCATGTGGCAGAGAATCAGCCGCTATCCCCTCTCTCCTCTTGTCCTTCTGTTTATCCCTAGCATTTTTCTTTTTTTTTTTTTTTTTCCTTGCCTGAGGAGGTGTGACTGGTCAATTCTTTAGAGCTGATCCTGATAAACATGTTTGTGCTTTGAGTCTATCTTGCATGTGTTTATGGGAAGGCTCTGCATGTTGGGAAATGAGGGTTCCAGCCTCTAACCAGTTCATATAAACACACCCTACAAGCATGCAATGACAGTCAGTTTGAATGTCAAGTGTCCCATTATACCATGATATAGCTTAAGTCTTCTCTCTAAGATTGCCAAAAAGTGTGACAACAAAAACCATGTGTGTGCGTACACGTGCGTGTGCGTGTGTGTGTGTGTGTGTGTGTGGGTGTGTGGGTGGGTGAAGATGGGTTTCACACCCTGGTTCCCAATTTACTGTGAAAAGATACAGCTGGGTTCACACTCACGCACTTACCAGGGTTTTTACACTGATCTCCCTCACCAGAACGCATAGCGGCAAAGGTGCTGTAACGGTCATGCTCTGTTATTAGCATACTGGTGTATCTAACAGCACCCACTGACCAAGGAAATGAAAACTACACCCACACTGAGATACGGGTGGTTTACAGTGGGTCTTTTTGGATAGACAACAATAACAGGGGCCTCATTTAGGAAAATATTATATATTTTCAATCCAAACATCACACATTTTGTGAACCTGATTTACAGTTGCTTGAAGGCCTTTAAATTACAAATTAGAACTGTATAACTGTTCAGTGTTCAGTTCCTTTCCATAAAAATATCCAAAACAATGACACACAGTCGAGTAAAGCTTTTCATGTTTTGACACAGCAGTGTGCTGCTTACAGAATGCCATGAGCTCAATATCACAATATCTTATTATGCCGGCACATCTCTCTCTGGCCTGCAGACACTTTCTCACATATAGTTTTGATCATAAGCATTTTGTACTAACAAAGGCAGCCAGGTCTGCACTGCCAGGCGTCTCTGTAAATGCGTGTGGATCAGTTGTACCATTCATATCAAATGTTGTTATGGGGACTTAGTTAGATTGTAGATCAGCAGCTTAATAAATATAGGTGCAGAGCAGTAGTTTACAGCCGCTGTAAATAGAGAGAGATGTTTTGAGCTTGCACAGGAAAGGCCCGTGGTGACATCACCAGCATGAATGTCGATGAGCTAATTGGGTCACATGACGGCATCATGTGAAGCCATGAAGTCACGACAGAGTTACCTCAAGCAGTGAAACTGCTCCAGTGAACATTAAAATTGCATAGTGGAGGTACGTTTTTTCTGACACATTAGCACATCCCACAAGATGTTTGCGTCAGTATTTACCGTCAAGACAGTACAAGCCAACTGTGTGTTACTTTTGAATGCGTGCCTGTGTATGTGCGTGTGTGTACGTGTTTGTTTTCAAGCATGCATGCACTGTGTATCTGTGTGTGTTTATGGATGTATGTGCATAGTGTTGTTAGTATATGTGATTGTGAGGTAGCGGGTTGTATGTGTCAGAGTGAGGTGTGGGGGCGGGGTGTGATATTTATGTGGGTGTTATTGTTTGGTCAGTTTATGCATTTCATAATCACATTCATTCTCTTCCTGTGGAGTTGTTAAAGTCAGCCTATGTGTGAATTACAATATGCGGGAATGCTTGTGCAGTTCCTCATTTAAAGTGGAAGAATCAGGACAACTTTGATCGGATTCTGTTCTTCCCTTTTTACATGTTGAAATGAGAAGCAGGGAGTGAGTGTCTATGTACATGTTTGCAAGTACTTAATGTGTTTGATTTTTGTTGTCTCTCTCAGAGAAAAAGATAGAGCTCGTTACCTTACCCTGCGGTGTTTGTGTGTGCGTGTGTATGTGTGTGCCTGCGTGTGTCTGCCAGTGGTCCGGTAATGTGTGGGCGATCAGAGAGAGCAGAGCCAGCATGTGGGCCTCCCCTTTGAGACTGGTAGCTCAGGACCCTGGGGACGCACACCCAGCACGCCATGTGTGCCACGTGCCACCTTTTGAAACATTAATGGCCCCAGCAGAGTGAGTGGGTGATAACAGAGCTGGGCCGGCGGCTAGCTGTGTCCTGTGTGTCTGCCCCCGGTGCCCCTGGCGTACAAACTCCCCTCAAGAGTCCGCCTGGCTCCTGGGGAAGACAACACTCTACATGTCCTGTTCCTGAACAGCCTGTTTTGACCTTCTGTCCTATAGTCCCGTCGTCTTGTTTACTTCGTCATGTACGGGCCTGGCTGCAGCTCTGCTATTGTAGGCTGGCAGACCCCTTTAGGGTGCTTACATTTCAGTTTTGGATGGTACCGCTTAGAGTGGGTTGGATATGACAATTAATCTTATTGTCACAAGCTGCCTTTTGATCTTAAGGCGTAAGAATGAGGCTTGTTTTTTCACATTTCGGTATGACTGTGTAAATGTCAGCATGGTATTTAGAGCCCAGGGGAGCTTTTTCTCCTTATGGCGTCGGTGAATCAGATGCGTGTTTGTGCCGAGGTATAGAACCTGACGTTACACACACCGGTTTGTCAGGAGTTAGAAACGTGGTTCCTGTCTCTGGTTTCATCCTCTGTTGTCTGTAGCCATTGCTTGCCATCCGATAGCGAGCTCGCCGTGGCTTAGTGACATCATTGGCAAACTTTCGAGGAGAAGCTGGGACAGGGTACGGTAGTTCATCTAAGGTTTACCCACTCTCAATAGAGAGAGGGAGACAGAGAGAGAGAGAGACGGGGTGGAGGTGGGGGATAGTTTGATATTCAATTTCTCTGGTGCATCCTGGGAGATATCATTTCAGGAAATCCAAAACTATCTATCAATATCCATTCAACCCTATCTCCTCTTTCAAGCCTCAAAGCTGCACAGCCACTAAGGAGCTCAGAGAGAATGTGAAGGGCAATGGATGTATGATGGATTTATGCTATTGATATATTCAATTATCTCTTCAGTAATACTTTGACCCAGAGATCAGTGCTTGAAAAGCTTTCTTTGTAAATCTCTAGTAAAAGGTAGAAACACACACAAGTTGTTTTACGGTTTTACACTTTACAGTTATTACATTCAGAGCATGTTTAACTGCGTGTTGTTCAGAGGTTTTGGTTTTTGTATTTTTTGGCCCGTTTAGGTGTCAGGAGAGAATAGACAAAGATCCAGTTAATCAACAAACTGAGATCATTAGCTACCAGCTGGGCACAGTTCTGGCAATATCTCCTCTCTGTCAAAAGCTTCCTCCATACAAATCTCTACTGTGAATACACAGAGTCAGAGAAGAAAAGAAAGAAATGTCGATAAAAAAGCAATGTTGATCAGAGAGGGAAGCTGGCAGTGATCTTTTTTTTTTCTCATTTTCCCATACAGCCAAAGAGCTTGCACACACTGCTTGGAAAAAGAACCAGGTGCAGCTCACTGGAATTAACTCACTTTCACTGCTCTAGTTTTGATCCAAACAATAGAGGAATAGAGGCTGCTCTATTTTGACAATGTGGGCACTTGTATGCCTGTGTTATTAAAGGTACTGGCCAAGGTGTTGGGCCTCACACACACATGCACACACACACACACACACACACACACACACACGAACACAGAGAGAAAGAGAGAAAGTGAGAGAAAGAGAAAGGCCCCCATTAGAGAAGACAATTTTTGTGGTTTAAGTTAAAGGAGCATTTTCACTGTTGTGCACTGACACACAGCTTCAAGCACAGTCAGGGAAACCACCCGTTATTTATATCGATGGTTTGTCATTTACCCTGAGAGGTGGTTAATTGGTTTACACAACAGATGAACAATGGCTATTAATGTCACCATGAGAAAACAGTGCATCTCAGCTGTATTTCTGAGATTAAAATAGAATGAGCTATTTGTATGTCTATTGCACAAAACAGGGTGTGAGAGAGAGAGTGCACACTCAGATCATATGAAAGGGCCAATTACAAGTCACGTATGTTCCATCTTGAACTTCAGCGTGCTTTGATGTACAAGCAGTAACTGATCTGCTTTACCGTTATCTCTCTGAGACAGATTATTTTCAGTTCCTTAAATGCATGCCCAGCTTCTTTTTTTCTTCTTTCCTGGTATAGTGGATGGACTGTTACAGTAACCTTTCAGTCGGAGGGTGCTGAACCAACAGCAGACCTCACTTTGCAGATATTCTTTTTATGCTGTTTCCCCGAGAACTCTTGATTCACGAGAGAAAAACTTCTGATTATGCCAGATTCATTTTTTCATCACTCGCTGTAGAAAAAATGTCTAGGATGATGGAGTTTTTTTTTTATCATAATTAATTGAGTACTACAAGTCAGAAAAAAACAGGTTGATTTGATTGTAGTTGCATCATAAAAAAGATTTCAGTCATCTGTATGAATATAAAAACTTCCCCCATCCCTGGCTGTGAATAAAGAAAAGTCTTATGAATAAAATGTGTTCACCTTAGCTAATCTTTATCCTCTTTTTTTTTCTTCATCTCATCCCTTTATCCCTCTCTCCTTAGGTGACATTTACAAAGCGAAAGTTTGGCCTGATGAAGAAGGCGTACGAGCTAAGCGTGCTGTGTGACTGTGAGATTGCCCTGATCATCTTCAACAGCACCAACAAGCTGTTCCAGTATGCCAGCACAGACATGGACAAGGTCCTGCTTAAATACACCGAGTACAACGAGCCCCACGAGAGCAGGACCAACTCGGACATTGTGGAGGTAAGTTACAGGAAAGCACAGACGGCACGCACGCACACGAGCACAGCTAATGCGCACACGCAAGGGAAAACACATGCACACAAAAACACACTCATGCAAACACATGCGGGCAGACAGATGTGTGCTGCATTTTTGACTCATTCAGCAACCCTCACTTCTCTCTTTGCGTCTTTACCAACATAATGTAAGAGACAGCCGCTCCAATAGTTTGCCTGCCCTCCCCAAAGGTTCAGTCCTAATATCAATCACTCTCAGAAAGGTATTTAAGACTTACATCACTTAGATAGTGGCAGTAGCTTAAGTAGCGAACCTCACCTCCTTGTGCAATTTTTTTGAGGCAATGTACAATATTACATTTACAGTATATTAATGGTGCAAAATCATTGAGGACAACATGGACTACAAGCAAAAAAATAAATCTAATTAAAATGAGTCTGTTTGTCGAAAGATTTCTCATTAAAATTGCCTCCATGTGTTGCTCGTACATTGTGCCTTTATAGAGGGATCATCGATCTGGACCTTCCAGACTGTCCCCTGTGGCATGTAGCCCGTGGCTGCTGCCCTTGGTGTCTTGTTGTCATTGATGTGTCTCTTAGAGTAGCATGTTGATCTGAGTTGCTTCGGACGCACATGTCATAAGCCTGGCTCAAGGCGACGTTAAACAGCGCTGTCAGGCCAGCCAGTAGGCAGGTAGCTAAAGCAGGTGCTGACGCTGAGCGGACACCCTCAAGGATCCTTAAGCTCGCAACGTGACCCTGTTATGCAACAGTTACTATGGAGATCTGACAAACCTGGTGGGCCACACACACACACATGCATGCATGCATAGTTTATCCCTCTTTCTCTCTCACACACACACACACAAACAGATGTACAAATGCACACTCACACCACACTCGCTGATTAAATGTAGAGATGCTTTTTTCATAAGAACTCTTTGGGAAACAGGCGCACACAAACAATACATGGGCAAACAAGCTCTTGTCATGTCAAGGTGGGTTACAATGTAAAGCACTTGATTTCACTTAAGCTGGAGATAAAAAACACCATAAATGAATACACCGCACCATCATGTAAACTTTACAGTGTTATTCATGCTTTGTTGTTGTCATTATTGCCTTCACTCCACAACCATATCCATTTGGTGTGGTCAAATATCTAGTGTGTTAATGTAGCCCATACATCAAGTGATACAGCACTCATCATATGGCTAACCTTAATGATGAAAACAAAGTGAACACATGCTGGGTGCATTATAATGGAAAGCATTTAGAAAGACAAATAAATCCTAGGCCCACTAGACACAGCATAACAGCTTATTCAATTTTGCAGTACTGTGTATGCTCTCATTTCTTCTCTATAATTCATATTGTTGAGGCTTTTTCAGATTATTGGTGTAGCCGAGGCTATAACTTTGTAAGCTTGGAGTATTTTTTTTTTTTTTTATACACATGAAATCACTTTTTGCCGTAGTTGTAATCTGTTGTGCAACTCTAAAACATAATCAGTAAAAAATACATAATCAGTAAAGCTATTTACATCCATGCTGTGTCCCCAAAGCTTATTTTAATTCTGATTACACACCCATGTGAATCGCCACAGCTTGTACTTTGCGAATTAATCATATCCAAGTATATCATGAGGGATAAAAAAGAATTCTCTATGCATTATATCATTTACATTAACCCATTTAGCATACACTCATATCCCTAGTGTACCTAAGTACTGGTATCCTTTATGCACAAAGCCCTTCAGCCCCTGTCGCCTGTAGTCAGTGTATTAGCCTGCCCGAGCTGAGCCCATGAAGAGAGTTGTCACATGTTTCAGCAAGTGCCTGTGACGAGAGCTCCCTGCTTTGAAGCTCTCTCTCTCTCACTGTGTCTCTCCATTAGGGAGCGAAGGATGGCTAACGTGTAAACAGCCGTGTCAGGGGAAGACGCTAAAGAGCCTAGTGGGGGAGAGTGCTGCGGAGCACTACCTACCCTGTGATCCCCGGCGGACTCGGGCTCCGCTCTCTCTGAGCAACTCGCAGCGGGAGAAATCGATCTGAAGAGGCCTTCAGCCTTAGCTGCGGCGTGCTAACGGGATTGGCCACAGGGCTGACACTAGCACGTTTAGTGTGGGTGGAAGGAGGGTGTGCGGAGAGGGAGGGGGAGCAAGGGGAACGGGGGGTCGGATCTCTCCTGCGGAGCCTTGTGTGCCGCTGCTAGGCTACGTCACAGGTGCAGGAACGTGGGTGGGTTGTTGAGTTGGGAGGGGGGGCGGGGGGGTGGATGGAGGGCAGGAGCAAAGCGGACTTCCTGTTGAGATGGCAGGATGGGGAGGAGGACAAGAACAGGACGAAGGGCTGGATTTGGGGGTGGGTGCAAAGTCCAGGGTCCCCAGAGAGCAACAAAGAGACACACAATACGACAGCTGATTTATCACATATAATATCAAATTTCAAATTTGTATATCAGAAACCCCTTGTCTTCAGAAAGGCACGCATCTCTCTCTCTTTCTCTCTCTCTCTCTCTCTCTCTCTCTCTCTCCCTCTCGCTCCCTCTCTCTCTCTCTCTCTCTCTCTCTCTCTCTCTCTCTGTGTTGCTGCTGTGCCTGGAGGTGTAGTGGGAGGAGAGGCAGAGGTAGGGGAGCGGAGCTCAGAGTGTGGGCGGCTGGCATAGAGGCCTGCTACATTAGCAATAAAGCTCTATGTAATTAGCATGTCTTTGGTTGATAATTAGCGTTGTTGAGAGAGTGGCACTGAGAGCGTTGCACAGCCTCTCTAGCTACAGCATGTTTACAAGAGGCTGGAGGGCTTTTCTCTCTCGCTCTCTCTCTCACTCTATTTCTGTCTTTCTCTTTTTTATCCTGTTTTTCATTGAGCATATCTCCTCGTTTTCCATTATTTCAAAACTCTTTGTCTATGTATGGGTGTATGGATGTGCATGAGAGATAAAGAGAGTAGTAGAGATAAACAGAGAGAAAGGCACAGAGAGAGAGAGAGAGCGAGGTGTGGTAAAGAAGGTCTTGATGACTCACTTGAAAACCGTCTCAGCTGAGGATGACACTTCCACAAATATCTGTGAAAGCAAAAGACCAAGAAACCAATGCCACCCTCCTCCAAGCCCAAGTGGTAACACAAGAGAAGCATTGCTAATCAAGATGGCTGCAAAATTATTGTTGTCACATTCACAATGTATAGCACACAGAAACCCACAATAATAGGAACATAAATCCAACGACAATTCAATATACATATTCAAATTGGGAAGATATGTTCTCTAGTGTTTTGAATGCTTTCACTGAAACCAATTCCATGTATACTGTCACGTAGGATATGGCACGGTGTGTAAACTCTCCCCGTGGATTGTACTAAAAAGTGTACTACATGGCATTATCAGCCGTTACACAAAGAAGGGGGGAGGTCCGCTTAATTAATGCTAATTCTTTAAAGCGCTGCTCATCCAAGCTCTCATAATAGCTCGATGAAAGCAAACACAGAGGCAGAGAGATATCTTGCGTCGCTGGATGTCCGAGCGGGCCTGCAAGTGTGTCCTCCTGGCAGGTCTACAGTACACTCTGAGTCTGGCTCCAGATAAAACAGTCAAACACGCAGATAGATTTCCTATACTCGCCGTCTGCCAGGCCGGTTTCCTGGACATGTGAACGGCATTAAGGGAGAAATGTGTTGGGAAATAACAAGAGAATAGATCCATCTCTCCTTTTTTTTTTCTTCTTTCTTTATATTCCTCCGTAGGAAGAATCTCTTTGAGCTCTCATTGGAGATTTATTATGCCAGTATGGGGGTTGTTAATTGCAATAGCACATGAAAGAGTCCTTTTTTTCCCCTCCTGATGATTGCGGATCAAGCCCAAACCTAAGTGGTGCTGGCTGGCTCTCGTAGTGATTGAACAGCCCCAAATCCAACATCACACCCGGGCCGTGCCAAATCCCTATTCCACAATGTGTTTGTTTTCCCTCTGTTGAAACAAAGAACACAGGTTTGTGATACAACCGCGGGGTTAGTGAGTGAGCTGCGATAGGGAGCTTATACCCAGTCAATACCAGGATATACCTGGGACGATGGAGGCTGGTAAATCAAAGGACACTACGGTGTTGGTGTGTACGTGCATGAGTTTATATTCATGCACACAAGTATTTTTGGCGTGTGTAAGAGTGCGCTTGTAGTGCCTGTACTGTATGTGTGCAATTGGCTCACACCCTGCAGAGATGATGGCATTGCGATGACCTCAGCCAGCACAGCACACTCCGATGCCATTGGCTCAAGCATCACATGGAGTGGCACATGGCTCTCGGTGCTGAGCAGAACTCGCCTGCCTGCCTGCCTACCTGCCAGGGGAAAGGCCGGTGGCCAATCCCATTTCCAGCAGATTAACCTAATCTGAAAGTTCAGCTCACCCTGTAATCTTAAACAGCAGCAGCGGGGGCCTGCCTCCCCTCCGATCCTCCGCTCAATTCCCTCGCCCTCTCTCTCTTTTCTTCTCCTTCCATCCTCACCTAGAAGGAAGTACTGAATGAGAGGGGGAAGGGGAGGGACAGAGGGATGGATGAGTGCAAGGAGAGAAGGAGGGAGGGAAAGAGGGATGGAGGGAGGAAGGCTGGTAATTATTTCCAAAGGTCATTCTGTTAATGACTACCCGCTTGGCTAATGAGATTCAGCAAAGCTCCCTCACCATGTTTCACCCTGCGTATGGTTCACCCGTGTGCCGAGACGTGTGAGAAGCACAGGTGTGATTTCAGCCCAGTGACAGTCCACTGGAGGGAGGGAGGGAGGGAGGGAGGAAAGAAAGAGGGAGGGATGAAAATAAAGGAAAATAAAGAGAAAGAAAAGCAGGAGAGCACGCCTGTGAGACGGCAAAAGGAAAAGAGTAATGTACCAACATCCACACCAATTTATTGCATGCCTTGCACAATGTTTCATTTGGCAATAAAACATGATTTTCCCCCCCCATTATAAATACTAGAGAGACTAATTAATTCGGTTGATTTCAGTTTCATTTGCCTCAAAACTTTTCCTTCTTCGTTCATTTAAAAAAAAAAATTTCTCCTTCCTCTCCATAATATTCTTGCACGTCAACAGAACATGTGATCTCCCTCTCTGAAGTGCCAGTGTGCTCATGCTCTGCCTCACTCTTGTGAAAATATTTTCCAGCATGTGTGCTATTCTATGTGCTTATTTGGTTTCTAAACAGCATGGAGAACATTAGCCTTAAGGAGTTTTCTCTGTTGATCAGCTCACTGAATGACTTCTTCTCATGGCTCTCAAAGACGGTATAATTACTCCGGCTTGAATGCCTTCACTAATTTACCCACTACCATTTTTACATGTGTCAGCATCCAAGAGAAATAAGGCAGTCATATCACATCTCCTGTCCTACAGTTGTCCACAGTGATTTTGTGTGGGGATGTTTTGAGGTGCTTGGATAGGGTATATGTGGTGTGACACGGGGCGGGGCGAGGGGGGAGGGTGGGGGAGTCACGGTGATCACAGTGCCTCAGTGTTTACTAGTGACGGAGAGATCAGCAACATGGCTTGTTTTTCCCGGTGAGTCGAGGATTAAGGTCTGAAGCCGCTTTGACTGACTAAGTAAATTAACCTTGTGACATTGGCAAGCTAACAGCATAAGGATTTGTTAAAACAAAGAGTGATGACAGCCCATCTGCATGCTACAGCACATCTTGAAAAAAAAAAATGCTTTTTTACTAGTTAGTATATGAAGTTGAGTGTGTTTCTTTCATGTGCAGGAAGAGAGAGAAAGAAGTTTTACCACAGCCAATGACTTCTTATAAATATATTTCCTCTACCTTCAGTTCATACTTTATACTCCCAGTCTTAACAACACAGGCAGAGCTGGCTCTGTCAGCTCACTCATTTCACAGAGTTACAAAGAAGCTCAAAGGTTGGTGGAAAAAAAAACCTACCACATATTGCATACTTGTGAAACATCTTCTCAGCGTTCAAAGCGTCGTGAATTCCACCGACTGAGGCGTGTCTTTGTACTCCTCTCTCCCAGTCTACACCCATCTATATCTCCCCTTTCTCTGTCCTTTCTTTCCGGACATGCAGCTCCAGATAGCAACAATGTGTTGTGTTGCGTTGTTTGTTCTATGGGCAAAGAAAATAAAGGCAAAAGAATAGAGTAAAGAAAAGGAGGAATACTTTTGTATGTTCTCCCCTAAACATATCTCGCTTTAGTCGCTATATTTCCCTTGCACCCCCCGTGATTGGGAACATCTGCTGAGTTCACCACTTATAAAAAGTAGTGTTTGTTAGATGGGCAAAGCAATCGAGCCCTCCCCCGCCCTCACTCTGTGTTTTTTTTGGTATTCTTTTCCCTAATAAATGCCTCAAAAACCGGTAGTGGTCTAAAAATAGTGTGTGGTGAAGCTAAAAATAGAGCCTGGCTGGCGGTCCTTGCTGGGAGAGGGGAGAAGAATAGACGTGGAATCTCTCTCTCTCTCTCTCTCTCTCTCTCTCTCTCTCTCTCTCTCTGTCTTTCTCTCTCTCTTTCTCTCTCTCTTCCCTCCCACCCTTCCTCCCTCCCTCTGTTTGAGGCAGGGTGGGTGGGGGGTGTTTTTGAACTGGAGGAGTGAGTAAGCAAAGTGTCAGGCTATTCATTCAGCCGCCGTCTCTCTCTCTGAGGATCGACCATGAAGAGTTGCCCTCGGCGACCACATGCATAAGACCATCGGTCTGAGACCCAGCGGTGCCTATAAACATTTGATCCTTGGGATAAAGAACTGTATTATTTAATTCACTGAGTTTTTTTCCCCCCCTCGCTCTACCACACAGAGGCTTCCTGTCTGCTTGTTTTTTAAACTTTTTATACAGAGAAAATAAAGGCATAGTTTAGTTTACAAATGCTATGTGCACAGTTTTCTCAGTAACATCTCACTTAAAACATTTGCAGTGAGAATTAATGCCAAAAGCAGTAGCACCAGTGATCTGATTTGCATTTTTATTTAATTTTTTGGTTTTGTTTTGTTTTGGTCTTGTTTGTGAGTCCTCTTAATTGCCACTTTAAATTGCTTTTCACCACGGTAGCAAACTTATACTTTTATATTAACAGTGTCCACAGGAGAAAGGTGAAATTCTTGTTAAAAACATGTTGATAGGCTTTGGAGAGAAAAACGGAATATCCCACCTCTATAGGTGGGGTCCAGCATGGCAGTGGTTTTCAATGGATTTTAATTGGCAGGTCTGCCCATGGCGCAAGTGACAAACCCTGAGAGGTCTCACCCTCACACAGCCAAGTCAGGCTCCTAACACAGCCGAAAGAACGGTTTTGGCATTTTACACCACATTGTGTTGTGTGTAAATATGTCTGTCTCCAGTGCCCCTTAGACACAATATTTTATATAGTATTTGCTTCTACTTTTTTTTTTTTTAAGGGGAGACTTAAAACAAAATTGCAGTTAATGTACATGATCTACAGCCTCAGCATTTTATCCCACATCAGTCGCCCGCTGCCCAGAAAAGCAGAACCTCAGACAAGAAACTATAAGTAGCATTTGGATCACCGTCAGAAGTGTTTTTTAAGGTCAATATACTGAAGCGGAAGTCTGAGGTACTCACACAACAACAAAAGGAGGTTTTAAAAATAATAGTTTGAAATGTGCCAATATGTGGTCCCTGTGGTGTGGAGCGGTGCAAAGGCAGGCCACTTCTGAGGCCGCGCTGCCAAAAGGCAAGGCTTTTCCACTACACAGCCCAAAACAATTCACGCCAGTCATTAAGATGAAATGATGCCTTGTTCTTTGAAACTATTTGTGGAAAATTCAGAATAATGAAGATCTATTTTTATAGATGGCATTCCCTGCCCTGCCTGGAGCTTCCCCCCTGGCCTCAACCAACCCCCCCCCCCCCCTCCCCCCCCCCTCCCCCCCCCCTCCCCCCCCCCCTCCCCCCCTCCCATGATTGGTGCTGTGGGCAGGGTGTGGAAACTCAAGGTCACAGTATAGAGGTCAACCGGCTGGTCATTGTTGCTCAAGGCCTCCCTTAGGCCCCCTTTCCTGTTGTGGCACCACGCGATAAGAGACACAGAGACAAAAGACGATAACTGACGATTGGTGGGGGACAAAGAGGGAATGGAGGGTGGCCAGAGGGGGACTTTAAAATTGACCCGCTACCACCCTAAAAGAATTGGAGCCATTTTGCTGTGAGGCTACACAGTTAGTCTCTTATGATTACTTAAAACATGTAATTAAAGGGTTTATACAGTCGAGCATTTATTGATTATACCACATCGGAATTACATAATGCCACGTGTCTCATTACTAAAACTGCTCAGATGGCATTGTAATGTATCTAATTAAAGCAAGTATCTACACAAGATTTAGACTCGGCAAATCAATTTTCTCTATTGAAATGGAATAGACGTACTCCAACTCTAATTTTAATAGAGATGTGTTATGTAACTGGAGTGTAGACGACAGGAAAGATGGTAGGTTGAGGGTGCAGCCATAAGTGCCCTCTTTATCCAGTTTCACTGAGCTGGCATTGTGTCTCATAGTGTCTGTCTGAGTAATTATACAGTGTAGTGACTAGTCTGAATGACCACTTTGTTCCCAGGGCTGAGATGCTGCTGTAGCAAACAGTATTGGATTCTGACATGTGCTTAGTGTGTGTCTCTCCCATATGGAGAACACTGGACCATCTGGTATTGTGCTGTGTACTGGCTAGCTGAGACCGTCTGTCTGTGAGTGGGCCCTGCTCTGCTCGGCTCGTCTTAATGGTGATTTTAGCACACTGCAGCATCACAGTGTCACACTTTGCAGATATGTGGAGGAACCTTGTCGTGCACAGTACCCTTTCTGTCTGTTTCTCTCTCGCTCTCTATCTCCCTTTCTGTCTCGCTCACTCACTCTGACACTCCGTCTCTATCTCTTGCTCTATTTATCACTTATTTCCCCTTTTTTCGTGTTTAGCCAATCTAGCGATCCCTAAACAGCTAGTAATTACACAGTTAGACAGAGTTATTACCGAACACGCGACCATTTTGCCCAGGGATGACGGATCCCAGCCGCCAGCCTTTGATTCCTGATTATAGTGCAGCAGGGCACCAGGAGCAAGGGGCTTCAAAGCCACCAAATCACTGAAAAGTCATTGATGCGCTAGTTTTTCAAACGTCGCCTCAACCAGTGCAGAGGGATTCACAGATGATGACTGAAAAAAAACAGCCGAGGCACGACTGTGATTTGGGGGTCCCATTCCTCAGATCAGTAACCTACAAAATCAACCCCCCCCCCCCATCTCTCCAAATGCTCACACAAGCAGCATGTGTGCATGCACACACACACACACACACACACCACCTAGCCATCATCCATGGGCATGCCCCTCGACATGGTCCTGGCATGTTCAAACCACGCTTCATGAAACTGTGGCCTTCTTGCCTTTGGTCTGCCATCTGCTTCCAATAAGCTAAGCCAGCCTGATCCCTCTGATGTTCCCTCCACTCTGGAAAGCAGAAAGAAAGAAAAAGAGAGAGAGAGAGAGAGAGAGGAGAGACAGACAAAAAAAAAGAGAACGATAGGAAGAGGGAGCCAGAGATACAGAGAAAAAGAGAGAAATAAGGAGAATGAGAGCACACCCCAAACACGCTTTTACCCCACCCCGGCCACCAACAAGCCCACCCTGAATGTGCTTATTGTGCAGCAGTGCTGCGGGGTCTTAATCCACAGCGGGTCCACTCCATGACCAACTCCATCTTGTTATTTGTGATGGGAAGGGACAATGTTTCTCCCCACTGCCTCACCCCCATTGACACTGAGCCACATTGCTCCATACCAATCTGCTTTGATGAAATTGAGTCTGTCAATTGGTAAAAGCTCGGGAGCTCCCTATTGTGCCGTGGTTTTCAAACTTTTCCTCTGGCAAGCCACTTTTCCCTCCAAAATTCTCATGATCTAAATCTTAGGTTTGTAAATTATTGTGAAGGATAATCTGAGAAAATCTATTTTTTTTAGGTTATCCTACTGTCTTACAGTATTCTATTCAGGCTATCGAGCATTGCAGGAAATGAAAAAGACTATTTAAATATTGTAGCCTCTAGCTTGAGATGACATTTTCTTCAAGATTATTTGGGGGCCGTTTTTAATTCCATTGTGACTCACCTTTGGGTCTTAAACCAGTCACTGAAGATGACTTCTTTAGTGCATACTGTAGGTGGCCCCTGTGGTCACATCCACCCCACACACATTCTCACACATTGCCATGGCCTGTCTGCACCACTACCATAATGCCATAGACTTCAAGGAGCACAACCTTAAAGTCTGATGATTGCCAAAGTGAATCAATCGGCTTTCTAACATTTTTAACATTTTGACAAACCGTTGGCTCAAGCTGAAACACGGTCAGGGAGAGGCTGTTTATTCCAGTTCCATTTTATTTTTCCCACCACACGGCAAACATGATTAACCATAAGTGGCACAGTTATTAATGCCTTTTTATTGTGCTCGTCTCACAGAAACTGGTGTTTTTCATCAAGAAGTGCTGAAATGTACTGCAAAAGCATAAACTGCTGCATTTAGTGGGGGAAAGTCTTTGTGCCCTACCACTATACTATCTTCTTTCATAAGTCTTGGTTTTGCCTACAATAGCGTGTGTATTCAGAAGACCATACAATGTTGGCAGTGATATAAAAGCCCTTTATTATCTACTCACTGTTTTTGTAGAGGATTTTTGCACTGATGCTGCCAGCCATTGCTTGAAGACATTGAGAAACATTCATTGGCCTAACTGTCGCCAGTAGCCATAAACACAATACTGAATGTGTCTTACCCTTCAAAGCCCACTGCCAAGATAACCACAGTGGGGAATGGTCAACAACAAAGCTCTCTCAATATACAGCCCACCAGGCTGAGTCTCTACCTGAGGAAAGATGGGTCCATCGAGCCAAAATTGGTTTGACTCAGATTCTGTTGAGATGTAGTAATGAGGGGAGGAGGACGGAGGCAGGGAGACAGACTGAGCGACAGACTGAGACAGAAAGCGAGACAGAGCGATGGGGGCAGAGAGAGGGATAGAGAGGGTGGTCAGGGTGGCAGAATGCCGAGCAGACGGATCCTGGTATGGCAGGGGCTGTGGGCAGGCGTCAGCTGTCCCTAGCAGACCCCCTGAGGCCACCCAGAATTCACACCCAGATACCCTCCACAGTTCCTCACAAGAGCTCCATGAGGTTATCACCCACACCCCAAACTATGAAACGTGTAAAGGAAACAGCTAAATGGGCATGCTTCTCTTTTAAACCCTTAGAGGACTCAAATCTTTAGGAAAGTGGAATATACATGTTTTTTTAAGACCGCATGCATAATATAGAGACTGAACTGTTACATTGACAGTTGTACTAGCACTTAGCAATGGCCACGTGCATCAGTCTCCTTGCAGCTCACACACTTAGCCTCTGATTATCTCAGTGTAACCCAGCTCACCTTCACCTAACCCGACGCTGCTTAGCCTCACTCTCTCTGGCCCTGCTCTACCCAGTCCAGCTCAGCCTATAGCCCAGTCTAGGCCAGCCTAGCTGTGGGTGCGGAGCTGAAGGGTACCGATGAGACGGGTGTCTAAGTATGTAGGACGCAGTGTCTACGCTGTGCCTGCTTCACGCAGGCCCTGTGACAAGTCGAGTCAGGAGGGAGCATCATGAAGAAGGAGTTTAATTAGGAGCAAGCCTCCAAAGGGGCCACAGAGAAAGACACAGAGCCAAGCAAGCCTACACAGCTTTTTCGCAGTCTTTCCTCTCCCTCGGACTTTCTCTCCTTCTGCTCTCTCTTTCTCTCTCGCTCTCTGTAACTCTATACGCCCCAGCGACGATATCTGCGTTGTAGTCGTTTGTAGGTTTGTAGCTCTGTCTCTCTCTCCCCCTCTCTACTCTCCCTCTTTCTCCTTTTATCTGGCTCTATCCTCATCCAGTCTCTCACTTCAAAGTGTGTCCATGCTAGGACATTTGCTCTGTTTCGTTGCTCATTAATAAAAGCTTTGGCTTAGGGATCAGAAGCTTTCATGTCCTGCAGCTGTTAAGGTGTGAGCATAGGAAATTCACTTCTGGTTGCTTAATTTTTATAGAATGGCTTTTTTACCTTGTAATTAATATATAAAGGATTTAATTCCTTGACACCAACCATCCAATACTGATTGTTTGATAATTACAAAAAATGTATTGTCATTTCACTGTTTTGTAAACAGAGGCTTTACAATGGCAAGAAACTTTAATATTGTTCCATGAAAAGTTTTACTTTCATGCAAGCAATCATTTTGTAAGAGTAGATTATTCAAATCATGTGCATTTCTTTTTGGAATGAAAATCCTAATTAGTTAGAAAAATGTAGAATTTTAATATAAGAATGATAATTTGGGGTAATATTTTTTGTGCATAAAATTCAGTTCTTGGCATGAGTGAAGTGCACCAAAGTGTTTTTGTTTAATCCACATCCTATTAGCATATTCCCTAAAGACTCTATTTCCCTGCCAGCCCTTCATATCCATACTCCTCTTTCTTTCAATATCAGCATAGTAGCTGGGAATCACTTTCCAATGATCATTATTCCCTCAGTCATTTTGAGAGACTGCTCTTTGATGTCTCTCATATAGCGATGATGATGTCACTGGATAAGAGACTCAGAGCCTTGTTTGGAGCAGCATGTGGATGACTTTATGGAGAGCAACGAAATACATAACAAATTCAGGGCGCAGAGAGAGCAATGGGCAATTAGAGAGGGAGAAAACACGTAGGATGACGAGGATCGGGTGAGACGGGGGTGGGGAGCCGGGGTGGGGGGGGGGGAGGGTGTTAGAGTGAGAGGGCCTTCTATGGCCATATCAACGCTCCGTAGGATATGATTGGTTGTCGGGTGGTGTGTCAGTCTTTGGCAACAGGTGTGATGTCCTTAAACAGGTGGGCATAACTGGGATGAGTGGCATAGTGCCCTTGTACCGCACCCTGGATCTGCTGAGCCCCGCTGGAAAGCTAAGCCTTGGCCACATGCTTCAAAGTCATATAACACTCGCGCTCTGGCTCCCTGCACCCCATCAACACCCAACTCAGCCATTACCCCCCCCACCCACTACCCCCACCCCCTCCAGACCACCAGCTCAGTTACCCCATATGGGTCTCACCTTTACCCCAGCCCTCGTTCCCGCCTCCCAGCATGCCCCGGCGCTGCTCTTCCTAGAATGGAAGTGTTATCTCATGTGCTCTGTGCTGGCGGCGGTAGGCGGTTGAATTCTGTGCTATACGAGTAGAAAGTAAGTCGGTTTTTCCTTGAATGCATTCTCATGTGAACAGCGAGAGAGGCCAGCGGTTCAGCTCTTGTCAGTTCAATATGAATTCTTGCATCGCCAAGACCAGATTGGAGCTACACAAAAGAAATGGGAAAAGTTTTACATCTCACGCCTTTGCCAAAAAAGACAGCATGCTAGACCTTTGCAACCCCTTTGTTCTTTTGACTCATCCACCTCAGATAGAGCAAGAGTGCCTGATTCACTGTAGGTCTGTTAGAAGTCAGATCTCCTGCGTTGCCTTGGCTGATTTGTTTGGTGTGATTTCCTGAAGACTGTCAGAGATGTGAGAGACGCTTTCAAATTCAGAACTCCAGATTTCCACTCTGGGGGCCAAGTGAGGATTCAGAGTGAGAAGAGGAGAGCCAGCAAATGTTGACACGCTTACAGTAGATGCTTCGCCACGAGACGCCTCAGGAATCAAACAGCTATCACACACACAAAAGAAGCCCTCTAAGTTCACTAAAACCACACTCAAAACAGGGCTTTGTTCTGCTGACATGAGAGATGACTGGATTGTTATTTGTTTTCTAAGCAGGCAGATCGCTCCCTGTCACTTCTACTGCCAGTTGTGATGGAGTAGCTAGCGCTCGTATCTCTTCCGTGAGTGAGTACTGAAGGAGACAAACAAATGAGAGGGAGAAGTTCACTGAGATTAACTTATCTTAGCATCTATCTTTCTCCTTTCTCCTGCTCAGTCTTTCTCTCTTTTTTTTTTTTTTTTTTCTCAACGCTAACACCCACTCTCACACACCCACACAGGCACACACAAACACAGACTCATTCCCCTCGTTCCCCTCCCACACACAGACGCGCACACACACGCTCACACCGACAGACACATGCGCACATACACACACTAAAACATATACACACAGAGAGAGACACACACTTGATCAGCATCAAATACAGGGTGTGCTAAAGTAAATTTAATTACGTCTGTCTGATATGGAGCTTCAGATGAAAGCAGGAGAGCGCAGTGTGAAGCGACGTCTGCGCAGACAGGAGCAGGCCCGTGATATTCCTCCTGTAGACTAATCTCCCTTTATTAAAGCCAGCCGTGGAGGAGAGGGAAGGAGGGGAGGTAGAGAGTGAAGGGGAGGAGGGGGAGGGGAAGGAGGGGGGGTGCCTTTGATGAGATCTCTTAACTGTCAGCTACTGTACTTTTCTTCTTCCTCGCTCTTTCTTTGTCTCCCACTGTACGAGGCAAACGAACACAGCACCCATCGGTACATCCCTGCTCGCTCAGGCAAACATACCCTCGTGCTATCACACAAAGTAATGTGCTCTGAAACTTATCCCTGTTGTTATGGTTGTCAGCGATATCTAAAGAAGGACAGAGAGGCAGCTTACTCTCTCTCTCTCTCTCTCTCTCTCTCTCTCTCTCCCTCTCTTTGTGGCTCTCTCTCTTCCATCGGAGGGAGTGGTGAGCGAGTGGAGAGTGGGGCTTCTCTGTCTGTCTGCTGTTTTCTGGCCACTCTAATGGGGGCAGGTGGCCATCAGGTGGCCAAAACAGAAACTGCCACATTTAATAACACATAACACATACCACCGAACTGAACTCAGTCACCTTTCCTGTATCTTAGTCCTATTTCATTATCTACTGATGACTATGGTTGTAAAATGTGTTTTACTCCCATGTTTTATGACTGTCCCCCCTTCCTGTGTAATTATGAGGTTTTAAGGTCCCATGCTGCCTCATTTGGTCGAAGAGTCTGAGCATTTGTTATGTCTTGTTAGTGGATGCGATTAAATCCTTTGTGCCATCCTGAGTGTTTAGCTGCATGTTTACTTGTTGACAAAGCAGCCACTGTGTCCTCACCTCACCCCATGCTGATGGAGGTTAGAATGGAGCCTGCCAAAAAACGATTCATCATAAAGGTTAAAGATGGAGTTCATCTTTTATGGAACATTTTCTCCGAAACAGACAAAGTTTTGTAATAGAGAAAACACTTTTGAAATGCATTCAGCAGAGATAAGCTTGAGTCGGGGCTTAGCTTCTGTTAAAGAAATCCCTAAATCATTTTCCAATTTGTTCCTGATCCAACTTGTGTTTTGTCAGGATCGATTCTAAAAGGCACCTCCTCACAGTTCATCTCCCCCCTCCCAAGCTGTACTCCTGGGTCCCTGTTCCCCGCCAAGCCCTTCAACTGTGTTGTGCAACTGCTCTGTTTGCAGACGTTGAGAAAGAAGGGCCTAAACGGCTGTGACAGCCCCGACCCCGACGCAGACGACTCGGTCGGCCACAGCCCCGAGTCCGAGGACAAGTACAGGAAAATAAACGAGGACATTGATCTGATGATCAGCAGACAGAGACTGTGTGTAAGTACCCTTTGTTGAACCCCCTGAGCCTTCCTCTCACCTTTCTCTCCTCTCTCTCCCTTTTTGTCCCCTGTCCTTTCTGTCCCTACGTCCTCGTCTCCTCGTTTTTTGTCATCTGTTCCCTACCATCCGTCTCTCCGTCCCTTCATCTGTGTCTCCGTCCGTCCGTCTCTGTGGGGGTTGTGGGACCTGGCAGGCATTGAGCAAGAAGGAGAACAAAGGCGGCGAGAGCCCGGAGCTCGAGTCTGCTCTCACCCTCACCCCACGCACTGAGGAGAAATACAAACAGATTAACGAGGAGTTTGATCACATGATTAAAACTCATAAGATACCCGTAAGTACTGGGTTGATGCTACGCTGCATCCTCAGCTGGCTAACAAGATGCTGAGTGGCCAGTAACTGTTCAGCTAACCCAGCTAACCACCATTGTTTGCCACTAGACTAAATACACAAAGTGAGATTTAACCACAATCTAGTAGGCAAATACGGATATGTAAATTACAACTAGCAGCTATATACTTACAGTGAAAAAAATTACAGTTCTTTGATTTTGCTTGATTATAGTTGAGGGACAGTCCTCAAATTTGACATAGCTTTAACCATAACTACCAGGCATTTTTGTTATGGTGATTGCGTGCTTTCTCTCATGACAAATTTTAACCTTACTGGTATCCCACCCTGAACCCGTTACCCATAATGCCTTGCCTGGCTCTCAGGGGAGGTGTGGTCTGCATGTGCTTTTCCTTTTCCTGCACCAAAACACAGCGCTCAGTCACCCGCAACAACAAGGACAGACATTATAGCAGTATAGTGAAACAGCAGCAGACATGCTCACCCTCTTGAGCATGTGTCTATATCTCACACGTTACATGAGGATGAAAAAACACAATTATCTCTTTTCAACCTTCAGTAACCTCAAAAAAATATAAATAATGAGGCTAATGAAGCCAGCGTCTAACAGTAACATCTTTTAAAACAACATCTTTGTTGGTGGCCATATGTAGATCTAGAGTTTGTCAGCTGCTGGAGTTATATTATACAGCATTAATTTTACAGAAGAATCAGATCTTAACATAGTCGCCAGAAACCACAACATAAAAGCTCTTTTCAATGTCAACTGAGCTCGCTCTCCATTCAGAAAGCACCATATTGGAGTGGTTAGCGTTCTAGCCATACGGAGAAAGAGATAATTCCACGGTAGATAATTCAAAGAAGAACAGTAGTGTCTGGCAGAGTTGTGTGGAGCAGGGGGAGATGTGGTTAGAAGCAGGGCGAGGGCTGGTGAGCTGGGGTGGCGTGGCGGGGTGGGGTGGGGTTGGGATCGGGGCTGGGTGGGGATGGGGGTGGAGCAGCGGCGGTGGGGGTGACTCTGCTCACAACAAGTGGCAGTTCAGTGTGTGGTCAGGGTGGCTGCCAAGCACTGGGCCTCTGGATTGCAGGGGACTGTTGAGGGGACTGTGGGGAGAGGGGGAGGAGGAGGATGAGTGAAAACAGGAAGGATGGCACCAGTTAAATGACAGCTTGCAGGCGGGGCCCATACACCAGTGATGGGGTGTGTGTACACACAGACACACACAGCTATAGCCCCCCTACCCCCCACACACTCGCTGAACCACAGAGCATATAGCAGCCATGAGGTACAGAAACTCCGGCAAGGAATCCAAGATGGAAGAAATTAGTGAAAATCTTCAAAAAATAAAACAGAACCAGAGACAGCCACTCGCTAGTTATGAAAGAAAGCAACCATAGCGTTTGGCTAGCCCACTACTGTGTAGAGTTGCAGCAAAAGCGAAACGTGGAGAGGCCTGCAATGAAATATGGTTAAAGTAACCCTCTTTGTACTGTGAAATAATATTTGCCCTGCAAAAAGAGCATTAGCTAAGGGGAGAAAATTGAAGAAGACTAGGCAGGGCTCAGGCTCATATCCTACTTCCACGTCAGCCAGGCCGATGTTCCCACTGATGAGCTCCCTCCATTGCCCTGAGACACATGGCAGCAATTTAGGGCCCTATTTTCTACTTCCTAAAGCTAACATGCAGGATCAACCACTTCCAGGGCACTCCCAAGGTTAAGCCCTTCTGCCAAGTGACACAATAAACATGACAAACTAGACGCCTGGGGCCAGGAGGCCTTCCTAGCTACCTCTACTCATGTTCCTGATGAGACTGCTGACTGATCATCTGCCACTTAAAAAACACTTTGCATTAGCTCCGTGTGACAGAGAAATACGTTATTCCTGTATATACATACAGTAATTCAGCCATGCTGATTGCATTCACTGCTCAAGTCTCAAAGCCACTCTACAGGACATACTGTGTAGAGTTTTATAGTGAGCTGAAGACAGACTGAATTATCTTTAGCTCATTTAGAACAGTGGGATGCCATTGGCCTCATTCCCAGTAAACCGTAGCCTTCTTATTTCTTTAATGTAATAAACCAAGAATGTATTTCTGGGAATATAAATGCAGTGACCACAGCACAATCTTTCAACCTTTTGCTTTCACTAAAGAAAATTTCATTAGACTGTCACAACATGTCAGGGGCAAAAAAAGTTCATTTACAGGAATTATATTAATAGAATTCAAAGTAGAATAGAAGAGAATGCCCATTTTCCTCTTAGTATTTGCTATTCCCTCACTCTCTGTTGGATAAGGTTTGTATGATAGAGTGTAGCCATCCCATATATCAGCTTGCAAACATTTTGAGTTACTCAAAGAGGAGTTTTCTAAGCGCTCACCCTCTCCTTTTTGTGTAATGCTCCCCTTCACCATCTCTACTGTCTCGTTCTTTGTTCTAAGAAGTTTTCTCTACCATTCATCTATGCATGCGTGTCTATTGTTAGTTGTCCGTTTGTCCTTGTGCACTTTGGTGTCTTTCAGTGTCTTTTTCTCTTTTTTTTTTTTTAACGGCATGTGTTTGACTGCTTCTGTTTTATATTCCTTTGTGTTCCTGGAGTGTTTCTGGAGTGTCATGTCTCTCCCTCTGTCTGTGTCCATTCCTCTATTTGATGGTCTTGTTTTAGTTTCTTCACTCACTGTGTTTGCTGGCACCTCTCAATCTCTTACTGTTTGGTTTAAACATTAACCATTCTCTCTCTCTCTCTCTCTCTCCCCCCCCCCCTCTCTCTCCCTCTCTCTGTCTCTCTCAGCAGGCCGTGCCCCCATCTAACTACGAGATGCCCGTGTCCATCCCCGTTAGCAACCAGAACAGTCTCATCTACAGCCATCCCGGCGGTTCCCTAGGCAACCATAACCTGTTGCCACTGGCGCACCATGGCCTACAGAGAAACAGCATGTCTCCCGGAGTTACACACAGACCCCCCAGTGCAGGTAACACAGGTGGGACCTCACATGCACTCATGCACCCATGTACATACAGTCGGAAAGACACGCGTCTGTGTACGACTCTCTACTCTCTTTTTCACACATGCACGCAAACACACACTTCAAATACGCCATCTATTTAATTGTGCAGTTACCAATAATGTTCCACCAGAAGGCAGTGAATAAATCAGAGGCCAAACCCCCCCATATTTTCACGTATTGCCTGCTCAGTATGTTATTTAAAGCAAGTCGATGATTTAATATTGCATTTAACCCCGGCCAGAAGTCTGGTTGATTTAGTGTGAGGTTCTATACAGGGGATGTCTGGCCCTATGTATAGGTATTGAGTTGCTGGTGACATAAGCAAATCAGGCCTGTCGGTTTGTTATTGTTGTCCAGAGTCCTTATTCTGTCCCTCTGGTCGGTAGGCTGCTGCCCACACCCTCACCCTGTCATTACAACTGGATGCTAGAAGCGCCAGCACAAACTAAATATGAGTTTTGGCGCTCGCAGCATCCACACCAAACCGCACACGTTCTGGGCCCTCCCACTCTTCCACCTCACATGGCTTAAAAATAATAATGTGTCATTTTTCTTGGACGGTGTCTCCATGTATCCACTCGCAGTGTCCAGTTGCTCAGAGCGTTAAGGTTTTAGTGGGAGGCAGTATTCCTTTTGGTATCAGCACACGTATCATGTACACACACACACACACACACACCGCGGATTATGACTAAAATTTAGTTTTCTACTGAAAGGCAAGCAAGGTAGGAGAAGAGAGGCAATAGTGGATGTAATGCAGGTGTGAAAGAGGGAGGTCTCTCCTCTAATGGTTTTCCACTCTTTTGCTCTCTCTTTCATCTTTCAGGTGGCCTCATGGGTGCTGACCTCACCACTGGCGCGGGCACCAGTGCTGGTAAGAATGGCCTCCTCTTCTCACTCGCAGTTGTCTGCTAACACACACACACATGCACACGCACACACACATACATGGTACCCACTCACCCACTCGGGGCCATAAAACGCATGACTAATAGTAACCCAAACCCAAGTGGAGATTCTGTCCATGATGTGTTGATGTTAGTGGTCTTGGAGTTCATTTGGGAATGTTTGCCCAGTGCTGGGGCTGTGACACATCCTGCTTGGTTTCAGCTATAAAATGGTACAGCAAGTGGGGGGGGGAGAAGTAAAATTATATTATACAACAGCGGATAGACTGATGGGCAATCAGGAGAGGTGCTGGACTTGTGACTGTACAGTTTAATTCCTTTTCTCTTACTCCTCCCCTCTCCCTCTCTCTCTCTCTCTATCTCTCTCTCTCTCTCTCCCCCTGTCTAACTCTCTCTCTCTCTCTCTCTCTCTCTCTCTCCCTAACTCTCTCTCTCCCTCTCTCTCTCTCTGTCTAATGAGCCAAGCAGCAACATGCTGCATATATACGACCCTTTAACCGCTATTTATTTCTGCTACCTCTTGGGTTTTGATGTAAACTGCAAATGACAACACCCGTAGTTCCCATTTGGTCCAAGTTGTTTTGCTACATAAACTCTTTATACAGGCTAACTACTATCATATGTCTGCAGCCAAATTAATTCAATGTTTTGAGTAGCTCACCATGCCATAATGATCCTGTGGAGAGTGGAGCAACCTATGTTTAAAGAACATGTGTGTGGGATCATGTGTGTTAGCCTCTGGGGATCAACGGGTGTGTCTCTTAGGATATGTCAGGCCACTGTTTATTGCAAAGAGACTCCCTTTTAAAGGGTTAAATTTTACAACCCTGAAATACAGTGCAGAGTATAAAAAGGGGGAGTCGGGGGGGTCAGTGGGGCACAGCTGGGCAACCCTGTCTGGCCCCTAGGGCTCCATCTGAAGGGTCAATGCCTGGTTCCTCTGTCTGGCCACTCATCACACACACACAAACACACACACTCACATACACACTCACAACAGGGCCATTTGTTGTGGCGTGTGTTCCATCGGCGGCGTGCTGCAGAGCGTGCTTCAAATGTAGCCTTTGTGTCGCCACGGTGAAGGAACAGAGGCGCTCTGTGAGAGCTCCGCGTCGCTCAGCAGCGGCGAAAAACACGATGTGGAGAGAGAGTCATGTGGAAGCTAAAAGATTCCATTCAACGCTCTTAAATCTCATCTAGAGGGAGAGAGAAAGAGTGTGTGGGGGGGGGAAACCCCAGTGATGAATATCCACTGATGGTGGAAGCATGTGTGCAAAGGAGAAACAGTGGGGGAACACAGATGGAAGTGTTCTGTGAAGTTGGTCAGCCATTTTAATGATGTTCTTCTGAGTGACTCAATGTGAGGTGGCCCAGCCACTGTGGCACCGCAAGGACTGGTTTACTGTTCTTCTTCTCCTCAGCGCGAGTTTTGATAAGCTGATTGTCTAGGTAGCCGTCTGGTTGCCTTTCTGTGTGTGCCTTAAGTGGCATGGCCTAAGTAGCACAGGGGTGTGTGTGTGTGTGTGTGTGATCATGTTCACCCACCCACACACACACACAAAACTGCTCCTTCGCCACTCATGTCATGGTTGTCAGCAGTGTCAGATTTGATTGATAAGAGAGAAATGACAGCATTTAATACTGGAAGGCTGAGTCATCATGTCCTCTTTATGGAAATGCTGTGGGAGGTGTATGTGTGTGTGTATGTGTATGTTTTCACATCTATGTATGTGTTATATCTGTAAACCCCTTTGCTAGCTAGGAGAGACAGAGAGAGAGAGAGAGAAAGTGGGTGAAGGAGAGAAGGGAGCCCCGGACGCAGGTCCCAGCTTGTGAACACCTCCCACCTCCATTTGTGCAATTATGTAGCTGTCAGCTCGGCTCTGATCAGCACTCCGCTCACCAAAGCACATTGAAAAATTAACCAGCAACTCCTGTCACCTCTCACCTTGATCACACACCAATTACTCTCTAAAACAAGGTGCATACAAGATACATCATTATGACATCTTGTGCCTCAATCACACAGACATTACACACAAATACAAGCTACACTTACCAGCACGCACATTTTATAACATTGGACAGTCACCCTCTGACCTCCTATCATGCTACTGCTAACTCGCCCTCTGAAACCCCATGAAGCTGATACAGTAACTGGCAAGCGGTCAGGTTCAATAGATCAAACGATGTGTGTCTCGTGTGTGTCAGCACCTCACACTAACTGTACAAGCTGTAAGCGTGAGTGTGACACCTTGGTTCAGTTGGTGAATTCAGTGTTGAATGCACATTTGGCCAAACCGCAACGGAAGAGTGTGTGCGTATGGGGAATAGAATGGAGCGCGCCTGTTAGACCACAACAGGACATCAGAAATTTGTTCAGTAACAGTTAAATGTACATGAGTTTAACCACACCTCTCCTTTGTGTGTGTGTGTGTGTGTGTGTGTGTGTGTAAGAGAGAGAGAGAGAAAGAGAGAAAGAACGAAGGCTTGGAGGGGGGGTCTTGTCAAACACATGCACCTCGAGGTGTTCTAGGTTGTAACCATGGCACCTATAGAGACAGTTTGCAGTCCTTCAGCTTTGACCTCAGGTCTCCCCCAGCCCTCAGAAATAGCATTAAGTTGTTTATCTAAATCTCAGATCAGATGTTGCTCGCTATGTTTGAGCTTGATACAGCAGCCAAACAGACTCCTGGCTGGGCTGTGTTAATTTTGGTACTTCCTCTAAACGGTTGACGCCAGCCTGCGTCGCAGCTCGACTGTGCGAAGTAGCACAGAGGAGAAGAGTGGAAGTGAACACTGGATATCATGTCTTCAGCTGTTAACATCTACAGCACTCGTAAACATCGGACGCAACTGGTCTAAGATCCGGGTGATCAAGCTACAGAATAGAATAGAAGAGAATCATTTCATTTGCAGTTCTAGCTCCATTAACTTGTGATTTAACTTTGTGAGGGCGTAAGGACTGGCCTATGCCACTCGTGATCATAGTCATCCAGCAGCTAATTGACTGGACTGCAACCGTCTCCACGGGGTGGAAATACACAGATGTCTGTTTAATTGTCTCCAAGATGGAGTCCATGTCATCTTGACCAAACTGTGTATTAATGTCTCTGTATGGCTCAGTCTCTTTTTTTCATCTGTACAGAAACACTGATGTGCTTCCTGCTGGGTTATTTACTAAAATGTATGTGTGTGTGTGTCTGTGTGTGTGTGTGTGTGTGTGTGTGCGTGCGTGTGCGTGCGTGTGTGTTTGTGGGTGAGTGAGTGAGTGAGTGAGCTCATTCATCTATCTCCACATGCACCCACTCCACCTCACAAAGGGCCAGCCATGAGAATGAGAGAGCGGGAAAACTGAAGAGGCAGCTGCCTCTTCGCTAATGTGAGATTGACACTGGAACTAAGAGGGTCCAATACAAAACACACACGTGCATCCATGCGCATGGCCTGCGCACAAGCAGTCATAGAGCATATCTCATAAAGTGTCTCAAGTCATACTGCGCTTATGTTAAATATACAGCCATGCACATGCAAAATTACATGCACACAGCAGAGCATACAATGGCACACAGAGTCCGTGTTGTTAACATCAGCTTACACAAGCACACACCACACACACGCCAGCAGTCACACACACTGTTTTTCTCGTTTTCTGTCAGACGGCCTCATTTTCTCTCACCGCTAGCGGTCGTTTACTCTTCAGATTGTTCAAATTGAGCTTTCGAGACTTTTCATTTCCAAACAACAAAAACCTCGCTCTCAAATTAAACAAAGATCAGCAAGGGAAATTGCCCAGGAAGACATCTGCGACTCATTTTCCCCTGGAGTATATGATTAGGAAATTCATTTATGTCTAACGTATAATTCCTGCCCCTCTTTCAAGTGGGAACGTCCACACAGTGCCCTGTGTTCTACCCCTTGGAAGAAGGAAGGAGAAGTAGGGGGAAAAACAGCCTGTGGGATTGGGTTAGAAACAAAGACTATGCTGCTTGCAAGACTGCTCCACTCTCAGCTTTTTAATGATGTTGCTAGGATGTTGCCCCACTGGTTTTGAGCGAGGAACGGGTGCTACACTTGGCCCTCCGCAGCTAGGGGAATGCGGATCCGGTGGCAACCCCAAGGCAGGGTCTTTGTCTGGAGGAACCACACATGTGTTTAGCTCTGATGGCCAAATGATGGGTCCCATCCCTCTGTGGTCTCGCTACCCGTAATTAGATGTTTTTACACGATTCACTGGCTGTTGCCGGGTACATATAGCTTTAACTGACAGTGACAGAGGTGGAGGGTGAAGTCCTCTCTGAAACAAGTGGATGCCTTCATTATATAACAAACAGTGGTGAATGTTAAGGACTTGCGCAAAAACAGTCGGTCTGTTGACCGTCTGCTCCACCAGTTCACACTATTCTTATGAGTCTCCACGGACTGGTGGGCTAGTAAAATTTCTGCCCCCGAAAACCAATAATGGAGATGGGAGAGAGACACTGACAAGGAAGACAGAGTGAAAACGGGTTCCTGTAGTTCTTAATTAGGCTACAGCATCATGGAGAGTCGGATTTCCACTTGTTAAACTTTTGAAACATGTTTGGCAATATGCGGAAATTTCTTTGGTTCATAGATCATTCAAGTATATAATATTTCTCTGACTGTCTTTCTCGTTCTCTCTCTCTCTCTCTTTCCCACCCTTTCTTTCTGCTTTCTCAGGAAATGGGTATGGGAACCACCGTAACTCGCCCGGTCTGCTGGTCTCTCCAGGTGGCATGAACAAGAACATGCAGGCTAAGTCTCCCCCACCCATGAACTTGGGCATGAACAACCGCAAACCTGACCTACGTGTGCTCATCCCGCCCGGCGCCAAGAACAACATGCCCTCCATCGTGAGTAACCTCCTTGTCCCTCTTTCATTTTCGTCGTTCCTCCTTTCCCTACTGTATATCTCCCTATCTGCGGGGGGTCTTCCCTGTTCGTTTGCTATTGTTTATTTCCTTTCATCTCTTAATATCAGACTTGGGGCTGATGAGGTTATGTTTAGCGATGAGCTTGATTTTAGATACATGACGTTTTTGTTGTTTTCTCCTGTTCCTCGGCAGCTTCATAAAGCTTAGTTCAGATTTTACATTTGGCCCAAGTCTGATATTGTCTGATATATTTGTTCTGTCATGTGTATGTGTGTTGGCGTCTATACTGTAGATCCCAATGTATTTTTTTCCTCTTTTGTCTTCATAATAAGGTGTGATAAGTTAGCGTAGCAGCAATAGTCCTCAGCATCCCCTTTTCACATTAGTTCTGTTTGCATTGGCTCAATCCTATAGCGGCTCCATTCCTAGATCCACACCCAGCCACCACTTCTACTTGCACACTCACACTCGCTAATTTGAATTTATCACCCTCCCCCTTTTAATGCCGTCAGTCTGAGGATGTCGATCTGCTATTGGTAAGTCAGACTGCCACTCAAATTTAGAAATAAAAAAAAATGACCCTAATTGCACCCTAAAAACATTATCCGCAAACCTTACTTTTATAATCAGAGACTAGTTAAGACGAGAATAGTACACATTGTAGAACTTCGCAGTCGCCCGAGTAAAAGAAACTTTGATTTACATTCAGCGGTTGTCTCTCAATGCCGAGGTTTTTACAGCAAGCTCCGACACTTTGAGAAAAGTAGTCCTGGGTAACTTTCACCTTCATTGTTGCTGAGTGTGCTGGAGGCCCCAATGTCACCTCAGAGGACATTTTGTGAGGACACATAGTGCCATCCAGTGGTGCGTCAGAGTAAAAGCAGCCTGGCCTCTTTTCCATCTCTCCCCTTGTATATATCTACTCCTCCCTCCTCCCTTCCTCTTATCTCTTTGCCTTAGTCTGGAGCGTTGCAAAGCACACCAGCGCGCAGCTTTTATTACTCAGAATCTAGAAATGAAAGGCAACAAAAGAGTACACTTTCATATTGCATCAAACCTCCATCATTTTCTGCCAAACCCTCCCCTCTGCCACAGTAAAGTGCCTCTCCCTTGCCGTCGCTACCCCGCGTTGCCGTGGAGACCGATGGTGTTACTATAGCGACAGTGGGCCCTCGGAAAGGGTGGTAAATGATAGGGTTGGCAGGGTTCAGCCGTGCCGCATGTCAAGTGATTAATTTCCCCAGAAGCTGGCATCACATTCATTCTCCTAGCATCTGTGGAAGGAAAGAAATGAACGAAAAACGAAAAACACAACTTTCTTAGTTTATTGTTTATTTTTTTAAAGGCTTTTTTTTTTTTTTTGTCTGGAGTTGATTTTCGATGTGCTCAAGCTTCTCCCCTCTCTGTCGCTCTCTGTCTGTCACTTGCTCTCCCACAGAACCAGAGAATAAACAACTCTCAGTCTGCTCAGTCATTGGCCACCCCAGTGGTATCAGTAGCAACTCCCACTCTACCAGGACAAGGCATGGGCGGTTACCCATCTGCCATCTCTACTTCCTATGGTACCGGTACGTACCAGAGCTTCTACTGTCTATATGTTCTCCACACATTTTATTCATGTGTTGAATTCCCATTTGTCCATTAACACAAGCTCAATGTTACATTCACACTGTCATTTATTTAGCTGCAATATGTTTTAGATTTAATGTAATATCTTTTATCTTACCCAACAATATTCTTGGAGACCATAATTGTCTTAGAGATCTTGCGTCGGTGAAAACGATAATTTTACCAGTTTGTAGTTTATGTGTAGGTCGGTTACATCTGAAACCTTCACTTTACCAATTCCAAGTGTTATACAGTAATCTAACAGAAGAGGGTGCTATTGTCACACACGTATCCCTCATCACACCCACTGACACAGAACACAGTCATGCAGTGTGACATAATGGACACCAAATTGCAAATGGATCATTTTAATCCTCACTTTACAACAATTATCAGAGCTGTATTCTCTTTGACCTGTTTGAACTGATCTGAACCACCTATAACCTGCCTCCTCCTCTCTCTTCTTCTGTATGTGTTTGTGTATACACAGAGTATTCCCTGAATAGTGCAGACCTGTCCTCCCTGTCTGGCTTCAACAGTGGCAGCTCCCTTCACCTTGGCTCGATGAGCGGGTGGCAACAGCAACACCTCCAGAACATGCAGCATTCAGCCCTTGGCCAGCTAGGGTGAGTGAATTAAACTTACCAGTGAGGTGTTGTGTTGTGTTGCATGTGAAATGCATAATGTAATACATACAGAAGTTCTCACATTACTTTGACAATTGCGTAAGCATAAGCAACCTGTTCTGGCCAGAAACACAGATTCCTCCATAAAGAAGAAAAAAAGGATAAATGACAATGATATTGTAGATAGATTACCTGCTGCAAATTGGTTGCATGAGACTTTTTATTGATACTCCACACTCAGAGGCCTAAGCGCTCCTCACTGTTCTCTGCCTTCACTTGGCAAGGTCAAACACAAACATGACATCTTTCTGTTTTCATGTGATAGACTGTGTGTACACGTGTGTGCATGCATGCATGTTTGAGTGTGACACAATGACTTTCAAATCACTTTGTTTCTTCCTCTGTAACTCTGTAACACCTTGCGTTTCCTTTCCTTCCTACAGAAATTGCTCTAGCTCTCACTTATGTCAGGGTTCAAATCTCTCCCTGCCCTCTGCTCAAAGCCTGCACATCAAGTCCGAACCTGTTTCTCCTCCTAGAGATCGCACCAGCAGCACACCGGGGGGCTACGGCGGCGGAGTGCCGCCGCCCCAGAACCCCTCGTCCCGCCAGGACTCGGGACGCTCCCCGGTCGATAGCCTGAGCAGTTGCAGCAGCTCCCACGAGGGCAGCGACCGTGACGAGCACAGGAACGAGTTCCACTCACCTCTGGGACTGGCCCGGCCCGCCCTGGACGAGCGCGAGAGCCCTTCCATCAAACGGGTGCGCCTGTCAGAGGGATGGGCGACATGATAGCTCTCTGCTCTCCCCGGCGGCGCCCCGAGTTGCCCTGAGCCCCCAACACGCAGCGTTACGATGCCCCCGAGTCAAGCTCCTTCTCTTCCTCCTCTCACTCGATATCACGAGTCACTCACCACCCGACCCCACGGCCTCTCTCCTTTTATCTCTTTATCGCTGAAGGAAAGAAGGGGGACAGCCCTTTTCTCAGATCTATTTGTAACGTTTGTTTTTTTTTCCTTGATTTTTTTCTTTTTGCTGAGTGTGTGTGCTATACATATTGACGTTATATAAACCAGTGGGGTGTTGTAATGGGGGTTTGGGAGGGTGGGTGTTGGTTGGGATGGGATCAGGGGGTCTTTTTGTTGGGGAACTATGCATAAACTGTATTGTGTGTGGATAAAAAGAATCACGTATGCATATATCTTTACACGTGTGTGTATGTGTACATATATGCATATCAACAAATAAACAAAAAAAGTCAGGTACTCTGTTTCGTAAAAAGTACTTACAATTTGCCTCAGCGATATATCAGTGACTAGAGACAAAAAAAACATGAACATGAGAGTGAGCGTGTCGAGTGGAAAACACCTTAGCACTTGAGTTGGACAACCAATACATGTGTACAGTGTCAGTTTCATCGCTATATACCTTCTCTGCAGTTCTCCCTTGCAAAAATGTGTGTTAACATTAGATGATGTCATGTTGCAGGTTCAACGTATTTATGTAAATAGAGGGTCAAGGGGGGAAGGGCGGGGGTCAAAAGTTGCCAGACATTACAAGATTTATTTACTCACTAAATGAAAAGCTATTATGCAACATTTGAAGGATTGTACAGGTAAACAGGCAGACCCGATGGTAGACGTGTGGAACCTTTGATGATTTTAGCGCTCCTCTTAAAGAACGGAGCTGAGCGAGGACCACCCTTTGATCTAAGAGCTACGTTAGTGTAATCGAGAAAACTCTGGGTCTTGTATTAACTATTCAGTATTAATAAACAAAAAAAGGAAAAATAAAAAACAATTGTACGATACACTTGCTTATATTTTCATATGAAAGGAATACAATGCAAAGCATTTTTGTGGCTTTTTGTAGTTTCTATAAGCCAGAATGTGTTTTTTGATAGCTTTGCTAATAAGAGATGGATAGTTCAACCAGAGGTGAAATGACAGGGCTTTGAAGCCCTAAGCCATGAAAACAGACTGAGATCCAATGCTTTGCTGAACTGTTTTATCTTTGTAGAGGTTTGTTTTTAAACGTGTATTTCTAATTATATATAATAATGGTAATATTAAGAATCTTTAAAAAAAAATCTGTGAAATTAACATGCTTGTGTATAGCTTTCTAATATATAAATATATATAATAATGATTTTTTTGTTGGTTTCTTAGTGGAGTTTCTATGTGCAGTTGCACATATTGTCTGGTTTGTTTGATTTGAGCTCTGAACAGTGCTGTTCGGGTTTGTATTTAGTCTAACCTTAAAAACCAGCTGGAAAGCATTGCCAGGCTTTGTGTAAATGAGGAAAGACAGGCCTAAATGCTGAAAAACAACCTGTTAGTGGAAAATGTCTCGAGACTGGAACTGGGGATGACACAGAAATAGATGTTGACACATCAAGTACATGATTGTCATACTGATGAGGAAATAACAATCCATGTTAAGATACATTTACATGCATCAGATATTGCATTCTTAACCTTAATTATCTTCTTTAATGTAGTTTATCCCATGAAACATGATTTATTTTTCTTTTCTTTGTGTTTGTTTTACACCTCAAATCTTCACCACAACCTTTACTTGTGTTCAGGATGTTGCACAAGTCCAGATTGAAATGTACACCGTGTTTGTTTGGAATCATATTTATGTCAGATAATATTGCAAGTGCATTGTGATAATTATCCCCGATCATTTGAAAACCTGATTGGATTCTGCGTCATCTTGTGACTCCTCATGTTCCATTCTTCAAAACAGGGTTCCACATCTTTTACTAAATGTCACTGACAGTTCAAAGAAAGATACTGAAGGAAAAAATTGGTCATGCTGGTATGGGAGAAGCACAATTGTTTATTTTAGATAAATAGCTGTTTTGATTTTCTCTTTTTTAAACAATGAGACTAGCCACATATCTCTCTGCCTCCCACTCCCGTATCTGCTGTCACTTAAGTGTTATGGTATTTCTATGTGCATATTTCATGCAGGTTCACTATGTTGTTACTGTATACAGTCTGTGTAGTCAAACAGGGGCAGAGCCTCTAACAGTGTTTTTCTCTTTTTTTTTAATTCAATACAAAAGGTTGAGAAAAAAAGAACATGATATTTCAGGCAGCATATGTGTGGAGAAACCAAAGCCAGTGGCATTTCTGTGTTGTAAACTCAACTTTTATTTTCACATTCATTTATGGTTATTTGCAAGCATTGAAACAAAACAATAAAAGAATTTGCTCAAATGTACAATTGGTTTCACATTTCAATTTGAATCGGTCACATGTAGTTTAGATATCGAGCTGTATAATGTCAATACCAACCTGAATGATTTATCTGTTTTGTTGGTCATCCATCTCCCTGTGCGTTGCATTGAAAAGGATAAGGTTACATGCAAAAGCTTATTTTGTATTTACAATTTGTGATCCGCTCAACTTAATCAACAGAATCATTCAGGCCTGATCATGTGAAAAGCATGCTTGTTGTCCACTTGATCAAAGCACATTACACACTAATTATTCTGCTACTAGCTCACTGATTGAAATAATGCCAACATGTCCCATTTGTTAGCGTGCTCTAGTTTTAATATTTTAACCAAAGACATGGAGCAAACTTGTCTTTATATCAAATATTCTTTTTTTGTTTGTGTGTTTTTCTTTTGTTTTCTTTTGTTTTAAATTTGAAGCCATTGTTTTTGCATCATCTGTTGATCAGTTGTTATTTGTCATTCTTATAATAGCCTAAATCTTGGTACCTCAAAATTGACCCAAGCAGTACCTCAGCTGATGTTTTGATGAGTCACTTGCAGTGCAAAGGGGAGACCAGACACCTGTACAGCCATGTGTAATAACATACCATTTGCTTAAGGTCCCTGCATTCACGTGGGACTCTTTGTTGCTCCACCTTGTTTCTGGTTTATTTAAGTTGTATCCATAAGTTGAAAAAGAATTTAAAAAAAAAAAAAAAAGAGTAATACCTTAAATTGCTTAAAAAGTCAGTCTGTAGTATCAAATGTAGCTTGTATAAACCTAAAATTGGAGGAGGTTTGGAGTTAATGTTTTTTGGAACGCAAGAGCGGCTTTCAGCGGCATAAGCTGGCCTTTGTCGCCACTTGAGACTAAGATGTTATTAAATTAAATCCACATCTCTGTAACTCAAGGGACTTGATTCAGCTGTATGTAGTGAAAACGTATGGGGATGAAATAAAAGTCTCCTCTGCTGGAGGGAAAGGTTATTTGTATTTTGCAGAGATTTCAGTAAAGTTACTGGCTTTCTTAGTTACCCTGATGTGACTTGGTGTGATTTCATTGTGTTTGACCTGTTTCCTGCATGCATCTCAAAACAATGGTCACTTTCATATTTTGCAGGCTCAAAAACAAATCATCTTCATATGAATATTTGCCATGAAAGAAAGGCCAAGTCAGTGCATGGTGCCATAGAAACTACAGTTTAAGACAATATGGATTGCATGACATTGAAATAATGACAGTGGCATCATTTCTACATTTGTTTCTTTCCACTTACATTAAAACAAACATGGCATTATATCATAAGTATTCATACTGCAGACATTTATTTGACATTTAAAGCCTATGTTTATCTCACTTAACATTACAGTGGCATCATCTCTCCCAGTTATACATAATGCTAGACAGTGCACATGAATCTTAAAGGGGAATTCACAGTGAAAAACAGACACCATGTTAATAAACAATGCAAACACAGTGATCGGTTCCTACAAATCAGAAATATATGAATTTTTCCCAGAACACAATAAAATATTCTATACTCCAGAGTTAGCTTATTCTTAGATAAAAAACATTGTATTGACTCAAACCCAGATATTTTTTTTTATTATGGTTTCATAACATTGTAATAACCAAATAGTAATGTTTGATGCAAAGAAAATGTACTAATACTTAGTAATAAACACAAGAACTCAGTATCTACCTTATAATCACAGTGGGAGGTAAAAAGTGAAACTTTTTTCTGACTTTGAAAATACCAGTAACTACCTGTGTAGTTACAAAGTTATAACTAGATGATGAAGGTGTTATTACAGCACGTTACTATAGCAACACGCAAAAGCCCTAAGCAGGACTGGTTTAATTATATAAATTAGACGTATATTAAAATGTGTCCCAATTGGGTTTTTGTTTGTCAAAGTATTCAAAATCCCTCAGTACCTTTTTGTTTCTCTTGCTAAGGTATTTATCTTCTGCCTGTAACATGGCTCGTTAGATGAATATTATTTTTGTATTTTTGTCTTTTCTTTACCTAAAATTATTAAGTAGGCTATTTGTTTTGAATACATTCTTATGGCGAAGAAAGGGAAATGTAAAAACATACAACAAAAAAATAAAATAAAAAGAAAACACTATATTATTCATATAATATTCCTATAGGGACTTATAGTGTGTCTCTGGTACTCAATAGTGATTTTGTTGGGAACTATGTATTTATTTTATCTCCTATGGCTGTCATTATAATATCCCTATAATATCATTAAAGGGACATATTTTCTGTGGTATTTATATAACGTCCGTCTATGATTTTTATAGAATTATTATAGTTCTTTTCGTTAGGGTATAACATGAGCTGATAGTGTTTTGGAAGACCAGGCCCGGATCACCCAAAGGTGCTTTTCAGATTCTTCGCTGTCTCACCGGCGGTGGGCGGGCCTACCTGGTCAGACTGACTCCTCACTGTACAAACTGACCTTGAAAAGAAGACAAGTCAAGCTGTTAAATGAGTTCAGCTTCGACAAAGGTATTTAAATCCTCGGACGAGTATTTAGCGACGAAGATTCAATTGTCACCATCATTTAGTGAATGTGAATTTAAAAAGAAGAGGTGTATTATGATGAGTAAAGTTTTATGTTCTAGTTTTTATGTGAGTACCTGCAGGTCTGTAAAATGAAGTCAGCAATTGTTCCTTCATACTGTTAAATTTAATTGCATCCCTCTGTGATAATTTACAAATCTTTCTTAAACCAGAAATGCAATAGAATAGTTTCAAAATAACTGAGATCCCGTTTCCAAATTGAAATTAGTCTCTGTGTGGATTTAGCCTATATAATAAAGACACCTACACATACCCTTTAAAATAATTAATGCAATATGTATGTTCAATTTTCCATCTGAAACATACTAGCTAATTACTCCTACATCTGGCCCTAAGGAATAAAAACCGAGCGATTTTTCTGCAGCCATTTACCAAACTCACGGTGAGTCGATTTGTCCATTATTTATGCAACAAGCAGCAGCTAGAAATAAAACAAAATGTGCTTGAGAGAAACTTGAATCGATGGTAAGTGTCTGTTGTGGATTTTATGTTAAAAGACTTTGCTACACTATAAAACAAAAAGTGGATCCAACACAACATTAGATTATTCGGACAGTGGTTTATTTGATCTCGGAACTGATGTAATTACAGAAACAGAAACAAACCCTCATCACTCACAATTTATTGAATATGTACTAAATCGAAGGTATCGAATTCATAATATTGGGAATATCCTTTGGACATAGCCTGGCCCATATACTTCACTGATTGGCTATACCGAGGCTGTTCACGTCCTGCGAAAAATCATTCTATCCCGATAATATTCCTATAGCGGTTTATAGTGAGTCAGTAGTGAGTTTAGGCTGTATGACCTTATTGTACCTAATGGTATATTTTGTATATCCTATGTAATCACTATAATATTCCTATACGGCTTTTTCGTAAGGGTTAATAAAGCCATACTCGACTGAAATGAGGATAGTCCCTCCACTGCTTCATTTAGCCTACATCAATTTCAGTGAATGTGAATGTTTAATTCCAGTAGCCTGTGGTGGAGCAGGCAGGCGAAGACTGATATGATTTTCAAAAGTCACTGCAGGCACAATATCATTTATTATCTGTCAGAAATAACAATCTATTGATACATCAATATTTAGACTTTCTCAAAAGGTCAGATTAAGGTAAGCCACCTCGCCATTAGGTCTGACAAACAGGCCCGATAACTGTAACGGAGCTCTTGTTAAAAGCTATAGGCAGTACAGGCAAATAAGAGCCTGTGTGGCAAAGTCAACAGAAAAAGACAATAACCACTGGGAAAATAGATATTTCCTCGGTCTATATGGCGGCATATACAACCCCCGTAAAACAAAAATAGATTAAATTGAATTAAAAGAAAAAAACAAACAAACATAAAAATAGGACACGTTAGCAATAGCCTATAATGTTTTGATGATGCACATGGCTTAATAGCCTACTGTATAAACCTAAGCAATAACGCAATCAATATGATTACAGTCCAGTAGTTATTGGCACACCATGGCCCGCATTTATACAATTTCTACCCAATGCAGTAACATGCAACTTATCCAGTTAGACTGTAGCAATTTGCGCTTTCAACGAGGAGTTACTTAACCTTAATTTAAGTGTGTGCACGTGAAACTTTCCTGACATTCATTTTGGGGGGCTAAGAGAGGCTTCATCTACCTCACTGACCGTCGAGGCTGGGCACCATATTCATAATTTCCATTCTCCAAAAGCGCCACTAGATGTCAGCATTTCTTCGTCTAGTCGGAAACCACCCACACCCTTCCTCACCCTCCTCATCCTCACTCCAAAGCCATTCAGATGGTACGACCAAACCTAAAAAGGCCTACACTTTCTACACTACTCCCTCTCCCAGTCTTCTGTCTGCTGAATGTCAATCAAAGCATTTCGCCCTCATCATTTAATTGATGTGAAATACACCAAGCCAATTTAAGATCCGACGGGAAAGCCTGATGGAACGTGGAATAGTCTAATAAAATAAGTGTACATTACTATAATAAAAACAACAGCAACCACTGCAGCAATAATAATAATCATAATATTCATAATAATAATAGGTTAATAATAATAACCTTTTGTTTTTATATACAAACACATATGCGGACCTTTGCTTATTGTTGCTATATTGTGTAAAGAAAAAATGAATAAAACAAATTAACCATAGATAAAACGCTTTTCATCAGTACTTGGTACAGAACGCAATCTCAAACCTTTTAAACTAGAAGGTGTAGTCTATTGTTACTGCAAAATATCTATTGCTTAATCTAGACGTTGCTTCGTTAAATCAAAACGTCCCAACATGATTGTTTCTATTGAAAAGATGCACGCCTGTACCCTTTACAAACTGTATAATACTGTCTGGCCTAATAATGAAGAGGATACATTTTTTTGTGAAATATGACAATTACAGGATTGCATCCATCTGAAAAGCAAATTTATTGATTTACTCATTTTGCTTGCCTCGTTTTATCAATACAATCTACAGCCAGTCAAATCATTAGTTTAAGGGTTTTTTCACATCAATTTTTTTTCGTAATGTTGGATAGCAGAGCATCTAAATGTCAGATAAATCCCATCTGGTCGTCCTATTTTGTTACAGTAGCAGTTTTTATAACCATATCTCATTAGTATAGATTCTGTGAAATTGTCGTTTTTCTTTGACTCGAACACGGTTTGATAAAGTCGATGAATTCAGGCATTGTCACAGAAACCATCCAGGTTGCATTAGTGCCTTCATTAAATGCGACCTGAAGTGCAGCAGCCCCCTCACAGACTAGACTAGAACAGAGTGAAAACCCCCCGGTGTCCAAGTGCGTCTCTCTGATCCGTGATTCAGATGAGGGCCGAGGGGAACACTGGACACCATGCTGGTCTCTCTCCATCTCCCACTGCCTGTGTTTGAACCAGAACCAGCGACGAAGTGGAAAATAAAAAGGTGCCTAAACCATGACCTCCATACAGTGAAATAACCATCAGTAGGCTACCGTGTTGCAGTAAAATGCTGTTAGTAGCCTATCTCTACTTTATCCACTAACGAGTGGTGTAACGCATTACTAAAACAATATTACAGTTATACCAATCAAAAAAAATAGTCATGGCTTTTGCTATCACCCCTCTAGAGATCAACTCGAACTTGAATTATCCAAAAACCTACAACCCACCACCTTCCCCCGACTATCTCTCATCATAATTAAGTCGTCCTCTCATACTAAGCCTGAGAAACAGCCGAAAAGTTTACTTTCTCCGAGTGGAAGAATTAGCACTGCTTTGATTTTAGCTAGCAAAGGGATGACAAAAACACTGCACGTGAACGTTGGTTTCCACTAATCACTGGCAGGAGAGACACCTGAGTTTTGTCTCGATTTTTGAAGGTGAGAGAGGATGCAACCGTCAGTTTTTTGGAGGTGTAACGAAAAAGCAGGCAGGTCAACAGCCTATTCCTTTTAAAATGAGTAAGGGGTAATGGGTAAAATATTACATTTTTTTAGAGTAACGAGCCCAACAGTGGTGTCAAGAAACACAGGTGGGGTAACGGGCTCTCGTGGCAGCATGTTCTCTGCATATCTTTACGCGGGCCCGTCTGACCACTTCAGTTCAGGAGCAAGGTTCACATGACGAGGAGAGTATAGGGACTGCACAGCGTCCGCATCTGCTTTGGCTTCTACCGTCAAGTTTGCCCGCCTGCAAAACGTCCTACCAACTTGATTGAGAGATGACACGCAATAAACCCCGACCACCACCGGCAGCAGCAACAGAATTGGATTGTATTAATTGAAGGTAAGTTTAAATTAAGCCTGATTTGTAGCCTAACAAGACCACGGGGCACGGCTCTCTGAATATCACCAACACGCACTAAATGTCATTTTCTGAACGGCGAAATAAACGACAAAGTCCAGATATTGTTTATGTAAATGTCTGTGTACTATATTAGCTAATCAATTTGAATTTATATCCCCACGCGCACTGTGTGTGCGTGCCCGCGCTCGTCCTCGGCACCACTGCGCGCGTGCACGAACGCCACGGAGACAGCTTGAGCTATTGTAAATGTCAGCGCTGCGTCAATGGATTTCTGACAAACTGGGCATGAGACTTTTTTTTTTGGTTCTTATTTTTTCACACAGCCTATGTCATTCTCGTGCTGAAAGAGGCTATGAGACAGCCATGTTGATCTTGAACTATTGCCTCCTCAGTACTACCTCTGAATCTCTTCTATTGTTTGCCCACTAGAGACCTCTTTGTTCATGCATGCTGTATTTGAGTATTCAAAAGCTATAGCCTATTTACATCACTGAGATTATAAACAGTATCTAGATTAGAGACCACGATGTCGCCGATATCATGTCACTGTAGCCAATATTTCATTAGCCTATAATTTGAATATGTAGTCGGAAATTTGGCTAATAAATCTCCTCGCCCCAGCTGGCTGTACACAAGGCTTTACATCTATCTGCATCCCAAAGCACGTAAAAGTAGGACGAAATAAACACTGAGCGAGAAGTATGTAATGCAAATCTATCCACTGAATATGCATCAATATTAAAAATAATACGCACACCAGAGCCAACAGCGTCGGAGCATTGAATGGCGGAGCGGGTCGTCTCATTACGCATGGGCGGTTTTCCACGCAGGAGCCACGGTTCCCCTTCTCTTCATGTCTCCCTTCTGCCCCGTTCACATTAACGGAGCCTCTTGGAAAAACAAACAAGGCTATGTTGGCTTTCAAAACGGCAATCAAACACCCAAGAACTGGCTGGGGGGAAATTACTCCGACTGCGGCCAGGCGGACTATGTAGTAAGCGGGATTTGCATATTTTGATGCGCTAATTGCCTTGATGTATTTAAATATGGCTGCACGTAGCTGATATGCTTGTCTACGTCATTGAACGTGCCCTCGCTGTTAAACTAAAACGTGAATCCGGTTGAGTCTAATGGATACGCCTGCAATTAGGCAAAGGGGGGGAGATAATATGAGAGAGGATGCTTTGCGCTCCGAGTTTGCTCTGTCTTTTCAAAGTCACATGATGGGTTTTTTTGGGATTCGTTTGCGATGATATCTTGAAAATATATATATCTCTTTTTTTTATCATATCTGACAATTGTTTCAAATAAAAAAGGAGCATGTATAAAGCGTGTTTGCGCCAAAGAGAGGGAGGTGGTATTCTAGGAGTGTAAAGCGTTCCAACTCGTATTACATGAAAAAGTCTAGAAATATATTATATTCACAAAAGAAAAAAAAAGAAAAAAAGTATGTCATCACCAAGAGAATTAACTTAAGAAAAGACACAAGCTAGGCTACTGGTAGGCTACTGACAAGTAGGTCACCTCATTCTAACTTTATTTTGAAAGATTTCTCTCTCTTCCCTTCTCTCTCTAGGCTACTGTGTGTGTGTGTGTGTGTGTGTGTGTGTGTGTGTGTGTGTGTGTGTGTGTGTGTGTGTGTGTGTGTGTGTGTGTGTGTGTGTGTGTGTAAGAGTGAGCGTGAGAGAGAGGAAACACGCGCGTCTGTGTGTGCGTCTTAGTCTTAGATTAGGCTACCTCTTATTAGGCTAGTGGGAGCAAGGTGAATTCATGGCAGAATATAGGCCTACTGTACACACACACCAATCAAAACATTTTGAGTGAAGTTTAAAGTGGTGTGTTTTCCACAAAGAGCTCCTTTTTTATTATTGACCTCATTCTAGACTTAAGTTTGGGGAATTGCGTGTAGCAAATAATTTCCACTCTGTCTGGAAACCCGGTAAATGCGTTCCGTTTGTCAAAGCGTGTTAGCGAAGCGCCTGCAGCAAATTCATTACCGCCCAACTGCGAGGGCTCACTTCGTAACCTGGTCTGGGAAAAGGAGGGAGAGGTCCACGCCAAACCGCGAACAATGCCTCCTCAGTTCGTGCCTGCAACAAAAGAGCCGAGGGAACTTGTTTGAATTTCAGAGCACGTCCTCTCCTCACACAGAAGGATGGACTTTACATCCCCTCCTCCTCCCCCCCCCCCCCCCCCCCCCCCCCTCCCCCTCATCATCATCATCATCACCCCCTCCCTCCTCATCCCCACCACCACCGGGGGGAAAAAAAAAAAAGAAAAAAAAAAACTTGCACACTCTGAGAGCTCAACTGTGCATGCACTTTTCTATTTGGTGGTTGTAGACGTTATGGGAAAGTTGTCTCTCTCCCTACATCTCTCTCCCTCTCCCCATCCCTCCCTCCTGCTCGTTCTCTCCGTCTATCATGTGCTCGGGATATGCTCAATGCTTTGCACAGAGCAGCTGAAGCACGCCTAATGCAGGCTACTGAGTGTTAGCGGCAATTTTAAAGTGATGGCCCCCCAAAAATACGGCTGGGATATTTTGAGGGGAAACCTACACATCACGGACCCCACCTGAACGCCGCTCTTCTTCTTCTTCTTCCTGCTTGGGACGATTTCTGATCGATTGCAGTGATTTGTTTCACCTGTAGGAAGTAAGTGCAACTTCGTAATAGGCTGCATATAGACAATTGTGTGCGTAAATGTTATAGGCTACTGTGCGCAAAAGTGAAATACCAAGCTACCCGCAAGAGAGAATCTGTGAAGTGTTTTTATTTTTAAGAGCTGATATGGACTGATGATTCGTGATGGGCTTCCGCGTATTTAGTAGTAAATGTGAAGTTTGTGATACACACTTTGGAATTAAGGGCGCACTGATTAGACACCTTGGCCCCTCGTATAGGCAATAGCACAGCAACTTTTACAATTAACCGGTAATTTAATTCAATTCTACCGGAGATGTGATGATACTAATATAGTGGTTAGTTTAATGTTGTGTACTGTGGCCAACGCCTCACACTGGACTCTGCCCTTTGCAATTAAGTTCACTTTTGAGTGTACTCGGCTTTATTCCCCTAATACAAAGCAGTGGCTGTGGTTATCTGCTTTTGTTCCTGTAGTGTAAAAAAAAATATAATCTTGTTGAAACTGAGATGTTGACTGAATAGCTTATTGATATGACTGTAACATATTTCAATACCGCTGAGACGGCCAATCTGTAACCTGAGTTCGTATGGACTCGATGCACTGTGTGAATTTGGGGCGATGTGTTAGAGATAATTTTATGGGAAATGGAGAAAAATAAGAGCAGACTCATTTAAACACAAAGGGACTCGTCAGTAATTCATAGTAAAAAAAAAAAAGATTCAGTTTATTCACAGTTATGAGCAAATGATCAAACATTTGTTTTAGTTTTTTTTTTCAGAAAGCAAGTTGAGACGTTATGCTGAAACAGATGAAGTAAAAACTTCACTGTACAACGAATGAATAGCGTCATCAAAATTATCACACAAGGTCTGAAAACTAAAAAGAGTTCAATGCATTGTTTATCCGGTGTTACACTTTACATTACGCACGAAAAGCACCATGTACACGAACAATAAGTAAAGAGTCCTATATGAACAGGATTACACCCATCAGATATTTCTGGCTTGTCATCATTAACCTTCACAGAAATCTAGTTTAATATACTTAAAAAGGATCTGCAGGCTGTAAAATGAAAAGATTGGTGTGTTATGATTAAAGCATGGCCTCAGTGTTGGAGGCCTACTCTGAAGCCTACTTTCGGGTACAGTATCCTAATGAGTAGTACTTATTAATGTTGATCTGTGAATGATATCAAGTTGTTCCTACAGTACAGTATCCACCGTTAAGATTTTCATCAAGGGGAGACAATTTGCCAAGATGATAAATCAGCTTTAAAGAGCTGGAAAAATGGCAATGCTCTACTAGAAGTAAAACACATGAGCGTTATGTGCGTAAATTACTGAGTTTTGCGTATTTTTCAGTATAGAGGTGACATTTGGGTATATTTAGGCTACTTGCTTGTGTCATGTGTTGCCCTGGGAATAAAATCGTGTTCTGTAAGAAAGGATGATGCATGGTGGGGATAATGATGCAAGAGCAATATGCTTATGACCATTTACAGCACAAAGTGATGTAGGAAGTTATCCCTTAGTATTCGGTCATGAAATGCACAGGCCTTGTGAATCTTATTTTGCTCATTAAAACACCTTCACTTTGCCCCTCCCACCGACGAAATGAGAGTGAACTTGCGAGGCAGAGCGAAAAGTGTAGCAAGTGAATGGGGGCACTTTGTGTTCACTCAAAAATACTGATGACAAATAATACGGTGTTAATTTGTCACCTGATATTTCACTTCCCATATGTCTCCTCTCTCTCTCTCTCTCTCTCTCTCTCTCTCCTGACACTCTCTCTCTTCTCTCCCTCTCTCGCTCTCTCTCTCACACACACACACACACACACACAAACGTGAGTGCGCGCGCCCGCGCGCGCACTCACATGCAAGCGCACATTAATTGGGTCAGTTATTGTCGTAGGCCAACTTTTATCTGAATTGGGGATATTTTCAGGACCAGAACAGAATCAAAGTTGTGCACAAGGTGCCATAAACTGACTCGGTAACCTGCAGTTGCACGCTCCTGCGCATGATCCATCACATGTTCCATTGCCACTGTTATTGTTGTCTCACTTACAAAGATCCCATATATTGACCTAGTTTGTGTTGAGCTATTGGTCTACTACTTCTATTTCAATGGAAAAGTGAGCGGGTTAACAACACACGTAAACGGTGAAGCGCTTGGGCTTATTTTGCGTGAGGCGACATCGCCAGTATAGCCTACCTGAATACCATTGTAGTCTACCCTTCGGATGCGACGATGAAAAAACACACACACGAGGCTTGTAGGATTTCGACGCAAAACCGAGTCTGTGAGAGCAATTTAACTCCTGCAGTACGCTACATTGGCATATTTGGTGAACGAGAGCAATAAGCGAGCGAGTAGCGTGTTATTGCTGCGAATAGAAAATATAGCATACGTTGGACAGAGAGACGATGCTGGCGCTCAGGCAGCTCCAGGATGCTCTCCTCATTGAGTTGTTTCATTTTTATAGTTTAATCGGTGCTATTTCTGATTGTATCCTCCATAGTAAAAAAAAAAACAGTTGACCGCTCTCATTCTGTATAAAAAACATAGATACATGTTTCCCCTGCCATCCATTTTCATCCCTGTGTGAGAGAAGGCGTGCAGACTGCTCGCTGCAAGGCGGACTTATTCCAGTGCGCTCTCTGTAATGGATGGAGATTGTGCATGGATAGGAGGGTGCATTTGCGATTTTTTCATGACATCACCGCAGTTACATTGTCGTGGTCCGAGGCCTTTGACCTCACCGGGGTTGGTCCACATTTTGGCCACCCCCCAGCCCCCCCTATCCTTTGGGGATGGCCCCTTATTCCCCCACTCTTTTCAGACCGACCGACCATGCAGCCTGCAGAACGGACCCTTTGGCTCAGAGTCATCGGCTTTCTCTCTCCTTAAGTACGTGCTGGATGTGAACGGACAACTTGACGCTCTTTGGCCAAAAACAAGCTCCTCGCTTCTTAATCCGAAACATTTGCGTCGTAATTCCCTGTGTCGTTATTGCACTTTCCACAGGAAACCGGATTTCCCCCTTCTCTACCGTGTGCCTTCTCCGCCGGCCTCACAGGATATCTATTGCTACTGCCACAACGACTTAATAGAGGCGAAAGAGCCTTTTGTGGGATTGAAGCTATTTGCATTGCAAATTAGGGCCCCTGTGCAAGGATGACTGCACCTTACCCGCGATTTTCAAGGCCTACTTCAACTCAGTAATATTGGTTAATGTCAAGTGAATATGACATTAACATTGGGATTATATAGCCTATCATTTTTTTTCCGAAGAATTCCCCGTTTTTTACGATGGGTGTGTAACACTTCGGGGCTGTTCGACAGTAGTGGCCCTCAATGGCAAAAAGGGAATATAAGGAATATAATGTAGCCTACAATGTGACTACAAAAAGGACACTGATGACTTTTGTTTAATATATTTGAGTTTTGATGGAAGGAAACCTGGAGCACAGAAGAGGAAATTCGCTTTTGGATTATTGCTGAAGAATAGGAAGTGGGTTGTTATCTTTGGTTATCTAGCTGTATGAGTGTTCTGCTCGTCATAAAGCTAGATAACCGAAAGTAAAAACTACTTCCAGACTCGTCGGGCACTTTGGAGGACTCGTGACACTCAATTTTCCCATGGATCTGAGATTGTTGATGGGATTCATTTGGCTTGATTTTGCTTTTTTTTTTTCATATTGTAGGTAGCTTATATAAGTTTATAAGTGTATATGTTATCATCAGAAAGGGGTCAAACATTTATTTATTTAACCCCTTTCTTTCCTTGATTTAATTAATTGCTACTTCAGGTAGCCTTATATGCAGTATTATTGCACACGTGCGCGCGCGCGCGCACATTTAAACATAAACACACACACACACACACACACACACACACACACACACACACACACACACATTGAACTTTCCTTCAAGCCAAATGTTGCATGTTAATATTTATAGTTGATGCTATCGGTAACATGGGGTATTATTCTTTTTTTTTTTTCTAATCTGAATTAAGTTTCAACATAGACCCTTGTGACATTTAGGGCTCCTGTAGGAACCCACGTGTGCGCCTCCATACTTCTTATTTCAGCATGATCGAGTCCGGCCAGGAAACGGCGCTGGCATCCCAAACAGCAATAATTAGGACGTATACAGAGCTGACAAAAATGGAGAGAGAGAGAGAGGGGGGGGGAGTGGGGCTAGGAGAAGGAGGGAGGTGGCAGAAGAGGGAGGCAGGGAGGGAGAGAGGGGATAGGGGCGATGGGGAGGGGGGTCGGGCCTGCTTAATTGATTCCGTTAACCGCAGTGCAGGAGATGTGAACGACTGGACGATCCCATTCCCACGCTCGGTGGGGCAAGTGGCAATGCCATGCCCAGGCCCAATATGACAGACAGCGCCGTGAGGGCCTGGAGGGGCTGGGAGGGGGGAATGGGGGCCGACAGGGGTCATGAAAAGACGTCAAGTGCACCAGACTCATCTGCATCCCCAAAGAAAGAGGCGACGTTTCCCAGCCCCAGCCGACGCGGCGCTCCTAAACTTGGAGTAGTAACGGTCTTTTATGCGTAATGCCTCGCCAATTGTACTGATAATGAGGACTTTGGGTCATTATCTTAAAACTATGCGGGTTTATGAATTTGAAAGGGATGTGCTGCAACTCTGTAATCCTGCATGGCCCCACTCGAGCGCGGATCCAGGCGTTATATTGTTCTTCTCCTGAGAATTAGTAACACCACAGATAATGTTGCATAAAGGAGTCTGAGGCCATTTGAATAGGTGACATCTTGGTGCTCTCTTTGCATTTGAACTTGACCATGAACGCAGCACGGTTGTTTTTGAGATTAAGATTTGTGGGATGAAAAAAATAATAATTAAAGCTTATATTATGGTGGCCCCCAGTATGCATATATTACGACAATACAGAACAAAATAAGAGGAGAACATTTCTAATACTTAAGGATCGTTTCGAAAATTGGAAGATCAGAGTGGTTCACATAGGAGGAATTGGCATTTTTTTATTATGTGCCTTCCGCATGCATTGAAATTTTTTTTTTTTTTTTTTTTTTAAATGGATGTTGTAGTTGGGTATGATTTAAGCAGCATCCCAAACAGGGACCCATGCACTTAAAGTTGTAAAAAAAAAAAAAAACACTAAAAAAAAAACTGTTCCCCATTCTCGTCAGCACAATATCTATTCTTTACATTACAATAGTTTATTTGATTTATTTGACTGCTTTCTTTTTAGGGTGTAATGTTGTGTTGAGCTGTGCTAGTTTTCTAAGTGGGTGTTAGTTTTGTGTATTGTCTACACTACACTGCCACAGCTTGAGCTGATTGTTACCCACTTGACGAGTTTCTCAGTTGCTGGATGATATCTGTCAGATGGGAGACCACGTGTCTAAAACAGGCCTTATCGCTGTAAGGAGAGGGTTGGATAATTCGTGGGTTAATTTTATTTCATTTTCTATTTATTTATTTTGCTCACGTTATACATTTGCATTTCTTTTTTTTTTATTTTCAGGTTTTTGAGAAATTAAAATAGCTGTTTATGTCATAGTCCAAGTTCAGCATATCCATATCTATGCTGGTGTTGTATGTTGCGACAGAGGATTATTCAAGTTCAATGTTAAATAGAGCCACAGTGGCTGAATTCAACACCGCCTTTGCTGAAAGGGTCTCTTGCCGACTTTCTCACACCGTCAGACAAAACTAGTGTCTCTTGTTCCCGACCCCTGTCAAAGACGGCATACAATACCAGGTCATTATACGTTTGCCCGAAAGAAAATTTGAGAACACAATTTGGGCCGAGCAGCGGTGAATAAACCAAGTCTTATTGTCCTCGGTTAAGTCGATTGAAATCGTCGTCTAGCTTTATGAAAGGGTACATTGTTTTCGAGTCTGGGGGCCACACTAAATGTCAGCCCAGAGTAAGAAAAAAACTTGGGGTCTGTAACTAAGCCACCCTCTCCTATCATTCATTAGATTTTCTACAGCAGCACATATGCTTCTACTAAACAATCTGAATGAAATCTAGTATTGTTTCAACTTTTAAAGTTTTATTTTAGACAGTGGCCTGTTTTAGGAGATCTCCACTCAAACAAGAAATTGTTACTTATTAAGACAAAATGTGCACTAATATATACAATATATTTAGACTCAAGTTTATTTTCAAATGCAATATATATATTTTTAAATTCATAAACAGAGTCAGTATTCACAAGATGATCTATACGTCCAGTGGCTTGATTCAGCCCCTGTCCTACACAATATAACCTATAGGTCCGCATCAAATAAAGAGGATGCAAAACCCACCCAGTTAATAGCAAATGCAATGCAATGCTGAGATGTAGTGTTACCAGGAGAGAGCAGCATCACATGTCTCAAACTGCTGCAAATCACACTTGCATGCATCTCCCTTCTCAGCCACTCTCAGTATTCCTGGGCTGCATACTGGAGGAGAGATATGGGCTGGCAGTGGTTTGCATGGCCCTATACCGCCTGTCCCTGGAGATGGAGTATATTTCACATTAGCGCTTTTTATGAACACTGGCAACCACTGCTGTCACCAGTCTTTAAAAATAATGAACTGTATTCTCTATCTATAATCAGATGGCCTTTATATCTATCTGAATTTCAAGTATACCTGACAGTGTAAAGGTGCATTTCTTTTCATCCCTGTGTCTCTTTGAGGCGCTAAGTAGTGTCTTCTACTGTGTGAATTGTGAAAAAGTACGGTTTTATATTATTTATGGAAGTGCTGCTGCCATACAAGCGAGTTGCTAAAAAAGAAAGGCCCCGCCATTCATTTCACCAGGCCCCATTTCCATGAAGAAATATAGGCGTGTGATTTGACTATGCGTGTAGAAATGGGTGGTGACGGTCCCCCTTACTTCTCTCCAGTAATGGGGGCTGCGTGCTTGGCTGTGCCCTCCTTCCATGCTCACGCACACAGTGCACCGCAGCCATTGTTGTCACGTGATTGGTTGAGTAACATAACCATGGCGACCATGGAAGGTTTTTCATATTCATTGGACGGGCAATCAGCATATTTTATGTGAGCGTGCCCAGGGTTTTTATGTGCTTCCTCTATGCTGAGAGCTCATGTTGTACAATTGCAGTATGGCAGGTGCAGTAGTAGGTTTATAATATGTATCGGCCCAGGGTAATTTCCATGCCAGACAAAGGATGTGAATATAGTCATCATACGGGTGCTATTGTTAATAGGTGTGTGGCATTGTTGTATTTTATTGTTACTCAGTGTGGCCTACTCCAAGCTTGTTTTGCAATAGCAAAGTGGCTAGAAATTGACTAGGGCTTCTTTTGCAATAGGAAAGCTGTTGTAAATTGTCTACAGAAGCCATCATTCTTTATATTGCTGTCATATAGTGTATCTGTTTGAGATTGTGAGCTAACATGAAGCATCATCTGCGGCATAAGCAAGCCACAGTCAAAACTATCCAGGTTCACTGAACAGAAATGTCGGGCAATATTCATGCTGCCGAGACTTGTGATGGCGTGAGAGACTGTGTGTGTGTGTGTGTGCCTGTGTGTGTGTGTGTGTGTGTGTGTGTCTATGTATGTATGTGTGACTGTGTGTCTGTGTCTGTGTTTGCATGCGTGTATGTATTTCTGTGTGCTCGTCTCCACTATTAACTGATCCTGGCGGCTGAAGTAGCTAGCGAGGCTACTACATCATGTTGATGAAAGGGAACAATAGCTGTGTCTCAGTCAACAACGTCTGTCTGTCTGGCTTGGGCCATGTCTCTCCCTTTCTGTGTGTGTGTGTGTGTGTGTGTGTGTGTGTCTCCTGGACATGAACTTGAACTTGAGACAGGCAGCCAGACGCCATCTGTGCACCAGGGGTAATGAATTCAGTGCATTCACGGCTGTGGAGCAGCCTAGGCCACTGCCACCCATTGATGAGCAGATGACCCCTATAGTCTGAGTTAGCTCTTCATCACTAATAGAATTCAACAATACCAGCTGGTAGTAGGGGAGTTTATTTTGGCTGTTTGCCTTCAGAGAAAGAAGAGTAGTGTTGTTATACTGTGTGTGTGTGTGTGTGTGTGTGTGTGTGTGTGTGTGTGTGCGGTGAGCGCACATGCATGTGTCTGTATGTTTGTCCATGGTTGAGCATCTGTGCATGCTTTTGTATACAAATTGATATCTGTAGACCTGCATGTATTCCTTCCTGTTTATCCATCTCAACATATGCAAATTAATTTGATTTGGATAATACCCATGTTTGCACATGTGTGTGTGTGTGTGTGTTTGTGTATAACAGTTTGAACGTTTCTATACCTTTTCCCCTCCCAGCAGCTGGGTCTTTCCCTATTAAAGCACTGGCCTGCCATTCTAAACAGGCGGCCATGCTAAATTCACTGCCTTGATAATTGAAAGGGCTGGTTTAGTATTTCCCCTGATAAAGGGTAGTAAGTGAATGAGGCATAAACCTTAAACAAGCCAGGCACAATGTGAATTCCTGCAGGCCCTTCTTCTCCTCCTCCTCTTCCTTCTCCTCCTCCTCCAGCTCAAGCCTCTGTCACAATCACAGACACACACAGACACACGCGCGCATGCGCACACACAATCAGGCTTTTCCCTCTGGTTGGTGTCGCCACGGCAACGGGAGGTGAGATCACCGTGCGCATGGCAGCATCAGCGCCTGCCAGTGCAGGACAGGTTCCTGGTTTGTGTGTGTGTGTGTGTGTGTGTGTGTGTGTGTGTGTGTGTTTAGAGTGTTGTACGCAAGAAACTAGAATGCCACCCACTCCCTGTCTCCTTGGCTCAATGTAGATTTATCACACGCATTAAGGTGTTCAAATATGTTTCCTGTCAGCTGACCTCACATACATTAGTAGCATTGTGACTGATATTGTTTGACTTGGTCTATATGTTGAAGTCATAAGATAAATCTGGCTCCCACAGCGAAATGTGAGAGTATATCTTTGTTCATATATAGCTGTGGTCAATACATAAGGCGAAGCTTTGCAAGCACACAGTAATTGGGCAGACACACAAACACACAAAAGCTATCATTGGCTTTATTAACCACATTGCCGATTAACAGGGATCTGGTCAACCTCCCTCTATAACAGACCAGCCAGCCATAACATGCCAATAATCCATTGAGGAATGTCATGGTTGGGCCCATTTTAATGACATCATGCATGGCCACTTGAGCGTCTTGTGGGGAGCAGCGGGCATGCTGTGCTCTGCCACGGTGTCTGGCCCTCCCCTTCAGCTAACTGCATGGATATGCATGGCCGACATGTTGGACAGACACCTTGGTCTCTCCCACACTGTCGCAGACCTATTCCATACATCACTCATTATGATAGCATTTGAAAGTGATGGGGTTTTATTGTGGATGCGATTGTTGTTTTCTTGCTTAATCAGATTGATCAGCTTTTATGACATCGAATTGATCTGGGGCGGCTTTCCCGAAGCACGTCAAGATATTTGTTCAATTCACTTAACTTAAGCAGCTAGTACGTGAAATGTGTCGTTCATTCACGTCAACCTGGCACTAGTCGTGAGATTTCAAGTATCTCTTTGCAGGTGCTGTGTGTCTGTCTTATCTAAACGCTGCGCTCCACTACATCAAAACCATTAGAGGCATTTCCTTTTTGTCCCAACCCTAATTGTGAAAACAAATAAATAAATACATAAATAGTGCTACCTCTCTTTCACCAATGCCAAATCCGAGCGTCTGCTGTATTACCCTATGCTTTATGCAGTCAGCTATTTTGCATTGTTCTAAGCAGATCCCAGGCAATTGGCCTACAACATGAAAAGTGTGGTTTATGAGCCTGAAAATTCAGTAAATATTTTCTCTCATCAGGTGAAAATTATTGACCTATAATGGTCTGCTGGGTCTATATTTTCACACCAGCCTACAAACAAAAGGTAGCCTCAGTCACAGTTCTACTGAAATGGCACCATTATAAAGAATATAGAAGTATATACATTAAAATCTACAGGCGACAAAATACAGTGAATTGTTGGAGGCTATAAACTATCTATTTAAAATCGAGGTTTCTTCAATCAACTTGTTGTGCTTTCAGCTCAGAAAATGGATGATTCCTTTAATTGACCTGTTATGTCTTACAGGATTCTTGAAGTTGATCTTCAAGTAGTTCTTATAAATTTGTATCTGAGATACATCGTTATCAGGAAAGCCACCCCTGTTTGGTAGTTTGAACTATAGGAAAATGGATTAGTTGGGTGTTCAGTAAAAGTTTCTGAGAAATCTGAGGGTTAGTAAGGGAGCTAGATTTTTATTTTCTTAACAACAAAAAAGCCTCTTCAGTAAAATTAGGTACCAAAATATCACATGACAATGGCTTACAGTTAAACATGATGACAAATGAATAGTAGCTAGCAAAACGAAATTCTACAATTTTCAGCAGTAGGTGAAACTCAGCAGCCCAGAGCAAAAAGTGGATCCCAGAAAATTGCATACAACAAACTCGTCAGTAGGGACAAAATGTTCATGGCACAGACGCTGCCAGGCCCATTCATGATTGGCCACACAAAGTCAGCCCATTTAAAATTATGAGTGTTCGTGAACTTAATTAACATGAAGCCAGAGTCAAGTACTAAACTGAAATATAGTTGGCCCAAATTAGATACTGCTAGAAGTTTTTCTGTATCATGCTTAAACCTGCCTTGGGACACATCATAAAAATGAATCGAAAATGTCCATCACCATGCATGTCTGTCAGTCTACCACAACTTCTGTTACATTTTAATTTAGCACTGACCGCAGAATCTGATTATTGTTTGCCAAAATGGCTGAATAGAGGCAGGAAAAAGAGAGCAGAAAGGGATTTGGACATCAGAAAGATTCATGGACAAGGGAAGGAAGAGGAAACATTGGAGAGGCTTTAGAGAAAAAGTAAACCAGCCTATGCTCTGTTTCTGTTTTTAGTTTGAGGGGAACGTTTGGCCAAATTACACTAATATATATATATATATATATATATATATATATATATATATATATATATATATATATATATATATATATATATATATATATATATATGTAATCGTTTATTGACATTATTTAGATAGCATAATGGTTACCCTGTGTCCTGTTTTTTGCAACACTGTGTCAATCACCTCATTTGTGGAATAACCAAGTGTAATGCAAGCAAAGCTGTGTGAGATTGTAATGATGCAGTTTACTCCAAACTACAAATAACTGGATATTTTTGGTCAAATGCCAGATAAATACAAATTATTTGATAATGCTTTGGCCAGTCAGCATGATTAATTTTTAAATTTGAACACAAAAAAATAGGGTCTTGATCTGCAGAAGTTTCCTACTAGATCTGTAACTACAGTATGGTGCTAATGCTATGGTATATACTTTGTGTATATTTTGCCAATGATAATAATGCTATCAACTTGTACAACACAGATTTAACTAGCTGCAAGATTAGAAACTGATATTCTGGCAACAGCAATGTGCACGATATTCAGGCTGAGTGCATAAATGCTATTTTTGCACTACAGGTCTAAAGCTGGCTGTCAGCCTGTCTTCCAGGATATCTGTGCTCCGCTGGCTTTTGATTATGCAAATACCATGCACTATAAATAAATTAGTATAATTGCATCTGAAATACGCTTTGAATCTTCCTCGAAGATGAAAGCGTGTAAATAATGTATTTCGTGTCACTGCATTATTCATCCTCTATTAATTACAAACATCGGAGTGCTCAGTCTCAACATGCTATAGTCTCCATTGAAGTAGTATGGACGTTGTATTTTCCCGTACATATATCTACCGACTCTCAGTGTCAAGGTACTTGTTGTAAATCACAGTGCTAATTGTCTCTTGCTATATTCCCATTAGTTAACTCCTAACACAATCAGCATAATGCGGCTTCCTAACCTTAAATGGCTTTAATTGTTGAATTGGGGATCAGTGTTTGAGTAAGCGCTGCCTTTGTAAAACACATTGTCCCTGTAAAATCTAGTCATTGTCATTGCCCGAATATCCACAGATTTTTTTTTTCCTTTTTACATTATGCATAAAGATGATTTTGATGATATTTTATGTACCTTTTCAAAGAGGGGAGGGGCTACATGAGACATGAAGTCAGTATAAATACTGTAGATGTGCTGCCACTACAATTAGAATGTGCCAACCTTTCCCTCTTTGTAAAGCGCACGGTATCGAGGCCTTGATGCGATTTGAATACGGCGAACCACTTGAAAACGCCATACTGTTCGGCAATTAAATTATATGGGATCTCGGGCTTGTCTAGGGAGCCAGTACCGGTGCATATAGAATAGTAAGCAGTAGTTGCTACGCTCGCATTAGCATCTGGCCCTTTTATGTAAATTTGATGAGAAAGGACTCATGCATATACGCCAGGGCTGGGGTGTACTCGCCTAATATCCTTATTAGAGAGGGGTGAATTAAATATTTATTAGGGGGGCTAGGGGTTAGGAAGGGGGGCCTGTCCTGTGTTGTCGTGAGGACCCGAGGTAGAGGAAGGGGGAAAGGGAGGAGGAGGTTGGCTTTCTCTATGAGTGTCTCTCTCTGCCTCAAGGTGCCACCATCTTAAGGCGTTTGGCAGTGGTGAGAGTGTGAGAAGGGTAGACCTAAAATGTCCGCTGGCATAGACACACGCGCACGCATACACATTAACGCATACAAATTCAGCGCAGTATGTGGACGGGCACATGGAGCTCTGAAAGTCAATTATTCAATTACTGTCATCGCCAGCTATGCATGCTGAGCATTTCATTTGCATGCATTAATTCCCTCGATTACTGTCACCATGAGATCGGCCTGTGTTGAGCTTTCTAATGCACGCCGTTTATTGAGTACGGAGCGCTAGTACTACCACCCTGGCCATCAGAAATGAACCGATATTTGTTAATATTCAAAGGATTTGAATTTCCCATTTGTATGTAATTTCACCCCAGTAGAAACAATGGCTATTTGTGGGTTGTCTTTTTATTGAGCACAGTTCAATAGAATATTGTAATGGGACACAGGAGGCATTTTAGTTTGAAGCAATTATAAGTTACCTTTATGGAAGTTTATTTTCCTGCAGTGTTTAAAAAGTTTCTCCAATTATTTGCTGATAGTAATTTTCAACAAAAGCTTACCACTTTAAAGGTCTATACATCATAGAAATTAAATACAAGAGAACATGTATTATAACATGAATATATCCACACACCTTAAGGAAAAAGGTGCACAGTTCCTGATAAAAGTTACAAAGTGGAACCTTTTTGGTGAGAGTGTGGATGCTACTATTCTTATTACTGTTATACCAAAAATGACATGAGCGGAGGAAGGAACTCAGTGACAATATTACTACTTTATGTAAATCAGTGTTATACTTCTCTCCCTATCGTTCTTTCTTTCTCTCTCTCTCTCTCTCTCTCTCTCTCTCTCTCTCTCTCTCTCTCTCACACACACACACACACACACTCACACACACTCTAGCTGACCTCTCCTATCTGTTAATTATCATAAACGTGCTCAATGAGGAGGCATACACACTTGCACACACACACACTGTCACACACACACTCATGCGCGTGCACAAACACACATTGTTCAGTGAGATACAGACAGAGCATTAGCATTCCCTTTCATCCTGAAGTGCTCCTGAGGCATAGCAAGAAGAAGAATGTGCAGGAAATTATTCAAAATGAATTATAGCGCACATCATCCCCGTCTTTCGGGCATAGACACACACACAGGTAGCACACACAGATACACACACACTAGTGCATATTGCAGGGCGACAGTAAGAATCACCAGATCGGGCAGGTCTGAGGTATCTGAGGTATTTGACTATTGTTACAATTATAACATCGGTGTAATTTGGTCATTGGTGCGTATGCGTGTGTCTGTGCATATGCCGTGGCCGCATGTGTGTTCATCTGGAAGTTGTGTTCATCTGACAGAAGTGTATGCACGTGTTTGATAATTATATATATTGTCTATGTGAGCTACTATACTCAGCCTGTTGTTCCCTTTTACCAGCATAAAGTATACAATATCAGCTGTTCCCTCCCCTACCTCCCCCTTTCTTCTGATGAGTGGTACGCCCCGGCGTGCTGCCAGAGAAGTGAGTATAATTAAACGGCTGCGTGTTTGAGCCTGGCGTTGGCTAATGGATTGTTACCGGGAGGAAATGAGACAGGCAGCATGGGGGAGCTGGGTGGCAAAGCAGACCTCGACTTTGGATAATGAAACACTGTAAGCCACCGGGGTGGAGAGTAGACACACCTCTCGTAAAGGAAATGCTTTTGTTCTATGACTGCTTCCTTTTGTCATATAGGTAGGTACAATTGCTGAGGAGTCACACAATATGAGAAAGGCACAATCAATACTGCGTCATATTAGTCAAGATTTTATATTTTTTTCTTTTTTCCAATTTAACGTTTCATACAGCATGTGCCAACTCAGTGTGGTTCACTTAAATATAAATTTAATTTGTCCATGCTATAATATATATCCTTGAGGGGGTTTGACCTTTGTACATATCCTTTTCATGTTTTATTATACAGTGTGTGGGTGTGTGTGTGTGTGTGTGTGTGTGTTATAAGCGTATGTAATACGTACATATATGGTCGGTTAGGCTAAGCATTAGGTTTAGCATGTGCTGCATCACCACATTGATGCTTTTAGAGAAAGCAGTGGTTGATTCTTGGCACTGTCGTCGCTGATGTACCACCCCCCCCCCCCCCCCCCCCCCCGCCCTCCTCACCCCCTCCCACCCCCGAATTGTAGGCCAGAAGCAGAGTAGCAAGAGGGGGGAGAGGAGAGGAGAGGAGAGGGGGGCGGAGGAGGGGGAAAGAGGGGCAGGAGAGAGATGGGATGAGACAAGACACACAAGCCGCAAAGGGAACGGGGTGAAGGTGGAGGGGGGAGTGCTGCATAGTTACCCTAAACCCTGCCGTAGGGCTCGAAACACACACACACACACACACACACACACACAGGGTTGCCACACAACCACAAGACACACTCAAACAGTGTAGAACACTGGAATGGGGAGTATGGGAATATGTCAAGTATAAAGATATCCTTATTGTTTTTTTTGTTTTTTTTTGTCTTTTTGTTTTTTTTTCCTGAAGTGTGAAATTAAAGGGTATATAGTATTATTGTATGGTATGCATTTGTCTTTTTTAACTTTCCAGGATTCATGATTTTTAATGTCCTGTTTTGGCTGTTTGTTTTTAATAATATAAAACATGAATAAAATTGAGAAGAAAATAATTACAGTTCTGTGTATTTGTGTTATTTGTTATTGCCACGTTGCACCCCCACAGTGTATGAATGAGTGCAAATGTGTCTGCGTGCATATGTGTGTGTGCACGTGTGCCTGTGGGTGTGTGTGTGTGTGTGTTTTGATATGGAGCTTTAATAAAACGTGGCATCTGTCAGCTTGGTGTTGACGTGTCAGAAGAGCCTCACCATCACTTGAGAACGCAACAGGAAATATCCTAACCAGGGGAAAGATACTCCATATACAGTACATAAATTACAAGAAAATCCTCTGCTGTAATAACCAACAGTCACTCCAGGTTATGAATACAATATCTATTAAAGATCTTAGATAAAAGGTAAATTCTGAAATTAGGAAATCATCCTTGTAACACGAGAAAGTGCACTTTTTCTCATTGATGCCCATCCATTTTTGACATTTGACAATACTTTTTGACTGGATGCACTTGACCCTAACTTCACATGGGGGAGAATGTCAACAGTCGTATCTCTTTAAAGGGTTAAAAGGTTAAAATGGTAAAAAAAAAAATAACGGCAACAGATACAAGGGTTTTCTAGGACACTCACATTATGTATTGTTTCCAGTTCATCAGCATGTTGCTGTGTTCTTTGGAGTCAAAGATAAAAGCTGAAATTAACCTTAGGATGCTAAAACCTACAATGGTTACCTTTGACCTTAAATGGACTTGTCCTTTAGCCTTGACCTTTGACCCACTCACTGAGAGAGGGCAGAGGTCAAGGGTTGCTGGGTTCAACAGCATGGCTGTTGACATAGCATTTGTATTCACCAAAATTGTTCTGGATGACTTTACTGCAAAGACTAGGCTGGACTTCAGTCTGCTCATTTTGTAATATATTTTATTTTAAAATGTAGGAGTCAATAATGTTGCTACTGTAGACTTTTAAAGGTAACATTTGAACCAGGTTTCATATTAGCATTTTGAAGTATGAAAAAAACATGCCACCCATGACCTTCAAGCGATCTGTAAACCATCTGTTCATGTGCCGTAAAGGTCCTGGGTTTGACTTGCTATTTGTGGCAAAGTGTAAAGGTTGAGAAGACATTTGCACAAAGTTATTACCAATTTGAATTCCTACAAGTAAACTTAGCAATGGTAAATGCTACCTCTGTTTCCCTCCTCCATCACATGACGGTGCGTTTGCATTCCTCTCCCCTTGATGGAAACATGTTAATTGTGATTTGCTCAAGAATTGTTATTTAACATGTAAAGGTTACACCTTGCTGCACCACATTCACACTCTGCCTGTGTGTGTATGTCTTCCATTGTTGCAGTGTTGGAGAAATGTAGCTGTGGAGAACTGCAGGCTGCAGGAGCTGGAGGTCAACCATGAGATCTCTGGGATTTTGCTTTCCACTGGACCCACATAAGGTGAGCTGGGGTTAGGAATCCAGGGTGTGTGTGTGTGTGTGTGTGTGTGTGTGTGTGTGTGTTAGTATGTCTGGGCTACAAGTGTACATGTGCCAGATGTGTGCACAGATAGGATCCAGCAGTTGTAGAGCACCTGTACAATTGCCCTCTAACAGAAATATGGCTTTGCATTGCCTTATTCATAAATAATTTCATAACCAACTATTTTGACCCATATAAACATTCAGTATGTCTGTATTTATCCCTGAACTTTGGACCTCTCAAACAACCCTATTTTAGCCTATTCACCCCTAAACCGTATTACTCCTTATTTGTGGGTTTACTGTGACCTCCGGGGATGGCAGAGACAAAATGTTCAAACTATGAGATACTTATAGGATCCTAATTCATAACAGCTATAAAATGACTGTGTACTCACATATGAGGGAGCTGTTGCTAGGCCTTGATATCAGTGATGATATTTTCACCTAGTTTAATTTTCATTCATGTTTCAAATTCACAAATTACAGTCGCTCTGAATTTTTCACTGTCAAGGTCTTTTGAAGCTCTTAAGATTTATTTGAGAAATTAAAACATGAGTTAGGGAAAATTTGTCCAAATCGGCCAAATTTCTTTGTTGGCGGGGCTTTGGTCTGAGCGTTTTTCCCCTCTGCTCCCATCTCTGCCTGTGTGTGAGTGTGTGTGTGTGTGTGCGTGTGTGTGTGTGTGTGTCTGTTTGCCTGCAGCAAAGTTAGCCTGTGTGTGTGTTGGATAAAGGCAGAGATGTTAGTAGCGGTCCAGAGGACACAGTAAACAGAATAACAGCGGTTTGAGGGGAGCTCAGGCGACGTGACCATGGGCAATATCAAATCCCATGACCCATTCCTTTGCCCTCTGGTCCATACCAAAGACAAGAGGCACAGGGGAAACGGAGGTTACTGCTCACTGTTCATCGTTACAACACACACAACACTCACACCACATGTGCACACACACACACACACATACACTACTACAAACTACAACCAGGAAGTGATTTCAGAAATTAGCTCTAGCCATTGAAATCCATGCTCAGCCATTATAATGACCTTATGTGCGGTAACACTCAATAATTACCCTCCACCGTGGCAGTCTTAGTGTTGCGTGCAGGACATCTTGCTCTATCAATTAGACCTCCAGTTATTATTAGATCTGACATTTTATGTTATTGAAGGAAGCGCACGTTTTAATGAGTTGAGTTTGTGTTGATGTCAAGGTAGGGCTTATTAGTAATGCACAATTGAGTTCCATCTGTGTTTCCGTGATTTCAACTTTGACCCCACTTTTCTTACAACCTAGCTGACCACCAGGGAGTGGGGGAAGTGATGTAAAAGTCTTGAAATATTAGATGTACACACTGTGCACAACTAGCTGAAATGATAGGCATGTGTCACTGTCAGCAGAAAATACACAACAACACTTGGTAGCTGCAAATATTCAATCTCATGCTTGTTCTCAAAAAGGTTACAAACAGTACTACACAAAGGCGCCCTTGGTATGAAAAAATGAAACCCAATAAAAGTACCCTGGTGACAAATGTATCTGCATTGAGTGTTCTCAGAGTCAAAGGAAAAGCTCATTTCTCGCGTGATGCTGTAAGAATAAGGAGCTGAAGAGAAGAGGTGGTGTGTCAGCGCCCATGGGCCTCAGTGTGTGGTGGTGTTACCCGTCGTAATTACTCCCAATACTCACACGCATTTGGTGGACTGCTCAGAAGGGCCAATTAGAAGGGCAGGCCAAGTCGCTGGGCAGGAAAGTCGGTGCTCCAGTCTGTACTCACCATTTAAACCTCTATAACCTAGGCTCCTACCACAGAGAGAGATGGCCTCTAAGCAGTCTAAGAGACTCTACAATACATTTTTTTTCTGCAGTGTTAACACAATTCCTACACTTTTGACTCCTGGACAAAAATGTTGGAAACCTATTGGTATATAATAAACAGTTACACCACAACAGTATTACTGTAAACACCTTTTTACTTCAACGTTGGTGTAATTCTTTATTGTTATTCCAATATAACTTCACCTGTGCTTTTAGGAATTCCGTTTTTGTTATGGTAGTCAGTATTGAGGCTGGTCAAGGTCATTGTTGATATTGTATTGTTGTTGACCACAGATTGAACACAGAAGTTTTGATGTTCGGGTGGTGAAAGCTACTAGCCCGTTGTGGAAGTGAAGGCTGTTGCCTGAGTCTTCAGAATTGTGTCACTGTGTAAGGTTATAAAGCACATAGCTATCTGGAGGTTAATCAATGCCCTTGAACACTGAACAATTTATTGAACAGTACTGAAAGACAGACTTTAATTCTTGGTTGATGAAAGTCTTCACTGGTTGCCCAAGATTGCTGTATAGACCATCACCTATAGACTGGCCGCACTCTCCAAGCTAAAAGCCGAGCCCTCAAAGTGTGTCAGGGTCATTAGACCCCTATATCTGACTTTGCATTATTTAGTTAGCTGCAGGAAGGTAGGCTTCACGCTATGCTTTTTAAGAGTCCTAGCAACTCTAACCTCCCATCAGCCATTGCCTGTGTGCAGAGCATGGCAGGGTCATGGGCTCAAAGCTGAAACAGGAAGCCAGGACAGTTTCCATCTTTGTAGATGAATATATGCTCTGACAATCTCAGGAAACATTCCCCCTAGAAATGGGGACAAAGGTTTCTTTTTTCTTTTTTTTTGTGTTATAGCCCTTCTTTTTTACTTTACTTACTTTTTTGTCTTTCCAGATATTAAAATTACTATGATCATCTTTCTTTTTTGTATGCTACTGGTAATGCACAAAATATATAATTTCAGTAGACAATGAATTTTGCCTTACTACTGTTTATAGAATATTAAGATAATAGTGCCCATGAAAGCACAAAATGTATATACTGTAGTGTGTTTACATTACAACACATATTGCCTATCCTGTACTCATAATCATCTATCACACATGCATATTTGCACTAGAGCTGGTTACTAGAGCATTTCTATTAGGGTGTCAGCGGGAGTAAGTATTTATAATGTGGCGCCCGCATTTGTGAATGTAGACCCTCCAGTCCTCGGCCTGCTTCTGTATCATCAGCGCTAGCCCACAGCGACTAATGAAGTCGTCTGCATGTGTCTGCATGATTAAGGAGTGCTATAGTGTCTATCAGCGTGTGTGTGTGTGTGTGTGTGTGTGTGTGTGTGTGTGTGTGCGCTTGCATGTTGTCTGCATAGATAAAACAACAACACAGACAAAAGATGCCAGCATGCAGGAAGCCTCTGAAATAGGTCCATTCACAAACATCAAACTAGGCCTGTTTTGCACAGCATAGATAGCATTGTAAATAATGTAAATAAGGCATAATTCTTTATTATCCAGAAATACAGTAGTAAACAATTACAAATGATGGCTAAAACCCAGAAGGTAAAGTCATAACTATGGGAGAAAAATAGTACATCATTTATGAAAATATAGTAAAATATGTGAAAGGTGCGATTTCTTTAAAATGATTTACTTTCCATCTATAATTTTTCCTATTTCCTATTTGTCATGTAATTCCATATTTCATGCTTGGATGCAATCCTTTCCCCATGCTATATATTGCAGATGCTCATGCCTCTTAGCGATAGCACAGTATGTCCTTTCCATGGTTGTTCAAAAATTCCACAAAACTGGAACATATTCATCTTTTTTTCCCTCATTCTGATGCATTGCATTATCATTGGCGGACCGGGGTAGGCGTGGGGTATTTGTTGAAATCACTAGTTATCAATTTATAATTAAAACAGATAAAACTGCAGCTTTTTCATTTAATATCCAAGTAGCTGTCAGCGGACTGTGTAATAGCGCTGCGTAGGGAGGGTTTCTCCTGCATCATCATACAGTCAGAACAAAGGATATGCACATAGTAAAATCATGCAAATGAATGCAAATCGCTGGCAGCAAGGAAGAGCGAGGTGGCAGCAGGGGAGTTTGTAAAAGCAGAGAAGGGTGCCAAGGACTTGGTATACACCCTTGCTGGACAATCTTCCTCCGCTCCAGCTGATTTAAGATGTGCCCGATAACTAAAAATATATCTGTTTTGAATCTGATTCCAAATCCTGGCTTAAAAACAAGAGCTTGAAAAATTTCCCCTGCTGATAAAGCTTGGATGAACCAGCTTGTTTACTTGCAATGTCTAAACAATATGGATCTTCGCATTTCTTTTATTCTGCCAGAAATTGCTCTTTATGTTTTTTTATGATGCAACAAATTGCATAGTGTTCATTAAGGAGCCTATTCTCAAATGCAGAGAATTTAAATGAGGAAGCCGCGTTAAAACGGCTGCGAACGGCATTGCTGTACTCAATGTGTGTGTTTGGGTGATGCAATATTTTGACCGTAAATCCTTACCACATCAGAGAAATGCAAAACAGATATTAGAAACACCAAAGCTAATGAAAGTCACACCTCTACTCCTCGCCCTCCCAGTAAAAACTTCAACCTTATCAAAAATGTGACATTTTCATGAGTGCGTTCATTAAACCTGTGAGGGGGGGGATTAGGTGCTGACAACCCAGCCTACTCTCCATTTTCCTCTAGCCCTAAAAAAAAAGCATATGATCACATTTATTTTCCTGGATGAATTGGTTCTCGCCATGAATATTGAAAACACTAGTAGGGTTATTTATTTACTGCAACAGGGTATTGTCATAGATGCAGCAGTGCTGAATACACAAAGAGATTCATTTGCTATATACAAAAGTTAAAGGCCACTTGTTCTTATCCTAAATTATAGATCTTCATTTTGATAATTCATTATACAACATTATGCACAATGTTCAAAGTGTGTGTGTGTGTGTGTGTGTGTGTGTGTGTGACATGCAAGAGTGTATCTACTCAGCAATAGATTCCAAAACTAAACGTAGCCCTAATTTGTAGATGAATCCTAGCATTTTTTATCAAAATCCTTAAATGAAAATGGAATAATTTTCTGAAGCCGTCTGTTTTTTTTCTGGAATATAATTCATGCGGTGCGGCTGTATTTGAAAAATGCAGGTATTAGCGGATATATGGTTGAACAATCTCATATTCAGAGGTCCCCATAGCCATTCAACAATCAGTGATTTGTGTCAACTTGCATACACAAAAACATATTTAAATAATGCCGCCCTCCTCCAGACACCACACACACACACACACACACACACACACACACACACTCACATATCTGGACTAACCCGCAGACACAATATGGTAGGGGAGAAAAGGGGGAGGGCACAGACAGACATTCACAATTGTGCATAATGATGTTAACATTCCTGCATGTCTAATGCAGGGGATATTGAGACAGACACTGGCTGGTCCGCGCTCTTGGTGTGTGTGTGTGTGTGTGTGTGTGTGTGTGTTGTATATGTGCATGTGTATAAGCTGTAGCAGTGCATAATGATGTATTAATTGTGGCCTGCTCTTGCTCATGTTGTTTGGGCGCCTTGCCGAGGTGACTAAGAGGGTTTTAAAGCGATCGTTAATCTTATCAAACATGCAAGATCACACTGCACTTTATTTTCTAGTCTGCTCTCATGACATTGTAGGTGCGCTGTAATCTCTGTAGTATGAACGCCATGAGCGGCTACTGTTACAGAGCAATTAATGATTAACATGGTATCATTGTTTTCCACAGAGTAGTAACCAATGGGCACGTTTACTATTTATTTGTTCATTTAATTGTTAATTTTGGAGTAATCAACCCAGACTTACACAGAGGTTCAAATAAAAAGAATGTGGTTTTATCCAAATTATGTCTATTTCAGTAAAGGCATACAGTATGTGTCAGTGTTTTTACAAAATAAATGCTAAATGGCGAGCAACGGCGCGGCAACAACTGTTTCGAAACATCCTGTCCCTTATTGGATGCATTTCCATATTAACAAGGAGTGGCTTAAAGGGCGTGCCTTAATTTCTATTGCAAACGCAAGCACCATCAAGTGATCCTCCAATACTATTTTTCTTATTTTTCAACTTCCTCCCAAATCGAAAGACACAAACAGAAGAGGGAGGGGGTGGGGGGCTGAAGTGGATATGAAAATAGAGCGCCAGCATCATAAAAGATGGAAACAAAGAGGGACAGACAGCATACACCGAGGAGGACAGGCAAAAGATGAAGCTCATTTTTCCGTGGGCACCCAGTGGCGTCTGCATTGCAGATCGCTGAAATCCCCCTCGAATGCGTTCCTGGGCTTAAGGGGGATGGGATGGGGGTGGGTGAACGGGGGATGGGTTTATGCTATCTCTGCTTTGGTACACTTTGTTTTTTTTCTCCCCCCACCGAAATATATTTTTTCTGTCTGCATCAAATGTCAAGTTAATTTCCTGGGTGCTATGAGGGATGTGTCCTCCCCTTCGGTATGTGTGGCAGGGCGGTGGATTGTGGCAGGGTGCTGTGCATGTATATGTGTGTGTGTGTGTGTGTGTGTGTGTGTGTGTGTATGTGTCTGTATGCGTGAATGGGGAAAGGGAAAGGGGCATGGCAAGGGAAAGAGAGAGACGAGTAGAGGTGGTGAGGGGGGTGAATACAGTATGCTAGTGTCTATAAATTGGCCCTCTCTGAAGAGGTATGTTGAAGGTGCATGAGTGTGTGTGTGTGTGTGTGTGTGTGTGTGTGTGTGTGTGTGTGTGTTTGTGTGGGGGTGGCTGCGTGTATAATAATATATGAATACGATGAAATCATTAATAGATGCTTTTTTCAGTGTACCTGTGCCTACGTGCTTATGCCCTCATTTGTCCTTATTCATGTGTTCAGTTCTTGTGAAGATTCATCTAAATGCAACCCTAATTCAAAAAAATATAGATATATTATAAAGGATACTTAGTAATTCAATGTCATCAGAAGATCAGCATAAATTTTACCGACTCCCAGATACTTCACAACAACACAGTGAAGTGTGGAGGGAAATTTCCACCCACTCTCTCATCAGCTGTACTATTTCCTAGTAACTTCCAGCAATGTCTGAAGCTCATTACCAATTGAAGTTCAATAACAGATTATAATAAACATGCATGCATATCAGTCCTCCTGCCATTATTTACCTTGTTGCCTGGCAATAGCAGGCTTTGTGTCCTCCTCCATGCCTCCCAAGGTTGGCCCATATTTCAGGTTTTTTGTTGGTTTTTATTTCAGGTCTCCTCCATTTTCATTGAGTAATTGGGTGCTTCTGACAACCCTCATGTCTACTACTCTCACCAAACCTAAGCTTTTTTTATTTATTTTTTTTTATTTTACTTTTTCTACAGTAACTGGAAATATACTCTGACTCTGTCTTGCTCTATTTCTTGTACACAGGTTTTTAGAATTTAGACAACTGTGATCTATTTAGTCAAGCATATTCTGTTTTTGCGTATGGTTTTGAGCGTGTATCTGTGTTTAACCGCATGGATTTGTTTTAATGGCATAGGCATGGTTCTTTTTCTAGTGTTATTATTGTATGGGTGTACATCTGACTGTGTGCCTGCACATGCATGTCTATCTGTACGATCGTGTGCATTTTTTGTGTGTGACTGTCAAGTGTATGAAGGCAAACTGTATATTTTGTATTGCAAAGTGTAAAATGCCTTAATGCAGAGAAAGGGATTATGCATTTGTCAGTCGTGCTTACGCTGATGTATGCTCCTGCCCCACAAATGTCACATCCCATAACCCAGAAAAATTACACCAGTCCCACCTAATTACGCATATTCATGATGCTGTTTTGCATAGTGCTGGTAGCATGGTTCTGTTACGAGCCACGGAGCTGAGGGATGTGGTGAGTGAAAAGGCTTTCAATCCACTGATTCAGTATGTCTCTGCCACAAGCGTCAGCTTGATAACACCACCTCCATGCCAATTTTATTATGATCTGAGACTGTTATGGAAAGACCGTTTTCTCTTTTTTTGCAATCGGTCATATGGCCACTCCCTGCAGCATGTTCAACCCTATTGGGACTTTTTTGTAAAGAAATTAGCTTTGTCCTAGATTATGAAGGTCATTTTGTGAAGGAACCAGTTTTTATATGCAACTAATGGTTTTTGGAATATTTTGTCATATATACCCCAATCTCTTCTCTCTATTTCTCTCTCTCCCTCTCTCTCTGTCTCTGTCTCTCTCTCTCTCTCTCTCTCTCTCTCTCTCTCTCTCTCACGCTCTGTGGGAACATGTGACTCTCTTGGTCATTGGCGATGAACCATATGCAAATCAGAGTGGGACCAATGCTAGCAATCGGAAACGGGGATGAGCGTATACACGAGAGCGTGAATCAAAATGGAGTTATGACAGTAGGGGGAAGACAGGGGATGAAGGGCTGGAGATAGAGATGGAGGGAGAGAAAGAAGACAGAGGAGAGCGAGGGGCTGTAGTGGCTGGCTCAATGGCTTATTGTAGCACTTGCGGAGCAGACTTAATCAGAGTTGGCCCAGCTGTAATGAAGGAGAGGGTCTGGGCTGTGCCACTGCTTGGGTAAACAGCGATTGTTCTCAGTGCAGGGTTCCCAAACACGGGCAACAATGGCACTATTGTCCCGCCAGCTCTCATTAAGAGGCGAACCAGGGATGGGGTGAGGAGGGGAGGCGGGGAGGGGAGGTGGGTGAAAGAGGGGCGAGAGGGGAGAGGTGTGAGGGGGGGGGGGGCGGGAGCGAGTGGGAACCTGACAGGGACAGAGGATGGGGGAAGGAGGGAGAGATGGGGAGGTAGAGAGGAAGAGAGGGAAGGAGGGAGGGAGATGGCGAGAGGTGCTTCTCTGATCCTGTTCAACCCTTTTGCTGGCATCATCTTTTTTCCCTCTTCCATTGTTTGTTCTTTCCCACCATCTTCCTCTTGTTTCCATATCCTTCTATCTTCTCAGCCCTCATCTTGGCATCCCCCTATCTTTCTCCCTGTCTTTTCCTCTCATCCTTTCATTCACGGTTCTTTCCTTCATCATCTTCCCAGCCACCTACTCTACTTCTTCCATCCCTCCTTTGTTCCTCTACTTCTTCCTACCCTTAGCTTCACTTTGGCATACGGGGTGGTGAAGGATGCTTTGCCTGTCATACCACCTTTGCATCAATACCCTCCCATCTAGAGAGTGCGAGAGAAAGGGAGAGGGGAGAGAGGGGAGATAGAAAGAGAGCGAGGAAGAAAAAAAAAAAACAGAGCTGGGAGGGGGATGAGGTAAGCAGGGGAGAGAAATGGGGTAGGAGCAAGACAAAAAGAAAGATCACGCCGTTTTCCTGGCTTAATGAACATGGGCAAAGGATGATCACAATAGAATACATTATGCTCTTGTTAGTAGAGGCAATCAATTAGCAGAGAGCAAAGCCTTGGCACACCATCCTGCCCGCTTGGGCACTGGCTCATTCACAGCCCAAACGAACGACCCAAGGAACACTCTCTTGCCGTTTTTTCCCACCCTCAATGCCCAGCGGCCACAAAAGATTTGATTTCATTCCTCAATGTGAAAGAGGACAGTGTTGAATTTGCGTTTCCACCTCATTCACTCCACATTAGCTGAAATATTAGTCAGGTTCCACTACAGTGAAAGGTCTTGGCTCAGTGTAAAATGCAAGTGTGTGTGTGTGTGTGTGTGTGCATATGCAATATATTAGCAGATATATTAACCAAAGTTAATCCCAAAATACCCAAACCCCATTTAGTCCCTATCAGCTATGCCAATGAAAGCAATGTAATGCTGATTGGACTGCCTCAATGGAAACTGTCCTCTGACACCACACTATGCCCAGTAAAGCTTGGCTCCACGAGATGAGAATCAGCGCTGACAATGTCTCTGTGAGTGACAATGACAATTGCATACCAAATTGTCACTCAGGTCCCATCAGCAATTCATACAGAGGTTGGGTGAAATTCCTCCATCCTTTTTTCCCATGTTTTCTTCTTCTTTTCTGTGTCAGCTAGAGGAATGGCTCCGGATAATGGCAGCAATCTATATAGTGAAAGAGGCAAGGAGTATTTCCGCCTTAACACAGGCACAAATCACCACTGTCTGGCTGAGGATCTGTAAAGGTGTTGGTGATGAGTAGAACGCATTGCTTTCACTGAGGAACTTTGCTGTGATTCCAGGCAGTGGTTGGAGTCGAAGGAAACAAAAGGAAATGAAGGGAAAGGAGAGCGAGAGGGAAAAAAAAAAAATTGCGTTAACAGTCAGGATGTAGGACATTTCTTGCCGAACAAAGTGCATGCTGGGAGGAAGATGGCCTGGGGTTTGGGTTCAGGGAATCTGTTGTTGCTGTGTTTGCCAGGGCACTTACACTATATGGCCATCTGGAGATCAGTGTGTGTGTGTGTGTGTGTGTGTGTGTGCGTGTGTGTGTGTGTGTGTGTGCTACAGTTATTGCTACAGCCCTTACATGCAAGGGCATAAGTCAGATTTGGAAAGTGGTAGGGGCACAAATTGGAGGGTGTCTGGGAGTCCTCACCCAGAAAAAATGTGACATTTTTTAATCACATTTCCTGCAGTGCTACACAATATTCTATGACTGTGTAGTGCTCTTGAACACAAACCTTTGGACACAATTATGTTAGAATATAATCAGTGTACACATGTATATCTGAATCATGTAATTTACAGTATATGTCATGATTATTTAACATTCTAACATGAGCTAAAATTTGATAAATGATTACATAAATTAAGACATTTAGATTGATTATTTCTGATCACAAGTATGTGCTACATTAAAATCAGAAAGATTCAATGCGAAAATAAATTGATTTAGCAAACACTGTGCTATTAGCCATGCAGACAGGATTTGAAACTGTTCAAGCTAGACTGGCTAGCTAACTTCTGCAGTGCTTTAAGCAAGCTGGCAGCAAGACTAGGTTCTTGGCTCTTCTTACCCATGACTTAATTTCAATTAAATCTGCACAATCATAGCATTTTATCTGATACCATGAACTTGTACTTGTACTGTCTGCCTGCACAGCTTCCCTCTCAGCAGCTAACTTCAGACAGTCAAGCCATTCAGCCAATCACTTAAGTGCATGAAAGGGAGGCGGGATAATACCTTCTATAAATGGATGTATTGTGTGTAATGCCCATCAAATTGATAGCTATTAGTGAGTATTTAAGCTCAATAGAAAAAAATCCTTCGCAAATCATGATATACAGTACCTTTTTGTCTGCAAAGAATATATTTTTTACACCTCATCTTGACTCAACTGCATCAACTGCATGTAAAACTTTTGTCTGCATCTAAACTAGTGAGTACATAATGACCTTCATAATGATTTACAATAGGGAGCTGAAGTCAAAACCATATATTCAGTATACGTTTCATAGACCCCCAATCTACACTGTAATGCTGACATTTTTCTAAAATTGATTGATTGCAACTGAAACAAAAGCTGAGAATTATTTATTATATCGTCTGCTTCTGCCCTTCACTCTAATGTCTATTGGGATCTAAGCTGGTATGGCTAATGCTATAATACCAGTTACTATTGAGCTATTGAGCTAGCTGTCCATTTTGTCTGTGTGACTGTGTGTGACTGTGTCTCTGTGTCTTTGTTTGTGTCTGTGGATGCGCGTGTTTGTATTTCTAATTCTCCCAGTTAACTGCCATTGCATTGTACAGTTTGTACCGATACAAAAATGCACATGCACATTGATTTTATTGTACATTAAATACATGGCCTAGAGTTTTACAGAATCCATGCATGAATGGATGAATGGAAAATGTGTCACGATGTACATGCTTTCTGTTGTTACTTGAGGAATTGTAGGTGGTTTTACTTCCTTTAACATTGACTACATGTATATCAGCATCTTGTTGGTCTTCAAAGAGCCTCAGAATGGTGCAGGGCTGAATTTTGACCTTTCAAAGAGAGAGAATGACACATTTTCCTTAGTAGCTACAGCATAGTGTGTGTTTGTATCTGTTGGAGTATGCAACTACAAGTACATAAATGCTTATATTGTATTCAGTGTTCATAGGTTGCAGAGGGCATAGTGCTCTCTCTCGACTTTGAAAGTTGAAATGTTCAATATCTAATGGATGGGGAGCAGGAATGGCAACATAGGCTATGAGAGGCAGGGGTGTACACAGCAGCTATTGCAACTGTTTGAGTAATGCATCTGATTCTAGCGTTAGGGTTGGAAAAATACCTCATGCATTGATGTTGCAGAAAAGAGCTTTGCCTTTGATGAGTGGAGGCAGGTCAATTAATATTCCACTTGTGTAGAAATAACTTAACAATAAAAATTGTTTCATAGCTGTTACAGGATAAAACAAAATGCTTCATTTTTTAACCTCAGTGTGAAGAGGGTGAGTTTGTCACCTTTTGAAACCATTTGTCACTTTTTTAAACCATTTTGAAACTGTAGAAAGCATCAGAGAGAGAAAATGATTCAGCCTGTTTTCCTGTTTAAATCCTGCTGCACTTTATTATAATTTTCAGTTTATGTGCTGCTGGTATTTTTTTTTTCTTTTTCTTTTTTTTTTTTAGCTGGCCTTGGATTCTCCAAATCATCTCAGATGTAAGGTTGTCTTAATGCCAAAAAACAACAGGACAAAGACGTTTATGAAAATCTGGCCTGGAACTATATTGTTATGTTTTTTTGTTTTTTGATTTCTATCCACAGCTACCTCATGTACCTCCGTTTGTTTTGGTTTGTGATAGGCTATCTGTCCCTCTCCTCTTGATCTGTTTCTCCTTGATCATCTCCTCTGGTCTCACACTGCTCGGTCTCCATGTACAGGTAGTCATGCTGCTGACATTTGTGTCCAAGCAGGGCCCGGTGACATGGCCTTTACCACCCCCTGCTGGGTCCCCCTTCGCTATCCCCACCCCCCACTGCCATTCTTAACCCATCAAGTCCTCTTCATCAGCTCGTGCACGAGTGTGTGTGTGTCTGCGTGTGTCGTCTCTGTGTATTTGTGTGCTTTGGGACCATCCTGTGTGTACAGTATCTGTGTGTTTAAGCCGTGTCCAGATCAGCCATGTTCGTGCTTGCCTGTAGCCTGTGTGCACAGTAGGGGACACGGTGAGGAGCGAGCCTCTCTCTCTGCTGGACACAGGGTGAACAAATACAGCCACTGCGGGCTGGGAGTCAGTGGGGCACGCAAACATGTGACAGTAGCGAGCTAGCTCTGATGTGATAGGACATCACACACACTAGCGGCCTATCTTAATAAGGATTTTAGTCTGAAATTCTGTCTTAAAAATGCCTTTTTCTTTTTTCACCCTGATAATTGATGAAAATCTATTTAGATCTGTCTATGTAGAATTTTCTTAAAACTACCATCACTACCTTGTAACAAGTATAACAACCTGGATTATTATTATTTATTTTTTTTACTTATTTTAGAGAAATAGAAAAAGAAACTACAATTTTTTACAAAATGATAAGACAGTGTTTAATGGACATTGAGTCTCTCTCTCACTGATATTATGCAATATATTTGTTGGATTACTAGATGCTTTGCCTTGGAATTATTTTGATTCTGACTGTTACAGTATATTGGTAGAGCTATTATGTGCTGAGATAAAGTGCAAAGACTCCAAATACTCATTTTTCTTCTCAAATACACACACACACACACACACACACACACACACATGCTCACCGTCCCTGCAGCCATGGGAATGGAGAATGCTGAGGTTCAAGGTCATTTCAAGTATTCAGCTGCCTGGGGCTCTTCATTGTCGGTGCACCACATCCTTAGCTCGCACATGCACTCATATGCACACACACACACACACACACATGCACGCACGCATGCACAGACACATATTGTAGGTAGGCGTATTCGCACCACATTCGACACACCACATCTCACTCTGTAACACTCTCATCCGAGACAGCAAAGTGTCTGTCAGGTGAGAACATGACACTTCGTAAGCCCACACACATACACAAACAATCACAGGTGTGAATCTTCAATAGAGCCACAATTATCCACTTTTGTTTCTATATCAAAGCCTTTCCGGACACGCAAACAAATTAGCTGCACGGCTATTGGACAGTTGCTTTTTTTTCTCCTTTCATCATTTAGCTATCCTGTAGCTCCTATTTCTTGATTCTTTGAGCTCTACAGTCCACTGAATACTGCTTGGTCTAAATTTTGGTCGACAGTTGGCATTATTTGGCACCTACTGATTATATTTGGCTTCCATTCATTTCTCCTTTGGGTATTAACCCATACTGTAAGAGATGGCGACTGTGTGGAAATGCTGCAGATAGAGTTCTTAGAAACAGAGTAAAGGTGAGAAAGAGAGAGAGAGACAGAGAGGGAGAGAGAGAGAGAGAGAGAGGGAGTGCAACAGTGGGTGTGATTAGCTCCTTTGTTGGAGGTCTGTTGAGCTTCATTGGCTCCAGAGAATAGGTTCCTAATGAACCCAGCCAAGCTTGGACCAAACTTTGTGCTGAAGACAAACTAAGTTATGGTGGTCTGGCGGAGCGCTGGGGGCGAGCCGACTGATATACAACGCCTGGACATATGGTACCCCCATCAGGGCCTCTCCCAGCCACTTTCTCATGTCCCTGCTTCTGTGTGTGTGTGTGTGTGTGTGTGTGTGTGTGTGTGTGTGTGTGTGTGTGTGTGTGTGTGTCTGTCTGTCTGTGTGTGTGTGTGTGTGTGCGTGCATGAGAGAGGGGATACACACTGGAAGAATATTTATCGCGCTAATCTATATATTTGCTTGATAAATAACACACTGAAAGAGAGAGGGAAGCAGAAAGCAGAGACACAAAAAAGAAATAGAGGGAGTGAGTGGGGGAGAGAGAGCTTGGTTGATGCTTACTGAAAGCGACAGAGGAGAGAGGGCTGGAGGCTTTGTCTTTCCAGCTGACCCCAATACAGAATCCTTTCTGACACGTCCTACAAGACATGCAGTAACTGAGTAAATCAGGCCAACCTGGCTCAGGCATTACTGATACACACAACACAAACATATAGTGGAGATCCACATGGTATCATGATAGACTCATTGTGATGGTTATAAAGGAACAAAGGCAGAAGGCCTTACATGGAGGGATATTAACAGTCACTTCAAGCATGCACACACATGCTCACATCTCATGCTTTTTTTTATTGGACACATTTTTTTATTAGGTGAGAAATGGAGGATTCGGTAGGTAGGAGCTCTTAATGTGTGTGTGTGTGTGTGTGTGTGTGTGTGCGTGCATATGTCCATGCATGCGTGTCCGTGTGTAAAGAGGAGGTGCAGGTTAGCCTGAGTGCAGTTTGAGGCTAATTGTTTGGGTCAGGGTGGGAGCGTGGGGACGGATGGCTTCCGTGTCCCACCAACAAGGCTCTCGGTAACTGAGCCGGCGAGGGGGAGAATGGGCCCACTACAGGGCCACACAGCAGGCTCAAACAACACCTATTCTACTGGCCAAACTGTCAGCCAGAACAACTTCATTGTGCCCAAAATTGGAGTTGAAAGCAAGGCAGAGACTCGGGAGGAGGGGGGGCAGTGGGAAGGTAGGGAGAAAGAAGAGGAGGATGCAGAGAGTGGGAGAGAGGGGGTCTGTGGGAAACCGGGGGACTGGAAAAGGGGGTGTCCCGGAGAAAGCGGGGTGCAGGCTTGGGGATGAATAGGGTCAGGCGGTGTGAGTTCATTTCAGGGGGAGAATTCCCATAGATTCTACACAAGGGGCAGACGGCCAGGAGCAAGGCAGTGGATGGAATGGAAATTTATTAAAATGCATTCTGGGAAGAGGGGAGGAACTGTAGCAGTTTTGTATTCTGGTGTCTGTATTGTCACTGCATTCCCCCATACTATTCAGCCATGATAAACACAGTTTTGGGACAATGGTGACTTTACAGCTGATGGTACTACATATTTTACTAACGTGCATCTAGTACACACTCAGTCAATTGCTGCCATAAAGTTTCTTAAACTTGTAGTTTCTTTTGTTCACCTGAGTAATACAGTGCAGCTTATCTTTTAATATCTTTTAATATAAATGTTTCTCTTTTTTGTGCAGTGCCCCCATCATTATCTCATGCCTATATCAGATTATATATTTGAAATACTAAAGTGTCACAAGCCTATGTAATAAATAACTGTGCCACACACAGACTACCACCTGCACTAGATACTTCCGTGCAGGATTTCCCTGGCTTGAACCCAGGAGAGACTCCAGCCACAGGCTTTGAACTGTAATTTGTATATAGTACAACATAAAGCCCCTTTAGACTGACACTAAACCAGCCTAAATCAGTCGACACTGAATCACATCAGCATTCTGCTCTTTGTCTCTCCTCTCTTCCCTTGCTGGCTATTTCAAATTCATCTTCCTGCCCCCAATAACTACTGCAAAAGGGTGAAGAAGTTTACTTAGTCACACTGAGTTTAGGCAGATGAGGAAAGTCTATGTTTCGGTGTGTGTGTGTGTGGGCGAAGGTGTGTGTGCGCTCACGCGTGTCAGCGTGGTTTACTTATGTCTATGTATGTGTGTGTGTGTGTGTGTGTGTGTGTGTGTGTGTGTGTGTGCGCGCACGCGTGTGAATGCACACACGCACACACACACACCCCTGTTTGATCCAGAGCTAGCCCTGCAGCTCTCAGAGACTCAACAAAAGGCCTCCTCTATCCATTGTATGAGCTGTGTGTTTCCCAGGAGAGCCTGGGCTCAGTGAGAGAAGGGCCCCGGATCGCTTTCTCCTGACATGGATGTTTATTCGCTCTGTGGTCCAGCAGAACACCCGCTCAAAAGGACTGGCCTTACCATTTTGACGTGTATGACACACACTTCTGGAAGAGAAAAGAGGGGGTAGAAAGTGTGAGAGGGAGAGAGAGTGTGTCTGACAGATTGAAGCAGACAGACAAGACGGACAGATAGACAGAGATTGGTCCTGTCTGCGAAGGTGTTCTTAGTGCACTCATATGGAGAAGAATATTCAGGGTGTTCTCCGCCATTTTGTTTGCTCCTTGTCTTTACACTAGTCAGCTTCCTTGTCAACCTTGTTCATGAATGTAGATCCACCCAGTGGGTGGGTAGAGATTTCCTCCCGATCTTGACAAGCTCTCCCATCCCTGACTGCATACTAATTCCCCCAGAACTACTGAACCAATGCAAAACAAATACAAATTGCCAGAGCTGCTCTTCATTGCTTGAGAAGCAGGGTCTGAGGAGGTTAGGAGATAGTAGCTGTCTATTGTGGGTCTGTGATTAATCAGATTGTCTGGTGTGGACAGAGAAGCTTACAGGGACTGGTGTTGTAGTTGGCTATACGATGAATGTCAATAGGAAATCATGGACCACAGTCTCTGTCAATGTGTCTGCGTGTTTAAAATCCTGAGATAATGAAGTGAGGTCTAAAAAACGACTTATTCATTCGGCAGTCAATTATAAGTCTATCCAACGTTTAATGTCGTCACTTTCACTTTGTGCTCAGCGGGAGAATAAATGTTCTTGACAGTCTAAGCCACAAAGTTGTCATGTTGTTCATGCTCTCTCCCGATGTTTGCAGGTTTCAAAAA